>NW_028123546.1:0-451000 GCF_965194805.1 Balaenoptera borealis
CTCCATGACCCCTGTAATCACAATGCTCCATGACCTAGTCATCACAATGCTCCAGAACTCTTGTCATCGTAATGATGAATGCCCGTGACATCACAAAGCTCCATGATACTTGTCATCACAATGTTCCATGGCCTTGTCATCACAATACTCCATGGACCCTGTCATCACAGTGCTCCTTGATACCTTTCATCACAATTCTAGATGACCACTGTCATCACAATGCCCCAAGACACATGTCATCACAATTCGCCATGGCCCTTTTCATCACAATGCTCCTTGACTCCTGTCATCACAATCCTCCATAGCGTATGCATTCGGAATGCTACATGGTCCCTGTAATCACATTGCTCCATGATCCTTTTCATCACAATGTTCTATGACCACTGGCATCACAATGCCACATTATACCAGTCATCACAATGCTCCATGGCCCCTGTCAGCACAATGTTCCATGACAGATGTCATCACTATCCTCCATGGTCCCTGGAATCACAATGCTCCATTCCCTTGTTAACACAATGCTCCAGAACTCTTGTCATCATAATGATCCATGCCCGTCTCATCACAATTCTCCATGACACTTTTCATCAAAATGCTCCATGGCCTTTGTCATCACAATGCTCCATGGCCCCTGTTATCACAGGGATCCATGGTACCTTTCATCACAATGCTAGATAACCTCTGTCATCACAATGCCCGATGACACCTGTCATCAGAATTGGCCATGGCCCTTGTCATCACAATGCTCCTTGCCCTTGTCACCACAATGCTCCAGAACTCTTGGCCTCATAATGATCCATGCCCGTCTCATCACAATGCTCCATGACACTTGTCATCACAATGCTCCATGGCCTTTGTCATCGCAATGCTCCATGGCCCCTGTTATCACAGTGCTCCATGTTACCTTTCATCACAATTCTAGATGACCACTGTCATCACAATGCACCAAGTCCCCTGTCATCACAATTCGCCATGGCCCTTGTCATCACAATGCTCCACGATCCCTGTCATCACAATGTTCCATGACACTTGTCATCACAGTGCTCCATGAACCCTGTCATCACAATATTCACTGCCCATGTAATCACAATGCTCCTGGTCCCCTGTAATCACAATGCTCCATGCGCGTGTCATCACAATGCTCCATGGCCCCTGTCATCACAGTGCTCCGTGATACATTTCATCATAATGATAGATGACCACTGTCATCACACTGCTCCGAAACCCTTGTCATCACAATATGCCATGATCCGTGTAATCACGATGATCCATGAACCATTTCTGTACAATGCTCCAGTACCCCTTTCATTAAAATGCTCCATGGCACTTGTCATCACAATGCTCCAGGAAACCTTCCATCACAATAATCCATGACCCGTTTCCTCACATTTCTCCAGGAAAGCTTTCATCACAATGCTCCATTCCCTTGTCATCTCAATGCTTCATGGCCCCTGTAATCACAATGATCCATGCCTTGTCCTCAAAATGCTCCAGATCTCTTGTCATCACTATGCTCCATGCCCATGTCATCACAATGCTGCATGACCCCTGTCATCACAATGCTGCATGACACCTGTCATCACAATGCTCCATGCCCGTATCATCACAATGCTCCATTACCCATGTCATCGTAGTGATCCATGACCCCTGTCATCACAATGCTCCATGACACCTGTCATCACAATGCTCCATGGTCGTTGTCATCACAATGCTCCATGACCACTGTCATCACCATGCCCCATGATCCCAGTCACCACAATGCTCCATAGCCCTTGTCATCACAATGCTCCATTATCCCTGTCATCACAATGTTCCATGACTCTTGTCATCAAAATGCCTCATGATCCTTTTAATCACAATGCTCCATGACTCCTTTCATCACAGGCTCCATGATACTTGTCATTACACTGTCCCATGACCTTTTTCAGAACAGTGCTCCATGATACCAGTCATCACAATGCTCCATGACCATTGTCGTCACAATGCTCTATGCCCCTTTCAACACAATGCTCCATGACAACTGTCATCACAATGCTCCATGGCCTTTGTCATCACAATTATACATGACCCCTGTCATCACAGTGCTCCATGACCCCTTTCATCACAATGCTCCATGAGAACTCTCATCACAATGCCCCATGACCCCTGTCATCACAATGCTCCATGGCCCCTGTCATTACAATGCTCCATGACCACTGTCATCACAATGTTCCATGATCGCTGTAATCACAATGACCCATGACACCTATGCTCAGAAGGTTCCAGTACGCCTGTCATCACAATGCTCCAATGCCTGTCTCATCACAATGCTCCATGATCCCTGTCAGCACAACGTTACATGACAATTGTCATCACAATGCTCCATGACACCTGTCATCACAATGTTGCCTGCCCATGTCATCAAAATGCTCCATGTCCCCTGTAATCACAAGGTTCCATTACACCTGTCATCACAATGATCCCTGTCATGTCATCACAATGTTCCATTACCAATGTAATCAAAATGTTCGCCTGCCCTTGTCATCAAAATGCTCCATGGCCCCTTTAATCACAATGCTCCATGAAACATGTCATCACAATGTTCCATGACACTTGTCATCACAATGCTCCATGACCCCTGTAATCACAATGCTCCATGACCTAGTCATCACAATGCTCCAGAACTCTTGTGATCGTAATGATGAATGCCCGTGACATCACAAAGCTCCATGATACTTGTCATCACAATGTTCCATGGCCTTGTCATCACAATACCCCATGGACCCTGTCATCACAATACTCCATGGACCCTGTCATCACAGTGCTCCATGATACCTTTCATCACAATTCTAGATGACCACTGTCATCACAATGCCCCAAGACACATGTCATCACAATTCGCCATGGCCCTTTTCATCACAATGCTCCTTGACTCCTGTCATCACAACGCTCCATAGCGTATGCATTCGCAATGCTACATGGTCCCTGTAATCACATTGCTCCATGATCCTTTTCATCACAATGCTCTATGACCACTGTCATCACAATGCCACATTATACCTGTCATCACAATGCTCCATGGCCCTTGTCATCACAAGGTTCCATGACAGATGTCATCACTGTCCTCCATGGTCCCTGGAATCACAATGCTCCATTCCCTTGTCAACACAATGCTCCAGAACTCTTGTCATCATAATGATCGATGCCCGTCTCTTCACAATTCTCCATGACATTTTTCATCAACTTGCTCCATGGCCTTTGTCATCACAATGCTCCATGGCCCCTGTTATCACAGTGCTCCATGTTACCTTTCATCACAATTCTAGATGACCACTGTCATCACAATGCCCCATGACCCCTGTCATCACAATTCGCCATGGCCCTTGTCATCACAATGCTCCATGACCCCTGTCTTCACAATATTCACTGCCCATGTAATCACAATGCTCCTGGTCCCTTGTAATCACAATGTTCCATACCCTTGTCATCACAATTCTCCAGATCAATTGTCATCATAATGTTCCATGCCCGTGTCATCACAATGCTCCATGACCACTTTCATCACAATGCTCCTTGACCCCTGTCATCGCAATGCTCCATGGCCTATGTATTCACAATGCTCCATGGCCCCTCTAATCACATTGCTCCATGATCCTTTTCATCACAATGCTCTATAACCACAGTCATTACAAGGCCACATGACACCTGTCATCACAATGCTCTATGGTCCCTGTCAGCACAATGTTCCATGACAGATATCATCACAGTGATCCATGACCGCTGTCATCACAATGTTCCCTGCCTTTGTCATCTCAATGCTCCCTGGCCCCTGTAATCACAATGTTCCATACCCTTGTCATCGCAATGCTCCAGATAACTTCTCATCATAATGCTCCATGCCCGTGTCATCACAATGCTCCATGGCCCCTGTCATCACAGTGCTCCGTGATACATTTCATCATAATGATAGATGACCACTGTCATCACAATGCTCCATGACACCTGTCATCAGAATTGGCCATGGCCCTTGTCATCACAATGCTCCAGGACACTTGTCTTCACAATGTTCCATGGCGCATTTCATCACAATGCTCCATGACCACTTTCACCAAATTGCTCCATGATGCCTGTCATCCCAATGCTCCATGGCCTTTGTCATCAAAATTCTACATGGCCCCTGTAATAACAGTGCTTCAGGACAACTTTTATCACAATGCTCCATGACCACTCTCATCACAGTGCCAGATAAGACCTTTCATGACAATGCGCCATGGCCCTTGTCATCACAATATTCTATGACTTCTGTCATCACAATGCTCCATGCCCCTGTCATCACAAGTCCCCATCACCCCTGTTATTACAATGCTCCATGACCCCTGTCATCACAATGCTCCGAAACCCTTGTCATCACAATATTCCATGATCCGTGTAATCACGATGATCCATGAACCATTTCTGTACAATGCTCCAGTACCCCTTTCATTAAAATGCTCCATGGCACATGTCATCACAATGCTCCAACAACCCTTCCATCACAATAATCCATGACCCGTTTCCTCACAATTCTCCAGGACCGCTTTCATCACAATGCTCCATTCCCTTGTCATCTCAATGCTTCATGGCCCCTGTAATCACAATGATCCATGCCCTTGTCATGAAAATGCTCCAGAACTCTTGTCATCACTATGCTCCATGCCCATGTCATCACAATGCTGCATGACCCCTGTCATCACAATGCTGCATGACCCCTGTCATCACAATGCTCCAAGCCCATATCATCACAATGCTCCATTACCCATGTCATCGTAGTGATCCATGACCCCTTTCATCACAATGCTCCATGACACCTGTCATCACAATGCTCCGTGGTCTTTCTCATCACAATGCTCCTTTATCCCTGTCATCACAATGTTCCCGGACTCTTGTCATCAAAATACCTCATGATCCATTTAATCACAATGCTCCATGACTCCTTTCATCACATGCTCCATGATACTTGTCATTACACTGCCCCATGACCTTTTTCAGAACAATGCTCCATGATCCCAGTCATCACAATGCTCCAAGACCACTGTCATCACAAGGCCACATGACCCCTGTCATCACAATGCTCTATGGTCCCTGTCAGCACAATGTTCCATGACAGATATCATCACAATGATCCATGACCGCTGTCATCACAATGTTACCTACCTTTGTAATCTCAATGCTCCCTGGCCACTGTAATCACAATGCTCCATACCCTTGTCATCGCAATGATCCAGATCACTTCTCATCATAATGCTCCATGCCCGTGTCATCACAATGCTCCATGGCCCCAGTCATCACAGTGCTCCTTGATACCTTTCACCATATTGATAGATGACCACTGTCATCACAATGCTCCATGACACCTGTCATCAGAATTGGCCATGGCCCTTGTCATCACAATGCTCCAGTACACTTGTCTTCCCAATGTTCCATGGCGTATTTCATCACAATGCTCCATGACCACTTTCATTAAATTGCTCCATGTTGCCTGTCATCACAATGCTCCATGGCCTTTGTCATCAAAATTCTACATGGCCCCTGTAATAACAGTGCTTCAGGACAACATTTATAACAATGCTCCATGACCACTCTCATCACAATGCCAGATAAGACCTTTCATGACAATGCGCCATGGCCCTTGTCATCACAATATTCTATGACTTCTGTCATCACAATGCTCCATGCCTCTGTCATCAAAAGTCCCCATCACCCTTGTTATTACAATGCTCCATGACCCCTGTCATCACAATGCTCCGAAACCCTTGTCATCACAATATTCCATAATCCGTGTAATCACGATGATCCATGAACCATTTCTGTACAATGCTCCAGTACCCCTTTCATTAAAATGCTCCATGGCCTTTGTCATCACAATGCTCCATGGCCCCTGTTATCACAGTGCTCCATGTTACCTTTCATCACAATTCTAGATGACCACTGTCATCACAATGCTCCATGACCCCTGTAATCACAATGCTCCATGACCTAGTCATCACAATGCTCCAGAACTCTTGTGATCGTAATGATGAATGCCCGTGACATCACAAAGCTCCATGATACTTGTCATCACAATGTTCCATGGCCTTGTCATCACAATACCCCATGGACCCTGTCATCACAATACTCCATGGACCCTGTCATCACAGTGCTCCATGATACCTTTCATCACAATGCTCCTTGACTCCTGTCATCACAATGCTCCATAGCGTATGCATTCGCAATGCTACATGGTCCCTGTAATCACATTGCTCCATGATCCTTTTCATCACAATGCTCTATGACCACTGTCATCACAATGCCACATTATACCTGTCATCACAATGCTCCATGGCCCTTGTCATCACAAGGTTCCATGACAGATGTCATCACTGTCCTCCATGGTCCCTGGAATCACAATGCTCCATTCCCTTGTCAACACAATGCTCCAGAACTCTTGTAATCATAATGATCGATGCCCGTCTCTTCACAATTCTCCATGACATTTTTCATCAAATTGCTCCATGGCCTTTGTCATCACAATGCTCCATGGCCCCTGTTATCACAGTGCTCCATGTTACCTTTCATCACAATTCTAGATGACCACTGTCATCACAATGTTCCATACCCTTGTCATCACAATTCTCCAGAACAATTGTCATCATAATGTTCCATGCCCGTGTCATCACAATGCTCCATGACCACTTTCATCACAATGCTCCTTGACCCCTGTCATCGCAATGCTCCATGGCCTATGTATTCACAATGCTCCATGGCCCCTCTAATCACATTGCTCCATGATCCTTTTCATCACAGTGCTCTATGACCACAGTCATTACAAGGCCACATGACAACTGTCATCACAATGCTCTATGGTCCCTGTCAGCACAATGTTCCATGACAGATATCATCACAGTGATCCATGACCGCTGTCATCACAATGTTCCCTGCCTTTGTCATCTCAATGCTCCCTGGCCCCTGTAATCACAATGCTCCATACCCTTTTCATCGCAATGCTCCAGATCACTTCTCATCATAATGCTCCATGCCCGTGTCATCACAATGCTCCATGGCCCCTGTCATCACAGTGCTCCGTGATACATTTCATCATAATGATAGATGACCACTGTCATCACAATGCTCCATGACACCTGTCATCAGAATTGGCCATGGCCCTTGTCATCACAATGCTCCAGGACACTTGTCTTCACAATGTTCCATGGCACATTTCATCACAATGCTCCATGACCACTTTCATCAAATTGCTCCATGATGCCTGTCATCCCAATGCTCCATGGCCTTTGTCATCAAAATTCTACATGGCCCCTGTAATAACAGTGCTTCAGGACAACTTTTATCACAATGCTCCATGACCACTCTCATCACAGTGCCAGATAAGACCTTTCATGACAATGCGCCATGGCCCTTGTCATCACAATATTCTATGACTTCTGTCATCACAATGCTCCATGCCCCTGTCATCACAAGTCCCCATCACCCCTGGTATTACAATGCTCCATGACCCCTGTCATCACAATGCTCCGAAACCCTTGTCATCACAATATTCCATGATCCGTGTAATCACGATGATCCATGAACCATTTCTGTACAATGCTCCAGTACCCCTTTCATTAAAATGCTCCATGGCACATGTCATCACAATGCCTCAACAACCCTTCCATCACAATAATCCATGACCCGTTTCCTCACAATTCTCCAGGACCGCTTTCATCACAATGCTCCATTCCCTTGTCATCTCAATGCTTCATGGCCCCTGTAATCACAATGATCCATGCCCTTGTCATGAAAATGCTCCAGAACTCTTGTCATCACTATGCTCCATGCCCATGTCATCACAATGCTGCATGACCCCTGTCATCACAATGCTGCATGACCCCTGTCATCACAATGCTCCAAGCCCATATCATCACAATGCTCCATTACCCATGTCATCGTAGTGATCCATGACCCCTTTCATCACAATGCTCCATGACACCTGTCATCACAATGCTCCGTGGTCTTTCTCATCACAATGCTCCTTTATCCCTGTCATCACAATGTTCCCGGACTCTTGTCATCAAAATACCTCATGATCCATTTAATCACAATGCTCCATGACTCCTTTCATCACATGCTCCATGATACTTGTCATTACACTGCCCCATGACCTTTTTCAGAACAATGCTCCATGATCCCAGTCATCACAATGCTCCAAGACCACTGTCATCACAAGGCCACATGACCCCTGTCATCACAATGCTCTATGGTCCCTGTCAGCACAATGTTCCATGACAGATATCATCACAATGATCCATGACCGCTGTCATCACAATGTTACCTACCTTTGTAATCTCAATGCTCCCTGGCCACTGTAATCACAATGCTCCATACCCTTGTCATCGCAATGATCCAGATCACTTCTCATCATAATGCTCCATGCCCGTGTCATCACAATGCTCCATGGCCCCAGTCATCACAGTGCTCCTTGATACCTTTCACCATATTGATAGATGACCACTGTCATCACAATGCTCCATGACACCTGTCATCAGAATTGGCCATGGCCCTTGTCATCACAATGCTCCAGTACACTTGTCTTCCCAATGTTCCATGGCGTGTTTCATCACAATGTTCCATGACCACTTTCATTAAATTGCTCCATGTTGCCTGTCATCACAATGCTCCATGGCCTTTGTCATCAAAATTCTACATGGCCCCTGTAATAACAGTGCTTCCGGACAACATTTATAACAATGCTCCATGACCACTCTCATCACAATGCCAGATAAGACCTTTCATTACAATGCGCCATGGCCCTTGTCATCACAATATTCTATGACTTCTGTCATCACAATGCTCCATGCCTCTGTCATCAAAAGTCCCCATCACCCCTGTTATTACAATGCTCCATGACCCCTGTCATCACAATGCTCCGAAACCCTTGTCATCACAATATTCCATAATCCGTGTAATCACGATGATCCATGAACCATTTCTGTACAATGCTCCAGTACCCCTTTCATTAAAATGCTCCATGGCCTTTGTCATCACAATGCTCCATGGCCCCTGTTATCACAGTGCTCCATGTTACCTTTCATCACAATTCTAGATGACCACTGTCATCACAATGCTCCATGACCCCTGTAATCACAATGCTCCATGACCTAGTCATCACAATGCTCCAGAAATCTTGTCATCGTAATGATGAATGCCCGTGACATCACAAAGCTCCATGATACTTGTCATCACAATGTTCCATGGCCTTGTCATCACAATACCCCATGGACCCTGTCATCACAATACTCCATGGACCCTGTCATCACAGTGCTCCATGATACCTTTCATCACAATGCTCCTTGACTCCTGTCATCACAATGCTCCATAGCGTATGCATTCGCAATGCTACATGATCCCTGTAATCACATTGCTCCATGATCCTTTTCATCACAATGCTCTATGACCACTGTCATCACAATGCCACATTATACCTGTCATCACAATGCTCCATGGCCCTTGTCATCACAAGGTTCCATGACAGATGTCATCACTGTCCTCCATGGTCCCTGGAATCACAATGCTCCATTCCCTTGTCAACACAATGCTCCAGAACTCTTGTAATCATAATGATCGATGCCCGTCTCTTCACAATTCTCCATGACATTTTTCATCAAATTGCTCCATGGCCTTTGTCATCACAATGCTCCATGGCCCCTGTTATCACAGTGCTCCATGTTACCTTTCATCACAATTCTAGATGACCACTGTCATCACAATGTCCCATGACCCCTGTCATCACAATTCGCCATGGCCCTTGTCATCACAATGCTCCACGATCCCTGTCATCACAATGTTCCATGACACTTGTCATCACAGTGCTCCATGACCCCTGTCATCACAATATTCACTGCCCATGTAATCACAATGCTCCTGGTCCCCTGTAATCACAATGCTCCATGTGCGTGTCATCACAATGCTCCATGGCCCCTGTCATTACAGTGCTCCGTGATACATCTCATCATAATGATAGATGACCACTGTCATCACAATGCCCTGAAACCCTTGTCATCACTGTATGCCATGATCCGTGTAATCACGATGATCCATGAACCATTTCTGTACAATGCTCCAGTACCGCTTTCATTAAAATGCTCCATGGAACTTGTCATCAGAATGCTCCAGGAACCCTTCCATCACAATAATCCATGACCCGTTTCCTCACAATTCTCCAGGACCGCTTTCATCACAATGCTCCATTCCCTTGTCATCTCAATGCTTCATGGCCCCTGTAATCACAATGATCCATGCCTTGTCCTCAAAATGCTCCAGAACACTTATCATCACTATGCTCCATGCCCATGTCATCACAATGCTGCATGACCCCTGTCATCACAATGCTGCATGACACCTGTCATCACAATGCTCCATGCCCGTATCATCACAATGCTCCATTACCCATGTCATCGTAGTGATCCATGACCCCTGTCATCACAATGCTCCATGACACCTGTCATCACAATGCTCCTTGGTCTTTGTCATCACAATGCTCCATGACCACTGTCATCACCATGCCCCATGATCCCAGTCATCACAATGCTCCATAGCCCTTGTCATCACAATGCTCCATTATCCCTGTCATCACAATGTTCCATGACTCTTGTCATCAAAATGCCTCATGATCCTTTTAATCACAATGCTCCATGACTCCTTTCATCACAGGCTCCATGATACTTGTCATTACACTGCCCCATGACCTTTTTCAGAAAAATGCTCCATGATACCAGTCATCACAATGCTCCATGACCATTGTCGTCACAATGCTCTATGCCCCTTTCAACACAATGCTCCATGACAACTGTCATCACAATGCTCCATGGCCTTTGTCATCACAATTATACATGGCCCCTATCATCACAGTGCTCCATGACACCTTTCATCACAATGCTCCAGGACCACTGTCATCACAATGCCCCATGACCCCTGTCATCACAATGCTCCATGGCCCCTGTCATTACAATGCTCCATGACCACTGTCATCACAATATTCCATGATCGGTGTAATCACAATGACCCATGACACCTTTCCTCAGAAGGCTCCAGTATGCCTGTCATCACAATGCTCCAATGTCCGTCTCATCACAATGCTCCATGATCCCTGTCAGCACAACGTTACATGACAATTGTCATCACAATGCTCCATGACACCTGTCATCACAATGTTGCCTGCCCATGTCATCAAAATGCTCCATGTCCCCTGTAATCACAAGGTTCCATTACACCTGTCATCTCAGTGTTCCTTGCCCATGTCATCACAATGCTCCATTACCAATGTAATCAAAAGGTTCGCCTGCCCTTGTCATCAAAATGCTCCATGGCCCCTTTAATCCCAATGCTCCATGAACCCTGTCATCACAATGTTCCATGACAGTTGTCATCACAATGCTCCATGGCCCCTGTCAGCACAATGTTCCATGACAGATGTCATCACTGTCCTCCATGGTCCCTGGAATCACAATGCTCCATTCCCTTGTCAACACAATGCTCCAGAACTCTTGTCATCATAATGCTCGATGCCCGTCTCTTCACAATTCTCCATGACATTTTTCATCAAAATGCTCCATGGCCTTTGTCATCACAATGCTCCATGGCCCCTGTTATCACAGTGCTCCATGTTACCTTTCATCACAATTCTAGATGACCACTGTCATCACAATGCCCCATGACCCCTGTCATCACAATGCTCCATAACCCCTGTCATCACAATATTCACTGCCCATGTAATCACAATGCTCCTGGTCCCTTGTAATCACAATGTTCCATACCCTTGTCATCACAATGCTCCAGAACTCTTGTCATCATAATGCTCCATGCCCGTGTCATCACAATGCTCCATGGCCCCTGTCATCACAGTGCTCCATGATACATTTCATCATAATGATAGATGACCACTGTCATCACAATGCTCCATGACACCTGTCATCAGAATTGGCCATGGCCCTTGTCATCACAATGCTCCAGGATACTTGTCTTCACAATGTTCCATGGCGCATTTCATCACAATGCTCCATGACCACTTTCATCAAATTGCTCCATGATGCCTGTCATCCCGATGCTCCATGGCGTTTGTCATCAAAATTCTACATGGCCCCTGTAATAACAGTGCTTCAGGACAACTTTTATCACAATGCTCCATGACCACTCTCATCACAATGCCAGATAAGACCTTTCATCACAATGCTCCATGGCCCTTGTCATCACAATATTCTATGACTTCTGTCATCACAATGCTCCCTGCCCCTGTCATCACAATGCTCCGAAACCCTTGTCATCACAATATTCCATGATCCGTGTAATCACGAAGATCCATGAACCATTTCTGTACAATGCTCCAGTACCCCTTTCATTAAAATGCTCCATGGAACTTGTCATCACCATGCTCCAGGAACACTTCCATCACTATAATCCATGACCCGTTTCCTCACAATTCTCCAGGACCGCTTTCATCACAATGCTCCATTCCCTTGTCATCACAATGCTCCATGGCCCCTGTCAGCACAATGTTCCATGACAGATGTCATCACTATCCTCCATGGTCCCTGGAATCACAATGCTCCATTCCCTTGTTAACACAATGCTCCAGAACTCTTGTCATCATAATGCTCCATGCCCGTCTCATCACAATTCTCCATGACACTTTTCATCAAAATACTCCATGGCCTTTGTCATCACAATGCTCCATGGCCCCTATTATCACAGTGATCCATGGTACCTTTCATCACAATGCCAGATAACCTCTGTCATCACAATGCCCGATGACACCTCTCATCAGAATTGGCCATGGCCCTTGTCATCACAATGCTCCATGCCCTTGTCACCACAATGCTCCAGAACTCTTGGCCTCATAATGATCCATGCCCGTCTCATCACAATGCTCCATGACACTTGTCATCACAATGCTCCATGGCCTTTGTCATCTCAATGCTCCATGGCCCCTGTTATCCCAGTGCTCCATGTTACCTTTCTTCACAATTCTAAATGACCACTGTCATCACAATGCCCCATGTCCCCTGTCATCACAATTCGCCATGGCCCTTGTCATCACAATGCTCCACGATCCCTGTCATCACAATGTTCCATGACACTTGTCATCACAGTGCTCCATGACCCCTGTCATCACAATATTCACTGCCCATGTAATCACAATGCTCCTGGTCCCCTGTAATCACAATGCTCCATGCGCGTGTCATCACAATGCTCCATGGCCCCTGTCATCACAGTGCTCCGTGATACATCTCATCATAATGATAGATGACCACTGTCATCACAATGCCCTGAAACCCTTGTCATCACAGTATGCCATGATCCGTGTAATCACGATGATCCATGAACCATTTCTGTACAATGCTCCAGTACCGCTTTCATTAAAATGCTCCATGGAACTTGTCATCAGAATGCTCCAGGAACCCTTCCATCACAATAATCCATGACCCGTTTCCTCACAATTCTCCAGGACCGCTTTCATCACAATGCTCCATTCCCTTGTCATCTCAATGCTTCATGGCCCCTGTAATCACAATGATCCATGCCTTGTCCTCAAAATGCTCCAGAACACTTATCATCACTATGCTCCATGCCCATGTCATCACAATGCTGCATGACCCCTGTCATCACAATGCTGCATGACACCTGTCATCACAATGCTCCATGCCCGTATCATCACAATGCTCCATTACCCATGTCATCGTAGTGATCCATGACCCCTGTCATCACAATGCTCCATGACACCTGTCATCACAATGCTCCTTGGTCTTTGTCATCACAATGCTCCATGACCACTGTCATCACCATGCCCCATGATCCCAGTCATCACAATGCTCCATAGCCCTTGTCATCACAATGCTCCATTATCCCTGTCATCACAATGTTCCATGACTCTTGTCATCAAAATGCCTCATGATCCTTTTAATCACAATGCTCCATGACTCCTTTCATCACAGGCTCCATGATACTTGTCATTACACTGCCCCATGACCTTTTTCAGAAAAATGCTCCATGATACCAGTCATCACAATGCTCCATGACCATTGTCGTCACAATGCTCTATGCCCCTTTCAACACAATGCTCCATGACAACTGTCATCACAATGCTCCATGGCCTTTGTCATCACAATTATACATGGCCCCTATCATCACAGTGCTCCATGACACCTTTCATCACAATGCTCCAGGACCACTGTCATCACAATGCCCCATGACCCCTGTCATCACAATGCTCCATGGCCCCTGTCATTACAATGCTCCATGACCACTGTCATCACAATATTCCATGATCGGTGTAATCACAATGACCCATGACACCTTTCCTCAGAAGGCTCCAGTATGCCTGTCATCACAATGCTCCAATGTCCGTCTCATCACAATGCTCCATGATCCCTGTCAGCACAACGTTACATGACAATTGTCATCACAATGCTCCATGACACCTGTCATCACAATGTTGCCTGCCCATGTCATCAAAATGCTCCATGTCCCCTGTAATCACAAGGTTCCATTACACCTGTCATCTCAGTGTTCCTTGCCCATGTCATCACAATGCTCCATTACCAATGTAATCAAAAGGTTCGCCTGCCCTTGTCATCAAAATGCTCCATGGCCCCTTTAATCCCAATGCTCCATGAACCCTGTCATCACAATGTTCCATGACAGTTGTCATCACAATGCTCCATGGCCCCTGTCAGCACAATGTTCCATGACAGATGTCATCACTGTCCTCCATGGTCCCTGGAATCACAATGCTCCATTCCCTTGTCAACACAATGCTCCAGAACTCTTGTCATCATAATGCTCGATGCCCGTCTCTTCACAATTCTCCATGACATTTTTCATCAAAATGCTCCATGGCCTTTGTCATCACAATGCTCCATGGCCCCTGTTATCACAGTGCTCCATGTTACCTTTCATCACAATTCTAGATGACCACTGTCATCACAATGCCCCATGACCCCTGTCATCACAATGCTCCATAACCCCTGTCATCACAATATTCACTGCCCATGTAATCACAATGCTCCTGGTCCCTTGTAATCACAATGTTCCATACCCTTGTCATCACAATGCTCCAGAACTCTTGTCATCATAATGCTCCATGCCCGTGTCATCACAATGCTCCATGGCCCCTGTCATCACAGTGCTCCATGATACATTTCATCATAATGATAGATGACCACTGTCATCACAATGCTCCATGACACCTGTCATCAGAATTGGCCATGGCCCTTGTCATCACAATGCTCCAGGATACTTGTCTTCACAATGTTCCATGGCGCATTTCATCACAATGCTCCATGACCACTTTCATCAAATTGCTCCATGATGCCTGTCATCCCGATGCTCCATGGCGTTTGTCATCAAAATTCTACATGGCCCCTGTAATAACAGTGCTTCAGGACAACTTTTATCACAATGCTCCATGACCACTCTCATCACAATGCCAGATAAGACCTTTCATCACAATGCTCCATGGCCCTTGTCATCACAATATTCTATGACTTCTGTCATCACAATGCTCCCTGCCCCTGTCATCACAATGCTCCGAAACCCTTGTCATCACAATATTCCATGATCCGTGTAATCACGAAGATCCATGAACCATTTCTGTACAATGCTCCAGTACCCCTTTCATTAAAATGCTCCATGGAACTTGTCATCACCATGCTCCAGGAACACTTCCATCACTATAATCCATGACCCGTTTCCTCACAATTCTCCAGGACCGCTTTCATCACAATGCTCCATTCCCTTGTCATCACAATGCTCCATGGCCCCTGTCAGCACAATGTTCCATGACAGATGTCATCACTATCCTCCATGGTCCCTGGAATCACAATGCTCCATTCCCTTGTTAACACAATGCTCCAGAACTCTTGTCATCATAATGCTCCATGCCCGTCTCATCACAATTCTCCATGACACTTTTCATCAAAATACTCCATGGCCTTTGTCATCACAATGCTCCATGGCCCCTATTATCACAGTGATCCATGGTACCTTTCATCACAATGCCAGATAACCTCTGTCATCACAATGCCCGATGACACCTCTCATCAGAATTGGCCATGGCCCTTGTCATCACAATGCTCCATGCCCTTGTCACCACAATGCTCCAGAACTCTTGGCCTCATAATGATCCATGCCCGTCTCATCACAATGCTCCATGACACTTGTCATCACAATGCTCCATGGCCTTTGTCATCTCAATGCTCCATGGCCCCTGTTATCCCAGTGCTCCATGTTACCTTTCTTCACAATTCTAAATGACCACTGTCATCACAATGCCCCATGTCCCCTGTCATCACAATTCGCCATGGCCCTTGTCATCACAATGCTCCACGATCCCTGTCATCACAATGTTCCATGACACTTGTCATCACAGTGCTCCATGACCCCTGTCATCACAATATTCACTGCCCATGTAATCACAATGCTCCTGGTCCCCTGTAATCACAATGCTCCATGCGCGTGTCATCACAATGCTCCATGGCCCCTGTCATCACAGTGCTCCGTGATACATCTCATCATAATGATAGATGACCACTGTCATCACAATGCCCTGAAACCCTTGTCATCACAGTATGCCATGATCCGTGTAATCACGATGATCCATGAACCATTTCTGTACAATGCTCCAGTACCGCTTTCATTAAAATGCTCCATGGAACTTGTCATCAGAATGCTCCAGGAACCCTTCCATCACAATAATCCATGACCCGTTTCCTCACAATTCTCCAGGACCGCTTTCATCACAATGCTCCATTCCCTTGTCATCTCAATGCTTCATGGCCCCTGTAATCACAATGATCCATGCCTTGTCCTCAAAATGCTCCAGAACACTTATCATCACTATGCTCCATGCCCATGTCATCACAATGCTGCATGACCCCTGTCATCACAATGCTGCATGACACCTGTCATCACAATGCTCCATGCCCGTATCATCACAATGCTCCATTACCCATGTCATCGTAGTGATCCATGACCCCTGTCATCACAATGCTCCATGACACCTGTCATCACAATGCTCCTTGGTCTTTGTCATCACAATGCTCCATGACCACTGTCATCACCATGCCCCATGATCCCAGTC
Organism: Balaenoptera borealis; assembly: GCF_965194805.1. Classification (NCBI taxonomy): domain Eukaryota; kingdom Metazoa; phylum Chordata; class Mammalia; order Artiodactyla; family Balaenopteridae; genus Balaenoptera; species Balaenoptera borealis. The sequence continues at coordinate 17,126 of NW_028123546.1, forward strand.
ATCACAATGCTCCATAGCCCTTGTCATCACAATGCTCCATTATCCCTGTCATCACAATGTTCCATGACTCTTGTCATCAAAATGCCTCATGATCCTTTTAATCACAATGCTCCATGACTCCTTTCATCACAGGCTCCATGATACTTGTCATTACACTGCCCCATGACCTTTTTCAGAAAAATGCTCCATGATACCAGTCATCACAATGCTCCATGACCATTGTCGTCACAATGCTCTATGCCCCTTTCAACACAATGCTCCATGACAACTGTCATCACAATGCTCCATGGCCTTTGTCATCACAATTATACATGGCCCCTATCATCACAGTGCTCCATGACACCTTTCATCACAATGCTCCAGGACCACTGTCATCACAATGCCCCATGACCCCTGTCATCACAATGCTCCATGGCCCCTGTCATTACAATGCTCCATGACCACTGTCATCACAATATTCCATGATCGGTGTAATCACAATGACCCATGACACCTTTCCTCAGAAGGCTCCAGTATGCCTGTCATCACAATGCTCCAATGTCCGTCTCATCACAATGCTCCATGATCCCTGTCAGCACAACGTTACATGACAATTGTCATCACAATGCTCCATGACACCTGTCATCACAATGTTGCCTGCCCATGTCATCAAAATGCTCCATGTCCCCTGTAATCACAAGGTTCCATTACACCTGTCATCTCAGTGTTCCTTGCCCATGTCATCACAATGCTCCATTACCAATGTAATCAAAAGGTTCGCCTGCCCTTGTCATCAAAATGCTCCATGGCCCCTTTAATCCCAATGCTCCATGAACCCTGTCATCACAATGTTCCATGACAGTTGTCATCACAATGCTCCATGGCCCCTGTCAGCACAATGTTCCATGACAGATGTCATCACTGTCCTCCATGGTCCCTGGAATCACAATGCTCCATTCCCTTGTCAACACAATGCTCCAGAACTCTTGTCATCATAATGCTCGATGCCCGTCTCTTCACAATTCTCCATGACATTTTTCATCAAAATGCTCCATGGCCTTTGTCATCACAATGCTCCATGGCCCCTGTTATCACAGTGCTCCATGTTACCTTTCATCACAATTCTAGATGACCACTGTCATCACAATGCCCCATGACCCCTGTCATCACAATGCTCCATAACCCCTGTCATCACAATATTCACTGCCCATGTAATCACAATGCTCCTGGTCCCTTGTAATCACAATGTTCCATACCCTTGTCATCACAATGCTCCAGAACTCTTGTCATCATAATGCTCCATGCCCGTGTCATCACAATGCTCCATGGCCCCTGTCATCACAGTGCTCCATGATACATTTCATCATAATGATAGATGACCACTGTCATCACAATGCTCCATGACACCTGTCATCAGAATTGGCCATGGCCCTTGTCATCACAATGCTCCAGGATACTTGTCTTCACAATGTTCCATGGCGCATTTCATCACAATGCTCCATGACCACTTTCATCAAATTGCTCCATGATGCCTGTCATCCCGATGCTCCATGGCGTTTGTCATCAAAATTCTACATGGCCCCTGTAATAACAGTGCTTCAGGACAACTTTTATCACAATGCTCCATGACCACTCTCATCACAATGCCAGATAAGACCTTTCATCACAATGCTCCATGGCCCTTGTCATCACAATATTCTATGACTTCTGTCATCACAATGCTCCCTGCCCCTGTCATCACAATGCTCCGAAACCCTTGTCATCACAATATTCCATGATCCGTGTAATCACGAAGATCCATGAACCATTTCTGTACAATGCTCCAGTACCCCTTTCATTAAAATGCTCCATGGAACTTGTCATCACCATGCTCCAGGAACACTTCCATCACTATAATCCATGACCCGTTTCCTCACAATTCTCCAGGACCGCTTTCATCACAATGCTCCATTCCCTTGTCATCACAATGCTCCATGGCCCCTGTCAGCACAATGTTCCATGACAGATGTCATCACTATCCTCCATGGTCCCTGGAATCACAATGCTCCATTCCCTTGTTAACACAATGCTCCAGAACTCTTGTCATCATAATGCTCCATGCCCGTCTCATCACAATTCTCCATGACACTTTTCATCAAAATACTCCATGGCCTTTGTCATCACAATGCTCCATGGCCCCTATTATCACAGTGATCCATGGTACCTTTCATCACAATGCCAGATAACCTCTGTCATCACAATGCCCGATGACACCTCTCATCAGAATTGGCCATGGCCCTTGTCATCACAATGCTCCATGCCCTTGTCACCACAATGCTCCAGAACTCTTGGCCTCATAATGATCCATGCCCGTCTCATCACAATGCTCCATGACACTTGTCATCACAATGCTCCATGGCCTTTGTCATCGCAATGCTCCATGGCCCCTGTTATCACAGTGCTCCATGTTACCTTTCATCACAATTCTAGATGACCACTGTCATCACAATGCACCAAGTCCCCTGTCATCACAATTCGCCATGGCCCTTGTCATCACAATGCTCCACGATCCCTGTCACCACAATGTTCCATGACACTTGTCATCACAGTGCTCCATGACCCCTGTCATCACAATATTCACTGCCCATGTAATCACAATGCTCCTGGTCCCCTGTAATCACAATGCTCCATGCGCGTGTCATCACAATGCTCCATGGCCTCTGTCATCACAGTGCTCCGTGATACATTTCATCATAATGATAGATGACCACTGTCATCACAATGCCCCGAAACCCTTGTCATCACAATATGCCATGATCCGTGTAATCACGATGATCCATGAACCATTTCTGTACAATGCTCCAGTACCCCTTTCATTAAAATGCTCCATGGCACTTGTCATCACAATGCTCCAGGAACCCTTCCATCACAATAATCCATGACCCGTTTCCTCACATTTCTCCAGGAAAGCTTTCATCACAATGCTCCATTCCCTTGTCATCTCAATGCTTCATGGCCCCTGTAATCACAATGATACATGCCTTGTCCTCAAAATGCTCCAGATCTCTTGTCATCACTATGCTCCATGCCCATGTCATCACAATGCTGCATGACCCCTGTCATCACAATGCTGCATGACACCTGTCATCACAATGCTCCATGCCCGTATCATCACAGTGCTCCATTACCCATGTCATCGTAGTGATCCATGACCCCTTTCATCACAATGCTCCATGACACCTGTCATCACAATGCTCCGTGGTCTTTGTCATCACAATGCTCCATGACCACTGTCATCACCATGTCCCATGATCCCAGTCACCACAATGCTCCATAGCCCTTGTCATCACAATGCTCCATTATCCTTGTCATCACAATGTTCCATGACTCTTGTCATCAAAATGCCTCATGATCCTTTTAATCACAATGCTCCATGACTCCTTTCATCACATGCTCCATGATACTTGTCATTACACTGTCCCATGACCTTTTTCAGAACAATGCTCCATGATACCAGTCATCACAATGCTCCATGACCATTGTCGTCACAATGCTCCATGCCCCTTTCAACACAATGCTCCATGACAACTGTCATCACAATGCTCCATGGCCTTTGTCATCACAATTATACATGGCCCCTGTCATCACAGTGCTCCATGATCCCTTTCATCACAATGCTCCATGACAACTCTCATCACAATGCCCCATGACCCCTGTCATCACAATGCTCCATGGCCCCTGTCATTACAATGCTCCATGACCACTGTCATCACAATGTTCCATGATTGCTGTAATCACAATGACCCATGACACCTATCCTCAGAAGGTTCCAGTACGCCTGTCAACACAATGCTCCAATGCCCGTCTCATCACAATGCTCCATGATCCCTGTCAGCACAACGTTACATGACAATTGTCATCACAATGCTCCATGACACCTGTCATCACAATGTTGCCTGCCCATGTCATCAAAATGCTCCATGTCCCCTGTAATCACAAGGTTCCATTACACCTGTCATCACAGTGTTCCTTGCCCATGTCATCACAATGCTCCATTACCAATGTAATCAAAAGGTTCGCCTGCCCTTGTCATCAAAATGCTCCATGGCCCCTTTAATCACAATGCTCCATGAAACATGTCATCACAATGTTCCATGACACTTGTCATCACAATGCTCCATGACCCCTGTAATCACAATGCTCCATGACCTAGTCATCACAATGCTCCAGAACTCTTGTCATCGTAATGATGAATGCCCGTGACATCACAAAGCTCCATGATACTTGTCATCACAATGTTCCATGGCCTTGTCATCACAATACTCCATGGACCCTGTCATCACAGTGCTCCTTGATACCTTTCATCACAATTCTAGATGACCACTGTCATCACAATGCCCCAAGACACATGTCATCACAATTCGCCATGGCCCTTTTCATCACAATGCTCCTTGACTCCTGTCATCACAATCCTCCATAGCGTATGCATTCGGAATGCTACATGGTCCCTGTAATCACATTGCTCCATGATCCTTTTCATCACAATGTTCTATGACCACTGGCATCACAATGCCACATTATACCAGTCATCACAATGCTCCATGGCCCCTGTCAGCACAATGTTCCATGACAGATGTCATCACTATCCTCCATGGTCCCTGGAATCACAATGCTCCATTCCCTTGTTAACACAATGCTCCAGAACTCTTGTCATCATAATGATCCATGCCCGTCTCATCACAATTCTCCATGACACTTTTCATCAAAATGCTCCATGGCCTTTGTCATCACAATGCTCCATGGCCCCTGTTATCACAGGGATCCATGGTACCTTTCATCACAATGCTAGATAACCTCTGTCATCACAATGCCCGATGACACCTGTCATCAGAATTGGCCATGGCCCTTGTCATCACAATGCTCCTTGCCCTTGTCACCACAATGCTCCAGAACTCTTGGCCTCATAATGATCCATGCCCGTCTCATCACAATGCTCCATGACACTTGTCATCACAATGCTCCATGGCCTTTGTCATCGCAATGCTCCATGGCCCCTGTTATCACAGTGCTCCATGTTACCTTTCATCACAATTCTAGATGACCACTGTCATCACAATGCACCAAGTCCCCTGTCATCACAATTCGCCATGGCCCTTGTCATCACAATGCTCCACGATCCCTGTCATCACAATGTTCCATGACACTTGTCATCACAGTGCTCCATGAACCCTGTCATCACAATATTCACTGCCCATGTAATCACAATGCTCCTGGTCCCCTGTAATCACAATGCTCCATGCGCGTGTCATCACAATGCTCCATGGCCCCTGTCATCACAGTGCTCCGTGATACATTTCATCATAATGATAGATGACCACTGTCATCACACTGCTCCGAAACCCTTGTCATCACAATATGCCATGATCCGTGTAATCACGATGATCCATGAACCATTTCTGTACAATGCTCCAGTACCCCTTTCATTAAAATGCTCCATGGCACTTGTCATCACAATGCTCCAGGAAACCTTCCATCACAATAATCCATGACCCGTTTCCTCACATTTCTCCAGGAAAGCTTTCATCACAATGCTCCATTCCCTTGTCATCTCAATGCTTCATGGCCCCTGTAATCACAATGATCCATGCCTTGTCCTCAAAATGCTCCAGATCTCTTGTCATCACTATGCTCCATGCCCATGTCATCACAATGCTGCATGACCCCTGTCATCACAATGCTGCATGACACCTGTCATCACAATGCTCCATGCCCGTATCATCACAATGCTCCATTACCCATGTCATCGTAGTGATCCATGACCCCTGTCATCACAATGCTCCATGACACCTGTCATCACAATGCTCCATGGTCGTTGTCATCACAATGCTCCATGACCACTGTCATCACCATGCCCCATGATCCCAGTCACCACAATGCTCCATAGCCCTTGTCATCACAATGCTCCATTATCCCTGTCATCACAATGTTCCATGACTCTTGTCATCAAAATGCCTCATGATCCTTTTAATCACAATGCTCCATGACTCCTTTCATCACAGGCTCCATGATACTTGTCATTACACTGTCCCATGACCTTTTTCAGAACAGTGCTCCATGATACCAGTCATCACAATGCTCCATGACCATTGTCGTCACAATGCTCTATGCCCCTTTCAACACAATGCTCCATGACAACTGTCATCACAATGCTCCATGGCCTTTGTCATCACAATTATACATGACCCCTGTCATCACAGTGCTCCATGACCCCTTTCATCACAATGCTCCATGAGAACTCTCATCACAATGCCCCATGACCCCTGTCATCACAATGCTCCATGGCCCCTGTCATTACAATGCTCCATGACCACTGTCATCACAATGTTCCATGATCGCTGTAATCACAATGACCCATGACACCTATGCTCAGAAGGTTCCAGTACGCCTGTCATCACAATGCTCCAATGCCTGTCTCATCACAATGCTCCATGATCCCTGTCAGCACAACGTTACATGACAATTGTCATCACAATGCTCCATGACACCTGTCATCACAATGTTGCCTGCCCATGTCATCAAAATGCTCCATGTCCCCTGTAATCACAAGGTTCCATTACACCTGTCATCACAATGATCCCTGTCATGTCATCACAATGTTCCATTACCAATGTAATCAAAATGTTCGCCTGCCCTTGTCATCAAAATGCTCCATGGCCCCTTTAATCACAATGCTCCATGAAACATGTCATCACAATGTTCCATGACACTTGTCATCACAATGCTCCATGACCCCTGTAATCACAATGCTCCATGACCTAGTCATCACAATGCTCCAGAACTCTTGTGATCGTAATGATGAATGCCCGTGACATCACAAAGCTCCATGATACTTGTCATCACAATGTTCCATGGCCTTGTCATCACAATACCCCATGGACCCTGTCATCACAATACTCCATGGACCCTGTCATCACAGTGCTCCATGATACCTTTCATCACAATTCTAGATGACCACTGTCATCACAATGCCCCAAGACACATGTCATCACAATTCGCCATGGCCCTTTTCATCACAATGCTCCTTGACTCCTGTCATCACAACGCTCCATAGCGTATGCATTCGCAATGCTACATGGTCCCTGTAATCACATTGCTCCATGATCCTTTTCATCACAATGCTCTATGACCACTGTCATCACAATGCCACATTATACCTGTCATCACAATGCTCCATGGCCCTTGTCATCACAAGGTTCCATGACAGATGTCATCACTGTCCTCCATGGTCCCTGGAATCACAATGCTCCATTCCCTTGTCAACACAATGCTCCAGAACTCTTGTCATCATAATGATCGATGCCCGTCTCTTCACAATTCTCCATGACATTTTTCATCAACTTGCTCCATGGCCTTTGTCATCACAATGCTCCATGGCCCCTGTTATCACAGTGCTCCATGTTACCTTTCATCACAATTCTAGATGACCACTGTCATCACAATGCCCCATGACCCCTGTCATCACAATTCGCCATGGCCCTTGTCATCACAATGCTCCATGACCCCTGTCTTCACAATATTCACTGCCCATGTAATCACAATGCTCCTGGTCCCTTGTAATCACAATGTTCCATACCCTTGTCATCACAATTCTCCAGATCAATTGTCATCATAATGTTCCATGCCCGTGTCATCACAATGCTCCATGACCACTTTCATCACAATGCTCCTTGACCCCTGTCATCGCAATGCTCCATGGCCTATGTATTCACAATGCTCCATGGCCCCTCTAATCACATTGCTCCATGATCCTTTTCATCACAATGCTCTATAACCACAGTCATTACAAGGCCACATGACACCTGTCATCACAATGCTCTATGGTCCCTGTCAGCACAATGTTCCATGACAGATATCATCACAGTGATCCATGACCGCTGTCATCACAATGTTCCCTGCCTTTGTCATCTCAATGCTCCCTGGCCCCTGTAATCACAATGTTCCATACCCTTGTCATCGCAATGCTCCAGATAACTTCTCATCATAATGCTCCATGCCCGTGTCATCACAATGCTCCATGGCCCCTGTCATCACAGTGCTCCGTGATACATTTCATCATAATGATAGATGACCACTGTCATCACAATGCTCCATGACACCTGTCATCAGAATTGGCCATGGCCCTTGTCATCACAATGCTCCAGGACACTTGTCTTCACAATGTTCCATGGCGCATTTCATCACAATGCTCCATGACCACTTTCACCAAATTGCTCCATGATGCCTGTCATCCCAATGCTCCATGGCCTTTGTCATCAAAATTCTACATGGCCCCTGTAATAACAGTGCTTCAGGACAACTTTTATCACAATGCTCCATGACCACTCTCATCACAGTGCCAGATAAGACCTTTCATGACAATGCGCCATGGCCCTTGTCATCACAATATTCTATGACTTCTGTCATCACAATGCTCCATGCCCCTGTCATCACAAGTCCCCATCACCCCTGTTATTACAATGCTCCATGACCCCTGTCATCACAATGCTCCGAAACCCTTGTCATCACAATATTCCATGATCCGTGTAATCACGATGATCCATGAACCATTTCTGTACAATGCTCCAGTACCCCTTTCATTAAAATGCTCCATGGCACATGTCATCACAATGCTCCAACAACCCTTCCATCACAATAATCCATGACCCGTTTCCTCACAATTCTCCAGGACCGCTTTCATCACAATGCTCCATTCCCTTGTCATCTCAATGCTTCATGGCCCCTGTAATCACAATGATCCATGCCCTTGTCATGAAAATGCTCCAGAACTCTTGTCATCACTATGCTCCATGCCCATGTCATCACAATGCTGCATGACCCCTGTCATCACAATGCTGCATGACCCCTGTCATCACAATGCTCCAAGCCCATATCATCACAATGCTCCATTACCCATGTCATCGTAGTGATCCATGACCCCTTTCATCACAATGCTCCATGACACCTGTCATCACAATGCTCCGTGGTCTTTCTCATCACAATGCTCCTTTATCCCTGTCATCACAATGTTCCCGGACTCTTGTCATCAAAATACCTCATGATCCATTTAATCACAATGCTCCATGACTCCTTTCATCACATGCTCCATGATACTTGTCATTACACTGCCCCATGACCTTTTTCAGAACAATGCTCCATGATCCCAGTCATCACAATGCTCCAAGACCACTGTCATCACAAGGCCACATGACCCCTGTCATCACAATGCTCTATGGTCCCTGTCAGCACAATGTTCCATGACAGATATCATCACAATGATCCATGACCGCTGTCATCACAATGTTACCTACCTTTGTAATCTCAATGCTCCCTGGCCACTGTAATCACAATGCTCCATACCCTTGTCATCGCAATGATCCAGATCACTTCTCATCATAATGCTCCATGCCCGTGTCATCACAATGCTCCATGGCCCCAGTCATCACAGTGCTCCTTGATACCTTTCACCATATTGATAGATGACCACTGTCATCACAATGCTCCATGACACCTGTCATCAGAATTGGCCATGGCCCTTGTCATCACAATGCTCCAGTACACTTGTCTTCCCAATGTTCCATGGCGTATTTCATCACAATGCTCCATGACCACTTTCATTAAATTGCTCCATGTTGCCTGTCATCACAATGCTCCATGGCCTTTGTCATCAAAATTCTACATGGCCCCTGTAATAACAGTGCTTCAGGACAACATTTATAACAATGCTCCATGACCACTCTCATCACAATGCCAGATAAGACCTTTCATGACAATGCGCCATGGCCCTTGTCATCACAATATTCTATGACTTCTGTCATCACAATGCTCCATGCCTCTGTCATCAAAAGTCCCCATCACCCTTGTTATTACAATGCTCCATGACCCCTGTCATCACAATGCTCCGAAACCCTTGTCATCACAATATTCCATAATCCGTGTAATCACGATGATCCATGAACCATTTCTGTACAATGCTCCAGTACCCCTTTCATTAAAATGCTCCATGGCCTTTGTCATCACAATGCTCCATGGCCCCTGTTATCACAGTGCTCCATGTTACCTTTCATCACAATTCTAGATGACCACTGTCATCACAATGCTCCATGACCCCTGTAATCACAATGCTCCATGACCTAGTCATCACAATGCTCCAGAACTCTTGTGATCGTAATGATGAATGCCCGTGACATCACAAAGCTCCATGATACTTGTCATCACAATGTTCCATGGCCTTGTCATCACAATACCCCATGGACCCTGTCATCACAATACTCCATGGACCCTGTCATCACAGTGCTCCATGATACCTTTCATCACAATGCTCCTTGACTCCTGTCATCACAATGCTCCATAGCGTATGCATTCGCAATGCTACATGGTCCCTGTAATCACATTGCTCCATGATCCTTTTCATCACAATGCTCTATGACCACTGTCATCACAATGCCACATTATACCTGTCATCACAATGCTCCATGGCCCTTGTCATCACAAGGTTCCATGACAGATGTCATCACTGTCCTCCATGGTCCCTGGAATCACAATGCTCCATTCCCTTGTCAACACAATGCTCCAGAACTCTTGTAATCATAATGATCGATGCCCGTCTCTTCACAATTCTCCATGACATTTTTCATCAAATTGCTCCATGGCCTTTGTCATCACAATGCTCCATGGCCCCTGTTATCACAGTGCTCCATGTTACCTTTCATCACAATTCTAGATGACCACTGTCATCACAATGTTCCATACCCTTGTCATCACAATTCTCCAGAACAATTGTCATCATAATGTTCCATGCCCGTGTCATCACAATGCTCCATGACCACTTTCATCACAATGCTCCTTGACCCCTGTCATCGCAATGCTCCATGGCCTATGTATTCACAATGCTCCATGGCCCCTCTAATCACATTGCTCCATGATCCTTTTCATCACAGTGCTCTATGACCACAGTCATTACAAGGCCACATGACAACTGTCATCACAATGCTCTATGGTCCCTGTCAGCACAATGTTCCATGACAGATATCATCACAGTGATCCATGACCGCTGTCATCACAATGTTCCCTGCCTTTGTCATCTCAATGCTCCCTGGCCCCTGTAATCACAATGCTCCATACCCTTTTCATCGCAATGCTCCAGATCACTTCTCATCATAATGCTCCATGCCCGTGTCATCACAATGCTCCATGGCCCCTGTCATCACAGTGCTCCGTGATACATTTCATCATAATGATAGATGACCACTGTCATCACAATGCTCCATGACACCTGTCATCAGAATTGGCCATGGCCCTTGTCATCACAATGCTCCAGGACACTTGTCTTCACAATGTTCCATGGCACATTTCATCACAATGCTCCATGACCACTTTCATCAAATTGCTCCATGATGCCTCTCATCCCAATGCTCCATGGCCTTTGTCATCAAAATTCTACATGGCCCCTGTAATAACAGTGCTTCAGGACAACTTTTATCACAATGCTCCATGACCACTCTCATCACAGTGCCAGATAAGACCTTTCATGACAATGCGCCATGGCCCTTGTCATCACAATATTCTATGACTTCTGTCATCACAATGCTCCATGCCCCTGTCATCACAAGTCCCCATCACCCCTGGTATTACAATGCTCCATGACCCCTGTCATCACAATGCTCCGAAACCCTTGTCATCACAATATTCCATGATCCGTGTAATCACGATGATCCATGAACCATTTCTGTACAATGCTCCAGTACCCCTTTCATTAAAATGCTCCATGGCACATGTCATCACAATGCCTCAATAACCCTTCCATCACAATAATCCATGACCCGTTTCCTCACAATTCTCCAGGACCGCTTTCATCACAATGCTCCATTCCCTTGTCATCTCAATGCTTCATGGCCCCTGTAATCACAATGATCCATGCCCTTGTCATGAAAATGCTCCAGAACTCTTGTCATCACTATGCTCCATGCCCATGTCATCACAATGCTGCATGACCCCTGTCATCACAATGCTGCATGACCCCTGTCATCACAATGCTCCAAGCCCATATCATCACAATGCTCCATTACCCATGTCATCGTAGTGATCCATGACCCCTTTCATCACAATGCTCCATGACACCTGTCATCACAATGCTCCGTGGTCTTTCTCATCACAATGCTCCTTTATCCCTGTCATCACAATGTTCCCGGACTCTTGTCATCAAAATACCTCATGATCCATTTAATCACAATGCTCCATGACTCCTTTCATCACATGCTCCATGATACTTGTCATTACACTGCCCCATGACCTTTTTCAGAACAATGCTCCATGATCCCAGTCATCACAATGCTCCAAGACCACTGTCATCACAAGGCCACATGACCCCTGTCATCACAATGCTCTATGGTCCCTGTCAGCACAATGTTCCATGACAGATATCATCACAATGATCCATGACCGCTGTCATCACAATGTTACCTACCTTTGTAATCTCAATGCTCCCTGGCCACTGTAATCACAATGCTCCATACCCTTGTCATCGCAATGATCCAGATCACTTCTCATCATAATGCTCCATGCCCGTGTCATCACAATGCTCCATGGCCCCAGTCATCACAGTGCTCCTTGATACCTTTCACCATATTGATAGATGACCACTGTCATCACAATGCTCCATGACACCTGTCATCAGAATTGGCCATGGCCCTTGTCATCACAATGCTCCAGTACACTTGTCTTCCCAATGTTCCATGGCGTGTTTCATCACAATGTTCCATGACCACTTTCATTAAATTGCTCCATGTTGCCTGTCATCACAATGCTCCATGGCCTTTGTCATCAAAATTCTACATGGCCCCTGTAATAACAGTGCTTCCGGACAACATTTATAACAATGCTCCATGACCACTCTCATCACAATGCCAGATAAGACCTTTCATTACAATGCGCCATGGCCCTTGTCATCACAATATTCTATGACTTCTGTCATCACAATGCTCCATGCCTCTGTCATCAAAAGTCCCCATCACCCCTGTTATTACAATGCTCCATGACCCCTGTCATCACAATGCTCCGAAACCCTTGTCATCACAATATTCCATAATCCGTGTAATCACGATGATCCATGAACCATTTCTGTACAATGCTCCAGTACCCCTTTCATTAAAATGCTCCATGGCCTTTGTCATCACAATGCTCCATGGCCCCTGTTATCACAGTGCTCCATGTTACCTTTCATCACAATTCTAGATGACCACTGTCATCACAATGCTCCATGACCCCTGTAATCACAATGCTCCATGACCTAGTCATCACAATGCTCCAGAAATCTTGTCATCGTAATGATGAATGCCCGTGACATCACAAAGCTCCATGATACTTGTCATCACAATGTTCCATGGCCTTGTCATCACAATACCCCATGGACCCTGTCATCACAATACTCCATGGACCCTGTCATCACAGTGCTCCATGATACCTTTCATCACAATGCTCCTTGACTCCTGTCATCACAATGCTCCATAGCGTATGCATTCGCAATGCTACATGATCCCTGTAATCACATTGCTCCATGATCCTTTTCATCACAATGCTCTATGACCACTGTCATCACAATGCCACATTATACCTGTCATCACAATGCTCCATGGCCCTTGTCATCACAAGGTTCCATGACAGATGTCATCACTGTCCTCCATGGTCCCTGGAATCACAATGCTCCATTCCCTTGTCAACACAATGCTCCAGAACTCTTGTAATCATAATGATCGATGCCCGTCTCTTCACAATTCTCCATGACATTTTTCATCAAATTGCTCCATGGCCTTTGTCATCACAATGCTCCATGGCCCCTGTTATCACAGTGCTCCATGTTACCTTTCATCACAATTCTAGATGACCACTGTCATCACAATGTCCCATGACCCCTGTCATCACAATTCGCCATGGCCCTTGTCATCACAATGCTCCACGATCCCTGTCATCACAATGTTCCATGACACTTGTCATCACAGTGCTCCATGACCCCTGTCATCACAATATTCACTGCCCATGTAATCACAATGCTCCTGGTCCCCTGTAATCACAATGCTCCATGTGCGTGTCATCACAATGCTCCATGGCCCCTGTCATTACAGTGCTCCGTGATACATCTCATCATAATGATAGATGACCACTGTCATCACAATGCCCTGAAACCCTTGTCATCACTGTATGCCATGATCCGTGTAATCACGATGATCCATGAACCATTTCTGTACAATGCTCCAGTACCGCTTTCATTAAAATGCTCCATGGAACTTGTCATCAGAATGCTCCAGGAACCCTTCCATCACAATAATCCATGACCCGTTTCCTCACAATTCTCCAGGACCGCTTTCATCACAATGCTCCATTCCCTTGTCATCTCAATGCTTCATGGCCCCTGTAATCACAATGATCCATGCCTTGTCCTCAAAATGCTCCAGAACACTTATCATCACTATGCTCCATGCCCATGTCATCACAATGCTGCATGACCCCTGTCATCACAATGCTGCATGACACCTGTCATCACAATGCTCCATGCCCGTATCATCACAATGCTCCATTACCCATGTCATCGTAGTGATCCATGACCCCTGTCATCACAATGCTCCATGACACCTGTCATCACAATGCTCCTTGGTCTTTGTCATCACAATGCTCCATGACCACTGTCATCACCATGCCCCATGATCCCAGTCATCACAATGCTCCATAGCCCTTGTCATCACAATGCTCCATTATCCCTGTCATCACAATGTTCCATGACTCTTGTCATCAAAATGCCTCATGATCCTTTTAATCACAATGCTCCATGACTCCTTTCATCACAGGCTCCATGATACTTGTCATTACACTGCCCCATGACCTTTTTCAGAAAAATGCTCCATGATACCAGTCATCACAATGCTCCATGACCATTGTCGTCACAATGCTCTATGCCCCTTTCAACACAATGCTCCATGACAACTGTCATCACAATGCTCCATGGCCTTTGTCATCACAATTATACATGGCCCCTATCATCACAGTGCTCCATGACACCTTTCATCACAATGCTCCAGGACCACTGTCATCACAATGCCCCATGACCCCTGTCATCACAATGCTCCATGGCCCCTGTCATTACAATGCTCCATGACCACTGTCATCACAATATTCCATGATCGGTGTAATCACAATGACCCATGACACCTTTCCTCAGAAGGCTCCAGTATGCCTGTCATCACAATGCTCCAATGTCCGTCTCATCACAATGCTCCATGATCCCTGTCAGCACAACGTTACATGACAATTGTCATCACAATGCTCCATGACACCTGTCATCACAATGTTGCCTGCCCATGTCATCAAAATGCTCCATGTCCCCTGTAATCACAAGGTTCCATTACACCTGTCATCTCAGTGTTCCTTGCCCATGTCATCACAATGCTCCATTACCAATGTAATCAAAAGGTTCGCCTGCCCTTGTCATCAAAATGCTCCATGGCCCCTTTAATCCCAATGCTCCATGAACCCTGTCATCACAATGTTCCATGACAGTTGTCATCACAATGCTCCATGGCCCCTGTCAGCACAATGTTCCATGACAGATGTCATCACTGTCCTCCATGGTCCCTGGAATCACAATGCTCCATTCCCTTGTCAACACAATGCTCCAGAACTCTTGTCATCATAATGCTCGATGCCCGTCTCTTCACAATTCTCCATGACATTTTTCATCAAAATGCTCCATGGCCTTTGTCATCACAATGCTCCATGGCCCCTGTTATCACAGTGCTCCATGTTACCTTTCATCACAATTCTAGATGACCACTGTCATCACAATGCCCCATGACCCCTGTCATCACAATGCTCCATAACCCCTGTCATCACAATATTCACTGCCCATGTAATCACAATGCTCCTGGTCCCTTGTAATCACAATGTTCCATACCCTTGTCATCACAATGCTCCAGAACTCTTGTCATCATAATGCTCCATGCCCGTGTCATCACAATGCTCCATGGCCCCTGTCATCACAGTGCTCCATGATACATTTCATCATAATGATAGATGACCACTGTCATCACAATGCTCCATGACACCTGTCATCAGAATTGGCCATGGCCCTTGTCATCACAATGCTCCAGGATACTTGTCTTCACAATGTTCCATGGCGCATTTCATCACAATGCTCCATGACCACTTTCATCAAATTGCTCCATGATGCCTGTCATCCCGATGCTCCATGGCGTTTGTCATCAAAATTCTACATGGCCCCTGTAATAACAGTGCTTCAGGACAACTTTTATCACAATGCTCCATGACCACTCTCATCACAATGCCAGATAAGACCTTTCATCACAATGCTCCATGGCCCTTGTCATCACAATATTCTATGACTTCTGTCATCACAATGCTCCCTGCCCCTGTCATCACAATGCTCCGAAACCCTTGTCATCACAATATTCCATGATCCGTGTAATCACGAAGATCCATGAACCATTTCTGTACAATGCTCCAGTACCCCTTTCATTAAAATGCTCCATGGAACTTGTCATCACCATGCTCCAGGAACACTTCCATCACTATAATCCATGACCCGTTTCCTCACAATTCTCCAGGACCGCTTTCATCACAATGCTCCATTCCCTTGTCATCACAATGCTCCATGGCCCCTGTCAGCACAATGTTCCATGACAGATGTCATCACTATCCTCCATGGTCCCTGGAATCACAATGCTCCATTCCCTTGTTAACACAATGCTCCAGAACTCTTGTCATCATAATGCTCCATGCCCGTCTCATCACAATTCTCCATGACACTTTTCATCAAAATACTCCATGGCCTTTGTCATCACAATGCTCCATGGCCCCTATTATCACAGTGATCCATGGTACCTTTCATCACAATGCCAGATAACCTCTGTCATCACAATGCCCGATGACACCTCTCATCAGAATTGGCCATGGCCCTTGTCATCACAATGCTCCATGCCCTTGTCACCACAATGCTCCAGAACTCTTGGCCTCATAATGATCCATGCCCGTCTCATCACAATGCTCCATGACACTTGTCATCACAATGCTCCATGGCCTTTGTCATCTCAATGCTCCATGGCCCCTGTTATCCCAGTGCTCCATGTTACCTTTCTTCACAATTCTAAATGACCACTGTCATCACAATGCCCCATGTCCCCTGTCATCACAATTCGCCATGGCCCTTGTCATCACAATGCTCCACGATCCCTGTCATCACAATGTTCCATGACACTTGTCATCACAGTGCTCCATGACCCCTGTCATCACAATATTCACTGCCCATGTAATCACAATGCTCCTGGTCCCCTGTAATCACAATGCTCCATGCGCGTGTCATCACAATGCTCCATGGCCCCTGTCATCACAGTGCTCCGTGATACATCTCATCATAATGATAGATGACCACTGTCATCACAATGCCCTGAAACCCTTGTCATCACAGTATGCCATGATCCGTGTAATCACGATGATCCATGAACCATTTCTGTACAATGCTCCAGTACCGCTTTCATTAAAATGCTCCATGGAACTTGTCATCAGAATGCTCCAGGAACCCTTCCATCACAATAATCCATGACCCGTTTCCTCACAATTCTCCAGGACCGCTTTCATCACAATGCTCCATTCCCTTGTCATCTCAATGCTTCATGGCCCCTGTAATCACAATGATCCATGCCTTGTCCTCAAAATGCTCCAGAACACTTATCATCACTATGCTCCATGCCCATGTCATCACAATGCTGCATGACCCCTGTCATCACAATGCTGCATGACACCTGTCATCACAATGCTCCATGCCCGTATCATCACAATGCTCCATTACCCATGTCATCGTAGTGATCCATGACCCCTGTCATCACAATGCTCCATGACACCTGTCATCACAATGCTCCTTGGTCTTTGTCATCACAATGCTCCATGACCACTGTCATCACCATGCCCCATGATCCCAGTCATCACAATGCTCCATAGCCCTTGTCATCACAATGCTCCATTATCCCTGTCATCACAATGTTCCATGACTCTTGTCATCAAAATGCCTCATGATCCTTTTAATCACAATGCTCCATGACTCCTTTCATCACAGGCTCCATGATACTTGTCATTACACTGCCCCATGACCTTTTTCAGAAAAATGCTCCATGATACCAGTCATCACAATGCTCCATGACCATTGTCGTCACAATGCTCTATGCCCCTTTCAACACAATGCTCCATGACAACTGTCATCACAATGCTCCATGGCCTTTGTCATCACAATTATACATGGCCCCTATCATCACAGTGCTCCATGACACCTTTCATCACAATGCTCCAGGACCACTGTCATCACAATGCCCCATGACCCCTGTCATCACAATGCTCCATGGCCCCTGTCATTACAATGCTCCATGACCACTGTCATCACAATATTCCATGATCGGTGTAATCACAATGACCCATGACACCTTTCCTCAGAAGGCTCCAGTATGCCTGTCATCACAATGCTCCAATGTCCGTCTCATCACAATGCTCCATGATCCCTGTCAGCACAACGTTACATGACAATTGTCATCACAATGCTCCATGACACCTGTCATCACAATGTTGCCTGCCCATGTCATCAAAATGCTCCATGTCCCCTGTAATCACAAGGTTCCATTACACCTGTCATCTCAGTGTTCCTTGCCCATGTCATCACAATGCTCCATTACCAATGTAATCAAAAGGTTCGCCTGCCCTTGTCATCAAAATGCTCCATGGCCCCTTTAATCCCAATGCTCCATGAACCCTGTCATCACAATGTTCCATGACAGTTGTCATCACAATGCTCCATGGCCCCTGTCAGCACAATGTTCCATGACAGATGTCATCACTGTCCTCCATGGTCCCTGGAATCACAATGCTCCATTCCCTTGTCAACACAATGCTCCAGAACTCTTGTCATCATAATGCTCGATGCCCGTCTCTTCACAATTCTCCATGACATTTTTCATCAAAATGCTCCATGGCCTTTGTCATCACAATGCTCCATGGCCCCTGTTATCACAGTGCTCCATGTTACCTTTCATCACAATTCTAGATGACCACTGTCATCACAATGCCCCATGACCCCTGTCATCACAATGCTCCATAACCCCTGTCATCACAATATTCACTGCCCATGTAATCACAATGCTCCTGGTCCCTTGTAATCACAATGTTCCATACCCTTGTCATCACAATGCTCCAGAACTCTTGTCATCATAATGCTCCATGCCCGTGTCATCACAATGCTCCATGGCCCCTGTCATCACAGTGCTCCATGATACATTTCATCATAATGATAGATGACCACTGTCATCACAATGCTCCATGACACCTGTCATCAGAATTGGCCATGGCCCTTGTCATCACAATGCTCCAGGATACTTGTCTTCACAATGTTCCATGGCGCATTTCATCACAATGCTCCATGACCACTTTCATCAAATTGCTCCATGATGCCTGTCATCCCGATGCTCCATGGCGTTTGTCATCAAAATTCTACATGGCCCCTGTAATAACAGTGCTTCAGGACAACTTTTATCACAATGCTCCATGACCACTCTCATCACAATGCCAGATAAGACCTTTCATCACAATGCTCCATGGCCCTTGTCATCACAATATTCTATGACTTCTGTCATCACAATGCTCCCTGCCCCTGTCATCACAATGCTCCGAAACCCTTGTCATCACAATATTCCATGATCCGTGTAATCACGAAGATCCATGAACCATTTCTGTACAATGCTCCAGTACCCCTTTCATTAAAATGCTCCATGGAACTTGTCATCACCATGCTCCAGGAACACTTCCATCACTATAATCCATGACCCGTTTCCTCACAATTCTCCAGGACCGCTTTCATCACAATGCTCCATTCCCTTGTCATCACAATGCTCCATGGCCCCTGTCAGCACAATGTTCCATGACAGATGTCATCACTATCCTCCATGGTCCCTGGAATCACAATGCTCCATTCCCTTGTTAACACAATGCTCCAGAACTCTTGTCATCATAATGCTCCATGCCCGTCTCATCACAATTCTCCATGACACTTTTCATCAAAATACTCCATGGCCTTTGTCATCACAATGCTCCATGGCCCCTATTATCACAGTGATCCATGGTACCTTTCATCACAATGCCAGATAACCTCTGTCATCACAATGCCCGATGACACCTCTCATCAGAATTGGCCATGGCCCTTGTCATCACAATGCTCCATGCCCTTGTCACCACAATGCTCCAGAACTCTTGGCCTCATAATGATCCATGCCCGTCTCATCACAATGCTCCATGACACTTGTCATCACAATGCTCCATGGCCTTTGTCATCTCAATGCTCCATGGCCCCTGTTATCCCAGTGCTCCATGTTACCTTTCTTCACAATTCTAAATGACCACTGTCATCACAATGCCCCATGTCCCCTGTCATCACAATTCGCCATGGCCCTTGTCATCACAATGCTCCACGATCCCTGTCATCACAATGTTCCATGACACTTGTCATCACAGTGCTCCATGACCCCTGTCATCACAATATTCACTGCCCATGTAATCACAATGCTCCTGGTCCCCTGTAATCACAATGCTCCATGCGCGTGTCATCACAATGCTCCATGGCCCCTGTCATCACAGTGCTCCGTGATACATCTCATCATAATGATAGATGACCACTGTCATCACAATGCCCTGAAACCCTTGTCATCACAGTATGCCATGATCCGTGTAATCACGATGATCCATGAACCATTTCTGTACAATGCTCCAGTACCGCTTTCATTAAAATGCTCCATGGAACTTGTCATCAGAATGCTCCAGGAACCCTTCCATCACAATAATCCATGACCCGTTTCCTCACAATTCTCCAGGACCGCTTTCATCACAATGCTCCATTCCCTTGTCATCTCAATGCTTCATGGCCCCTGTAATCACAATGATCCATGCCTTGTCCTCAAAATGCTCCAGAACACTTATCATCACTATGCTCCATGCCCATGTCATCACAATGCTGCATGACCCCTGTCATCACAATGCTGCATGACACCTGTCATCACAATGCTCCATGCCCGTATCATCACAATGCTCCATTACCCATGTCATCGTAGTGATCCATGACCCCTGTCATCACAATGCTCCATGACACCTGTCATCACAATGCTCCTTGGTCTTTGTCATCACAATGCTCCATGACCACTGTCATCACCATGCCCCATGATCCCAGTCATCACAATGCTCCATAGCCCTTGTCATCACAATGCTCCATTATCCCTGTCATCACAATGTTCCATGACTCTTGTCATCAAAATGCCTCATGATCCTTTTAATCACAATGCTCCATGACTCCTTTCATCACAGGCTCCATGATACTTGTCATTACACTGCCCCATGACCTTTTTCAGAAAAATGCTCCATGATACCAGTCATCACAATGCTCCATGACCATTGTCGTCACAATGCTCTATGCCCCTTTCAACACAATGCTCCATGACAACTGTCATCACAATGCTCCATGGCCTTTGTCATCACAATTATACATGGCCCCTATCATCACAGTGCTCCATGACACCTTTCATCACAATGCTCCAGGACCACTGTCATCACAATGCCCCATGACCCCTGTCATCACAATGCTCCATGGCCCCTGTCATTACAATGCTCCATGACCACTGTCATCACAATATTCCATGATCGGTGTAATCACAATGACCCATGACACCTTTCCTCAGAAGGCTCCAGTATGCCTGTCATCACAATGCTCCAATGTCCGTCTCATCACAATGCTCCATGATCCCTGTCAGCACAACGTTACATGACAATTGTCATCACAATGCTCCATGACACCTGTCATCACAATGTTGCCTGCCCATGTCATCAAAATGCTCCATGTCCCCTGTAATCACAAGGTTCCATTACACCTGTCATCTCAGTGTTCCTTGCCCATGTCATCACAATGCTCCATTACCAATGTAATCAAAAGGTTCGCCTGCCCTTGTCATCAAAATGCTCCATGGCCCCTTTAATCCCAATGCTCCATGAACCCTGTCATCACAATGTTCCATGACAGTTGTCATCACAATGCTCCATGGCCCCTGTCAGCACAATGTTCCATGACAGATGTCATCACTGTCCTCCATGGTCCCTGGAATCACAATGCTCCATTCCCTTGTCAACACAATGCTCCAGAACTCTTGTCATCATAATGCTCGATGCCCGTCTCTTCACAATTCTCCATGACATTTTTCATCAAAATGCTCCATGGCCTTTGTCATCACAATGCTCCATGGCCCCTGTTATCACAGTGCTCCATGTTACCTTTCATCACAATTCTAGATGACCACTGTCATCACAATGCCCCATGACCCCTGTCATCACAATGCTCCATAACCCCTGTCATCACAATATTCACTGCCCATGTAATCACAATGCTCCTGGTCCCTTGTAATCACAATGTTCCATACCCTTGTCATCACAATGCTCCAGAACTCTTGTCATCATAATGCTCCATGCCCGTGTCATCACAATGCTCCATGGCCCCTGTCATCACAGTGCTCCATGATACATTTCATCATAATGATAGATGACCACTGTCATCACAATGCTCCATGACACCTGTCATCAGAATTGGCCATGGCCCTTGTCATCACAATGCTCCAGGATACTTGTCTTCACAATGTTCCATGGCGCATTTCATCACAATGCTCCATGACCACTTTCATCAAATTGCTCCATGATGCCTGTCATCCCGATGCTCCATGGCGTTTGTCATCAAAATTCTACATGGCCCCTGTAATAACAGTGCTTCAGGACAACTTTTATCACAATGCTCCATGACCACTCTCATCACAATGCCAGATAAGACCTTTCATCACAATGCTCCATGGCCCTTGTCATCACAATATTCTATGACTTCTGTCATCACAATGCTCCCTGCCCCTGTCATCACAATGCTCCGAAACCCTTGTCATCACAATATTCCATGATCCGTGTAATCACGAAGATCCATGAACCATTTCTGTACAATGCTCCAGTACCCCTTTCATTAAAATGCTCCATGGAACTTGTCATCACCATGCTCCAGGAACACTTCCATCACTATAATCCATGACCCGTTTCCTCACAATTCTCCAGGACCGCTTTCATCACAATGCTCCATTCCCTTGTCATCACAATGCTCCATGGCCCCTGTCAGCACAATGTTCCATGACAGATGTCATCACTATCCTCCATGGTCCCTGGAATCACAATGCTCCATTCCCTTGTTAACACAATGCTCCAGAACTCTTGTCATCATAATGCTCCATGCCCGTCTCATCACAATTCTCCATGACACTTTTCATCAAAATACTCCATGGCCTTTGTCATCACAATGCTCCATGGCCCCTATTATCACAGTGATCCATGGTACCTTTCATCACAATGCCAGATAACCTCTGTCATCACAATGCCCGATGACACCTCTCATCAGAATTGGCCATGGCCCTTGTCATCACAATGCTCCATGCCCTTGTCACCACAATGCTCCAGAACTCTTGGCCTCATAATGATCCATGCCCGTCTCATCACAATGCTCCATGACACTTGTCATCACAATGCTCCATGGCCTTTGTCATCTCAATGCTCCATGGCCCCTGTTATCCCAGTGCTCCATGTTACCTTTCTTCACAATTCTAAATGACCACTGTCATCACAATGCCCCATGTCCCCTGTCATCACAATTCGCCATGGCCCTTGTCATCACAATGCTCCACGATCCCTGTCATCACAATGTTCCATGACACTTGTCATCACAGTGCTCCATGACCCCTGTCATCACAATATTCACTGCCCATGTAATCACAATGCTCCTGGTCCCCTGTAATCACAATGCTCCATGCGCGTGTCATCACAATGCTCCATGGCCCCTGTCATCACAGTGCTCCGTGATACATCTCATCATAATGATAGATGACCACTGTCATCACAATGCCCTGAAACCCTTGTCATCACAGTATGCCATGATCCGTGTAATCACGATGATCCATGAACCATTTCTGTACAATGCTCCAGTACCGCTTTCATTAAAATGCTCCATGGAACTTGTCATCAGAATGCTCCAGGAACCCTTCCATCACAATAATCCATGACCCGTTTCCTCACAATTCTCCAGGACCGCTTTCATCACAATGCTCCATTCCCTTGTCATCTCAATGCTTCATGGCCCCTGTAATCACAATGATCCATGCCTTGTCCTCAAAATGCTCCAGAACACTTATCATCACTATGCTCCATGCCCATGTCATCACAATGCTGCATGACCCCTGTCATCACAATGCTGCATGACACCTGTCATCACAATGCTCCATGCCCGTATCATCACAATGCTCCATTACCCATGTCATCGTAGTGATCCATGACCCCTGTCATCACAATGCTCCATGACACCTGTCATCACAATGCTCCTTGGTCTTTGTCATCACAATGCTCCATGACCACTGTCATCACCATGCCCCATGATCCCAGTCATCACAATGCTCCATAGCCCTTGTCATCACAATGCTCCATTATCCCTGTCATCACAATGTTCCATGACTCTTGTCATCAAAATGCCTCATGATCCTTTTAATCACAATGCTCCATGACTCCTTTCATCACAGGCTCCATGATACTTGTCATTACACTGCCCCATGACCTTTTTCAGAAAAATGCTCCATGATACCAGTCATCACAATGCTCCATGACCATTGTCGTCACAATGCTCTATGCCCCTTTCAACACAATGCTCCATGACAACTGTCATCACAATGCTCCATGGCCTTTGTCATCACAATTATACATGGCCCCTATCATCACAGTGCTCCATGACACCTTTCATCACAATGCTCCAGGACCACTGTCATCACAATGCCCCATGACCCCTGTCATCACAATGCTCCATGGCCCCTGTCATTACAATGCTCCATGACCACTGTCATCACAATATTCCATGATCGGTGTAATCACAATGACCCATGACACCTTTCCTCAGAAGGCTCCAGTATGCCTGTCATCACAATGCTCCAATGTCCGTCTCATCACAATGCTCCATGATCCCTGTCAGCACAACGTTACATGACAATTGTCATCACAATGCTCCATGACACCTGTCATCACAATGTTGCCTGCCCATGTCATCAAAATGCTCCATGTCCCCTGTAATCACAAGGTTCCATTACACCTGTCATCTCAGTGTTCCTTGCCCATGTCATCACAATGCTCCATTACCAATGTAATCAAAAGGTTCGCCTGCCCTTGTCATCAAAATGCTCCATGGCCCCTTTAATCCCAATGCTCCATGAACCCTGTCATCACAATGTTCCATGACAGTTGTCATCACAATGCTCCATGGCCCCTGTCAGCACAATGTTCCATGACAGATGTCATCACTGTCCTCCATGGTCCCTGGAATCACAATGCTCCATTCCCTTGTCAACACAATGCTCCAGAACTCTTGTCATCATAATGCTCGATGCCCGTCTCTTCACAATTCTCCATGACATTTTTCATCAAAATGCTCCATGGCCTTTGTCATCACAATGCTCCATGGCCCCTGTTATCACAGTGCTCCATGTTACCTTTCATCACAATTCTAGATGACCACTGTCATCACAATGCCCCATGACCCCTGTCATCACAATGCTCCATAACCCCTGTCATCACAATATTCACTGCCCATGTAATCACAATGCTCCTGGTCCCTTGTAATCACAATGTTCCATACCCTTGTCATCACAATGCTCCAGAACTCTTGTCATCATAATGCTCCATGCCCGTGTCATCACAATGCTCCATGGCCCCTGTCATCACAGTGCTCCATGATACATTTCATCATAATGATAGATGACCACTGTCATCACAATGCTCCATGACACCTGTCATCAGAATTGGCCATGGCCCTTGTCATCACAATGCTCCAGGATACTTGTCTTCACAATGTTCCATGGCGCATTTCATCACAATGCTCCATGACCACTTTCATCAAATTGCTCCATGATGCCTGTCATCCCGATGCTCCATGGCCTTTGTCGTCAAAATTCTACATGGCCCCTGTAATAACAGTGCTTCAGGACAACTTTTATCACAATGCTCCATGACCACTCTCATCACAATGCCAGATAAGACCTTTCATGACAATGCTCCATGGCCCTTGTCATCACAATATTCTATGACTTCTGTCATCACAATGCTCCATGCCCCTGTCATCACAATGCCCCATAACCCCTGGTATTACAATGCTCCATGACCCCTGTCATCACAATGCTCCGAAACCCTTGTCATCACAATATTCCAAGATCCGTGTAATCACGAAGATCCATGAACCATTTCTGTACAATGCTCCAGTACCCCTTTCATTAAAATGCTCCATGGAACTTGTCATCACGATGCTCCAGGAAACCTTCCATCACAATAATCCATGACCCATTTCCTCACAATTCTCCAGGACCGCTTTCATCACAATGCTCCATTCCCTAGTCATCACAATTGTTCATGGCCCCTGTAATCACAATGATCCATGTCTTGTCATCAAAATGCTCCAGAACTCTTGTCATCACTATGCTCCATGCCCATGTCATCACAATGCTGCATGACCCCTGTCATCACAATGTTGCATGACAGATATCATCACAATGATCCTTGACCGCTGTCATCACAATGTTCCCTACCTTTTCATCTCAATCCTCCCTGGCCCTTGTAATCACAATGCTCCATACCCTTGTCATCGCAATGCTCCAGATAACTTCTCATCATAATGCTCCATGCCCGTGTCATCACAATGCTCCATGGCCCCTGTCATCACAGTGCTCCGTGATACCTTTCACCATAATGATAGATGACCACTGTCATCACAATGCTCCATGACACCTGTCATCAGAATTGGCCATGGCCCTTGTCATCACAATGCTCCAGGACACTTGTCTTCACAATGTTCCATGGCGCATTTCATCACAATGCTCCATGACCACATTCATCAAATTGCTCCATGTTGCCTGTCATCACAATGCTCCATGACCTTTGTCATCAAAATTCTACTTGGCCCCTGTAATAACAGTGCTTCAGGACAACATTTATCACAATGCTCCATGACCACTCTCATCACAATGCCAGATAAGACCTTTCATGACAATGCGCCATGGCCGTTGTCATCACAATATTCTATGACTTCTGTCATCACAATGCTCCATGCCCCTGTCATCACAAGTCCCCATCACCCCTGTTATTACAATGCTCCATGACCCCTGTCATCACAATGCTCCGAAACCCTTGTCATCACAATATTCCATGATCCGTGTAATCACCATGATCCATGAACCATTTCTGTAAAATGCTCCAGTACCCCTTTCATTAAAATGCTCCATGGCACATGTCATCACAATGCTCCAACAACCCTTCCATCACAATAATCCATGACCCGTTTCCTCACAATTCTCCAGGACCGCTTTCATCACAATGCTCCATTCCCTTGTCATCTCAATGCTTCATGGCCCCTGTAATCACAATGATCTATGCTTTTGTCATCAAAATGCTCCAGAACACTGGTCATCACTATTCTCCATGCCCATGTCATCACAATGCTGCATGACCCCTGTCATTACAATGCTCCATGAGCACTGTCATCACAAGGCCACATGACACCTGTCATCACAATGCTCCATGGCCCCTGTCATTACAATGCTCCATGACCACTGTCATCACAATGTTCCATGATCGCTGTAATCACAATGACCCAGGACACCTATCTTCAGAAGGCTCCAGTACACCTGTCATCACAATGCTCCAATGTCCGTCTCATCACAATGCTCCATGATACCTGTCAGCACAACGTTACATGACAAAAGTCATCACAATGCTGCATGACACATGTCATCACAATGTTGCCTGCCCATGTCATCAAAATGCTCCATGTCCCCTGTAATCACAAGGTTCCATTACACCTGTCATCACAGTGTTCTCTGCCCATGTCATCACAATGCTCCATTACCAATGTAATCAAAATGTTCGCCTGCCCTTGTCATCAAAATGCTCCATGGCCCCTTTAATCACAATGCTCCATGAAACATGTCATCACAATGTTCCATGACACTTGTCATCACAATGATCCTTGAAACCTGTAATCACAATGCTCCATGCCCTAGTCATCACAATGCTCCAGAACTCTTTTCATCGTAATGATGAATGCCCGTGACATCACAAAGCTCCATGATACTTGTCAGCACAATGTTCCATGGCCTTGTCATCACAATACTCCATGGACCCTGTCGTCACAGTGCTCCATGATACCTTTCATCACAATTCTAGATGACCACTGTCATCACAATGCCCCAAGACACATGTCATCACAATTCGCCATGGCCCTTTTCATCACAATGCTCCTTGACTCCTGTCATCACAATCCTCCATAGCGTATGCATTTGGAATGCTACATGGTCCCTGTAATCACATTGCTCCATGATCCTTTCCATCACAATGCTCTATTACCACTGTCATCACAATGCCACATTATACCTGTCATCACAATGCTCCATGGCCCCAGTCAGCACAATGTTCCATGACAGATGTCATCACTGTCCTCCATGGTCCCTGGAATCACAATGCTCCATTCCCTTGTCAACACAATGCTCCAGAACTCTTGTCATCATAATGCTCGATGCCCGTCTCTTCACAATTCTCCATGACATTTTTCATCAAAATGCTCCATGGCCTTTTTCATCACAATGCTCCATGGCCCCTGTTATCACAGTGCTCCATGTTACCTTTCATCACAATTCTAGATGACCACTGTCATCACAATGCCCCATGACCCCTGTCATCACAATGCTCCATAACCCCTGTCATCACAATATTCACTGCCCATGTAATCACAATGCTCCTGGTCCCTTGTAATCACAATGTTCCATACCCTTGTCATCACAATGCCCCAGAACACTTGTCATCATATTGCTCCATGCCCGTGTCATCACAATGCTCCATGGCCCCTGTCATCACAGTGCTCCGTGATACATTTCATCATAATGATAGATGACCACTGTCATCACAATGCTCCATGACACCTGTCATCAGAATTGGCCATGGCCCTTGTCATCACAATGCTCCATGATACTTATCTTCACAATGTTCCATGGCGCATTTCATCACAATGCTCCTTGACAACTTTCATCAAATTGCTCCATGATGCCTGTCATCCCGATTCTCCATGGCCTTTGTCATCAAAATTCTCCATGGCCCCTGTAATAACAGTGCTTCAGGACAACTTTTATCACAATGCTCCATGACCACTCTCATCACAATGCCAGATAAGACCTTTCATGACAATGCGCCATGGCCGTTGTCATCACAATATTCTATGACTTCTGTCATCACAATGCTCCATGCCCCTGTCGTCACAATGCCCCATCACCCCTGGTATTACAATGCTCCATGACCCCTGTCATCACAATGCTCCGAAACCCTTGTCATCACAATATTCCATGATCCGTGTAATCACGAAGATCCATGAACCATTTCTGTACAATGCTCCAGTACCCCTTTCATTAAAATGCTCCATGGCACTTGTCATCACCATGCTCCAGGAACCCTTCCATCACAATAATCCATGACCCGTTTCCTCACAATTCTCCAGGACCGCTTTCATCACAATGCTCCATTCCCTTGTCATCTCAATGCTTCATGGCCCCTGTAATCACAATGATCCATGCCTTGTCCTCAAAATGCTCCAGAACTCTTGTCATCACAATGCTCCATGCCCATGTCATCACAATGCTGCATGACCCCTGTCATCACAATGCTGCATGACACCTGTCATCACAATGCTCCATGCCCGTATCATCACAATGCTCCATTACCCATGTCATCGTAGTGATCCATGACCCCTGTCATCACAATGCTCCATGACACCTGTCATCACAATGCTCCGTTGTCTTTGTCATCACAATGCTCCATGACCACTGTCATCACCATGCCCCATGATCCCAGTCATCACAATGCTCCATAGCCCTTGTCATCACAATGCTCCATTATCCCTGTCACCACAATGTTCCATGACTCTTGTCATCAAAATGCCTCATGATCCTTTTAATCACAATGCTCCATGACTCCTTTCATCACAGGCTCCATGATACTTGTCATTACACTGCCCCATGACCTTTTTCAGAACAATGCTCCATGATACCAGTCATCACAATGCTCCATGACCATTGTCGTCACAATGCTCTATGCCCCTTTCAACACAATGCTCCATGACAACTGTCATCACAATGCTCCATGGCCTTTGTCATCACAATTATACATGGCCCCTATCATCACAGTGCTCCATGACACCTTTCATCACAATGCTCCAGGACCACTGTCATCACAATGCCCCATGACCCCTGTCATCACAATGCTCCATGGCCCCTGTCATTACAATGCTCCATGACCACTGTCATCACAATATTCCATGATCGGTGTAATCACAATGACCCATGACACCTTTCCTCAGAAGGCTCCAGTATGCCTGTCATCACAATGCTCCAATGTCCGTCTCATCACAATGCTCCATGATCCCTGTCAGCACAACGTTACATGACAATTGTCATCACAATGCTCCATGACACCTGTCACCTCAATGTTGCCTGCCCATGTCATCAAAATGCTCCATGTCCCCTGTAATCACAAGGTTCCATTACACCTGTCATCACAGTGTTCCTTGCCCATGTCATCACAATGCTCCATTACCAATGTAATCAAAAGGTTCGCCTGCCCTTGTCATCAAAATGCTCCATGGCCCCTTTAATCACAATGCTCCATGAAACATGTCATCACAATGTTCCATGACACTTGTCATCACAATGCTCCATGACCCCTGTAATCACAATGCTCCATGACCTAGTCATCACAATGCTCCAGAACTCTTGTCATCGTAATGATGAATGCCCGTGACATCACAAAGCTCCATGATACTTGTCATCACAATGTTCCATGGCCTTGTCATCACAATACTCCATGGACCCTGTCATCACAGTGCTCCATGATACCTTTCATCACAATTCTAGATGACCACTGTCATCACAATGCCCCAAGACACATGTCATCACAATTCGCCATGGCCCTTGTCATCACAATGCTCCATGACCCGTGTCATCACAATGGTCCAGGACACTTGTCATCACAATGATCCATGACCACTTACATCACAATGCTCCTTGACTCCTGTCATCACAATGCTCCATAGCGTATGCATTCGCAATGCTACATGGTCCCTGTAATCCCAATGCTCCATGAACCCTGTCATCACAATGTTCCATGACAGTTGTCATCACAATGCTCCATGGCCCCTGTCAGCCCAATGTTCCATGACAGATGTCATCACTGTCCTCCATGGTCCCTGGAATCACAATGCTCCATTCCCTTGTCAACACAATGCTCCAGAACTCTTGTCATCATAATGCTCGATGCCCGTCTCTTCACAATTCTCCATGACATTTTTCATCAAAATGCTCCATGGCCTTTGTCATCACAATGCTCCATGGCCCCTGTTATCACAGTGCTCCATGTTACCTTTCATCACAATTCTAGATGACCACTGTCATCACAATGCCCCATGACCCCTGTCATCACAATGCTCCATAACCCCTGTCATCACAATATTCACTGCCCATGTAATCACAATGCTGCTGGTCCCTTGTAATCACAATGTTCCATACCCTTGTCATCACAATGCTCCAGAACTCTTGTCATCATAATGCTCCATGCCCGTGTCATCACAATGCTCCATGGCCCCTGTCATCACAGTGCTCCGTGATACATTTCATCATAATGATAGATGACCACTGTCATCACAATGCTCCATGACACCTGTCATCAGAATTGGCCATGGCCCTTGTCATCACAATGCTCCATGATACTTATCTTCACAATGTTCCATGGCGCATTTCATCACAATGCTCCGTGACCACTTTCATCAAATTGCTGCATGATGCCTGTCATCCCGATGCTCCATGGCCTTTGTCATCAAAATTCTACATGGCCCCTGTAATAACAGTGCTTCAGGACAACTTTTATCACAATGCTCCATGACCACTCTCATCACAATGCCAGATAAGACCTTTCATGACAATGCGCCATGGCCGTTGTCATCACAATATTCTATGACTTCTGTCATCACAATGCCCCATCACCCCTGGTATTACAATGCTCCATGACCCCTGTCATCACAATGCTCCGAAACCCTTGTCATCACAATATTCCATGATCCGTGTAATCACGAAGATCCATGAACCATTTCTGTACAATGCTCCAGTACCCCTTTCATTAAAATGCTCCATGGCACTTGTCATCACCATGCTCCAGGAACCCTTCCATCACAATAATCCATGACCCGTTTCCTCACAATTCTCCAGGACCGCTTTCATCACAATGCTCCATTCCCTTGTCATCTCAATGCTTCATGGCCCCTGTAATCACAATGATCCATGCCTTGTCCTCAAAATGCTCCAGAACTCTTGTCATCACAATGCTCCATGCCCATGTCATCACAATGCTGCATGACCCCTGTCATCACAATGCTGCATGACACCTGTCATCACAATGCTCCATGCCCGTATCATCACAATGCTCCATTACCCATGTCATCGTAGTGATCCATGACCCCTGTCATCACAATGCTCCATGACCCCTGTCATCACAATGCTCCGTGGTCTTTGTCATCACAATGCTCCATGACCACTGTCATCACCATGCCCCATGATCCCAGTCATCACAATGCTCCATAGCCCTTGTCATCACAATGCTCCATTATCCCTGTCACCACAATGTTCCATGACTCTTGTCATCAAAATGCCTCATGATCCTTTTAATCACAATGCTCCATGACTCCTTTCATCACAGGCTCCATGATACTTGTCATTACACTGCCCCATGACCTTTTTCAGAACAATGCTCCATGATACCAGTCATCACAATGCTCCATGACCATTGTCGTCACAATGCTCTATGCCCCTTTCAACACAATGCTCCATGACAACTGTCATCACAATGCTCCATGGCCTTTGTCATCACAATTATACATGGCCCCTATCATCACAGTGCTCCATGACACCTTTCATCACAATGCTCCATGACCACTGTCATCACAATGCCCCATGACCCCTGTCATCACAATGCTCCATGGCCCCTGT
This sequence comes from Balaenoptera borealis, assembly GCF_965194805.1. Classification (NCBI taxonomy): domain Eukaryota; kingdom Metazoa; phylum Chordata; class Mammalia; order Artiodactyla; family Balaenopteridae; genus Balaenoptera; species Balaenoptera borealis. The sequence continues at coordinate 50,329 of NW_028123546.1, forward strand.
CATTACAATGCTCCATGACCACTGTCATCACAATATTCCATGATCGGTGTAATCACAATGACCCATGACACCTTTCCTCAGAAGGCTCCAGTATGCCTGTCATCACAATGCTCCAATGTCCGTCTCATCACAATGCTCCATGATCCCTGTCAGCACAACGTTACATGACAATTGTCATCACAATGCTCCATGACACCTGTCACCTCAATGTTGCCTGCCCATGTCATCAAAATGCTCCATGTCCCCTGTAATCACAAGGTTCCATTACACCTGTCATCACAGTGTTCCTTGCCCATGTCATCACAATGCTCCATTACCAATGTAATCAAAAGGTTCGCCTGCCCTTGTCATCAAAATGCTCCATGGCCCCTTTAATCACAATGCTCCATGAAACATGTCATCACAATGTTCCATGACACTTGTCATCACAATGCTCCATGACCCCTGTAATCACAATGCTCCATGACCTAGTCATCACAATGCTCCAGAACTCTTGTCATCGTAATGATGAATGCCCGTGACATCACAAAGCTCCATGATACTTGTCATCACAATGTTCCATGGCCTTGTCATCACAATACTCCATGGACCCTGTCATCACAGTGCTCCATGATACCTTTCATCACAATTCTAGATGACCACTGTCATCACAATGCCCCAAGACACATGTCATCACAATTCGCCATGGCCCTTGTCATCACAATGCTCCATGACCCGTGTCATCACAATGGTCCAGGACACTTGTCATCACAATGATCCATGACCACTTACATCACAATGCTCCTTGACTCCTGTCATCACAATGCTCCATAGCGTATGCATTCGCAATGCTACATGGTCCCTGTAATCCCAATGCTCCATGAACCCTGTCATCACAATGTTCCATGACAGTTGTCATCACAATGCTCCATGGCCCCTGTCAGCACAATGTTCCATGACAGATGTCATCACTGTCCTCCATGGTCCCTGGAATCACAATGCTCCATTCCCTTGTCAACACAATGCTCCAGAACTCTTGTCATCATAATGCTCGATGCCCGTCTCTTCACAATTCTCCATGACATTTTTCATCAAAATGCTCCATGGCCTTTGTCATCACAATGCTCCATGGCCCCTGTTATCACAGTGCTCCATGTTACCTTTCATCACAATTCTAGATGACCACTGTCATCACAATGCCCCATGACCCCTGTCATCACAATGCTCCATAACCCCTGTCATCACAATATTCACTGCCCATGTAATCACAATGCTCCTGGTCCCTTGTAATCACAATGTTCCATACCCTTGTCATCACAATGCTCCAGAACTCTTGTCATCATAATGCTCCATGCCCGTGTCATCACAATGCTCCATGGCCCCTGTCATCACAGTGCTCCGTGATACATTTCATCATAATGATAGATGACCACTGTCATCACAATGCTCCATGACACCTGTCATCAGAATTGGCCATGGCCCTTGTCATCACAATGCTCCATGATACTTATCTTCACAATGTTCCATGGCGCATTTCATCACAATGCTCCGTGACCACTGTCATCAAATTGCTGCATGATGCCTGTCATCCCGATGCTCCATGGCCTTTGTCATCAAAATTCTACATGGCCCCTGTAATAACAGTGCTTCAGGACAACTTTTATCACAATGCTCCATGACCACTCTCATCACAATGCCAGATAAGACCTTTCATGACAATGCGCCATGGCCGTTGTCATCACAATATTCTATGACTTCTGTCATCACAATGCCCCATCACCCCTGGTATTACAATGCTCCATGACCCCTGTCATCACAATGCTCTGAAACCCTTGTCATCACAATATTCCATGATCCGTGTAATCACGAAGATCCATGAACCATTTCTGTACAATGCTCCAGTACCCCTTTCATTAAAATGCTCCATGGCACTTGTCATCACCATGCTCCAGGAACCCTTCCATCACAATAATCCATGACCCGTTTCCTCACAATTCTCCAGGACCGCTTTCATCACAATGCTCCATTCCCTTGTCATCTCAATGCTTCATGGCCCCTGTAATCACAATGATCCATGCCTTGTCCTCAAAATGCTCCAGAACTCTTGTCATCACAATGCTCCATGCCCATGTCATCACAATGCTGCATGACCCCTGTCATCACAATGCTGCATGACACCTGTCATCACAATGCTCCATGCCCGTATCATCACAATGCTCCATTACCCATGTCATCGTAGTGATCCATGACCCCTGTCATCACAATGCTCCATGACACCTGTCATCACAATGCTCCGTTGTCTTTGTCATCACAATGCTCCATGACCACTGTCATCACCATGCCCCATGATCCCAGTCATCACAATGCTCCATAGCCCTTGTCATCACAATGCTCCATTATCCCTGTCACCACAATGTTCCATGACTCTTGTCATCAAAATGCCTCATGATCCTTTTAATCACAATGCTCCATGACTCCTTTCATCACAGGCTCCATGATACTTGTCATTACACTGCCCCATGACCTTTTTCAGAACAATGCTCCATGATACCAGTCATCACAATGCTCCATGACCATTGTCGTCACAATGCTCTATGCCCCTTTCAACACAATGCTCCATGACAACTGTCATCACAATGCTCCATGGCCTTTGTCATCACAATTATACATGGCCCCTATCATCACAGTGCTCCATGACACCTTTCATCACAATGCTCCATGACCACTGTCATCACAATGCCCCATGACCCCTGTCATCACAATGCTCCATGGCCCCTGTCATTACAATGCTCCATGACCACTGTCATCACAATATTCCATGATCGGTGTAATCACAATGACCCATGACACCTTTCCTCAGAAGGCTCCAGTATGCCTGTCATCACAATGCTCCAATGTCCGTCTCATCACAATGCTCCATGATCCCTGTCAGCACAACGTTACATGACAATTGTCATCACAATGCTCCATGACACCTGTCACCTCAATGTTGCCTGCCCATGTCATCAAAATGCTCCATGTCCCCTGTAATCACAAGGTTCCATTACACCTGTCATCACAGTGTTCCTTGCCCATGTCATCACAATGCTCCATTACCAATGTAATCAAAAGGTTCGCCTGCCCTTGTCATCAAAATGCTCCATGGCCCCTTTAATCACAATGCTCCATGAAACATGTCATCACAATGTTCCATGACACTTGTCATCACAATGCTCCATGACCCCTGTAATCACAATGCTCCATGACCTAGTCATCACAATGCTCCAGAACTCTTGTCATCGTAATGATGAATGCCCGTGACATCACAAAGCTCCATGATACTTGTCATCACAATGTTCCATGGCCTTGTCATCACAATACTCCATGGACCCTGTCATCACAGTGCTCCATGATACCTTTCATCACAATTCTAGATGACCACTGTCATCACAATGCCCCAAGACACATGTCATCACAATTCGCCATGGCCCTTGTCATCACAATGCTCCATGACCCGTGTCATCACAATGGTCCAGGACACTTGTCATCACAATGATCCATGACCACTTACATCACAATGCTCCTTGACTCCTGTCATCACAATGCTCCATAGCGTATGCATTCGCAATGCTACATGGTCCCTGTAATCCCAATGCTCCATGAACCCTGTCATCACAATGTTCCATGACAGTTGTCATCACAATGCTCCATGGCCCCTGTCAGCACAATGTTCCATGACAGATGTCATCACTGTCCTCCATGGTCCCTGGAATCACAATGCTCCATTCCCTTGTCAACACAATGCTCCAGAACTCTTGTCATCATAATGCTCGATGCCCGTCTCTTCACAATTCTCCATGACATTTTTCATCAAAATGCTCCATGGCCTTTGTCATCACAATGCTCCATGGCCCCTGTTATCACAGTGCTCCATGTTACCTTTCATCACAATTCTAGATGACCACTGTCATCACAATGCCCCATGACCCCTGTCATCACAATGCTCCATAACCCCTGTCATCACAATATTCACTGCCCATGTAATCACAATGCTCCTGGTCCCTTGTAATCACAATGTTCCATACCCTTGTCATCACAATGCTCCAGAACTCTTGTCATCATAATGCTCCATGCCCGTGTCATCACAATGCTCCATGGCCCCTGTCATCACAGTGCTCCGTGATACATTTCATCATAATGATAGATGACCACTGTCATCACAATGCTCCATGACACCTGTCATCAGAATTGGCCATGGCCCTTGTCATCACAATGCTCCATGATACTTATCTTCACAATGTTCCATGGCGCATTTCATCACAATGCTCCGTGACCACTGTCATCAAATTGCTGCATGATGCCTGTCATCCCGATGCTCCATGGCCTTTGTCATCAAAATTCTACATGGCCCCTGTAATAACAGTGCTTCAGGACAACTTTTATCACAATGCTCCATGACCACTCTCATCACAATGCCAGATAAGACCTTTCATGACAATGCGCCATGGCCGTTGTCATCACAATATTCTATGACTTCTGTCATCACAATGCCCCATCACCCCTGGTATTACAATGCTCCATGACCCCTGTCATCACAATGCTCCGAAACCCTTGTCATCACAATATTCCATGATCCGTGTAATCACGAAGATCCATGAACCATTTCTGTACAATGCTCCAGTACCCCTTTCATTAAAATGCTCCATGGCACTTGTCATCACCATGCTCCAGGAACCCTTCCATCACAATAATCCATGACCCGTTTCCTCACAATTCTCCAGGACCGCTTTCATCACAATGCTCCATTCCCTTGTCATCTCAATGCTTCATGGCCCCTGTAATCACAATGATCCATGCCTTGTCCTCAAAATGCTCCAGAACTCTTGTCATCACAATGCTCCATGCCCATGTCATCACAATGCTGCATGACCCCTGTCATCACAATGCTGCATGACACCTGTCATCACAATGCTCCATGCCCGTATCATCACAATGCTCCATTACCCATGTCATCGTAGTGATCCATGACCCCTGTCATCACAATGCTCCATGACACCTGTCATCACAATGCTCCGTGGTCTTTGTCATCACAATGCTCCATGACCACTGTCATCACCATGCCCCATGATCCCAGTCATCACAATGCTCCATAGCCCTTGTCATCACAATGCTCCATTATCCCTGTCACCACAATGTTCCATGACTCTTGTCATCAAAATGCCTCATGATCCTTTTAATCACAATGCTCCATGACTCCTTTCATCACAGGCTCCATGATACTTGTCATTACACTGCCTCATGACCTTTTTCAGAACAATGCTCCATGATACCAGTCATCACAATGCTCCATGACCATTGTCGTCACAATGCTCTATGCCCCTTTCAACACAATGCTCCATGACAACTGTCATCACAATGCTCCATGGCCTTTGTCATCACAATTATACATGGCCCCTATCATCACAGTGCTCCATGACACCTTTCATCACAATGCTCCATGACCACTGTCATCACAATGCCCCATGACCCCTGTCATCACAATGCTCCATGGCCCCTGTCATTACAATGCTCCATGACCACTGTCATCACAATATTCCATGATCGGTGTAATCACAATGACCCATGACACCTTTCCTCAGAAGGCTCCAGTATGCCTGTCATCACAATGCTCCAATGTCCGTCTCATCACAATGCTCCATGATCCCTGTCAGCACAACGTTACATGACAATTGTCATCACAATGCTCCATGACACCTGTCACCTCAATGTTGCCTGCCCATGTCATCAAAATGCTCCATGTCCCCTGTAATCACAAGGTTCCATTACACCTGTCATCACAGTGTTCCTTGCCCATGTCATCACAATGCTCCATTACCAATGTAATCAAAAGGTTCGCCTGCCCTTGTCATCAAAATGCTCCATGGCCCCTTTAATCACAATGCTCCATGAAACATGTCATCACAATGTTCCATGACACTTGTCATCACAATGCTCCATGACCCCTGTAATCACAATGCTCCATGACCTAGTCATCACAATGCTCCAGAACTCTTGTCATCGTAATGATGAATGCCCGTGACATCACAAAGCTCCATGATACTTGTCATCACAATGTTCCATGGCCTTGTCATCACAATACTCCATGGACCCTGTCATCACAGTGCTCCATGATACCTTTCATCACAATTCTAGATGACCACTGTCATCACAATGCCCCAAGACACATGTCATCACAATTCGCCATGGCCCTTGTCATCACAATGCTCCATGACCCGTGTCATCACAATGGTCCAGGACACTTGTCATCACAATGATCCATGACCACTTACATCACAATGCTCCTTGACTCCTGTCATCACAATGCTCCATAGCGTATGCATTCGCAATGCTACATGGTCCCTGTAATCCCAATGCTCCATGAACCCTGTCATCACAATGTTCCATGACAGTTGTCATCACAATGCTCCATGGCCCCTGTCAGCACAATGTTCCATGACAGATGTCATCACTGTCCTCCATGGTCCCTGGAATCACAATGCTCCATTCCCTTGTCAACACAATGCTCCAGAACTCTTGTCATCATAATGCTCGATGCCCGTCTCTTCACAATTCTCCATGACATTTTTCATCAAAATGCTCCATGGCCTTTGTCATCACAATGCTCCATGGCCCCTGTTATCACAGTGCTCCATGTTACCTTTCATCACAATTCTAGATGACCACTGTCATCACAATGCCCCATGACCCCTGTCATCACAATGCTCCATAACCCCTGTCATCACAATATTCACTGCCCATGTAATCACAATGCTGCTGGTCCCTTGTAATCACAATGTTCCATACCCTTGTCATCACAATGCTCCAGAACTCTTGTCATCATAATGCTCCATGCCCGTGTCATCACAATGCTCCATGGCCCCTGTCATCACAGTGCTCCGTGATACATTTCATCATAATGATAGATGACCACTGTCATCACAATGCTCCATGACACCTGTCATCAGAATTGGCCATGGCCCTTGTCATCACAATGCTCCATGATACTTATCTTCACAATGTTCCATGGCGCATTTCATCACAATGCTCCGTGACCACTTTCATCAAATTGCTGCATGATGCCTGTCATCCCGATGCTCCATGGCCTTTGTCATCAAAATTCTACATGGCCCCTGTAATAACAGTGCTTCAGGACAACTTTTATCACAATGCTCCATGACCACTCTCATCACAATGCCAGATAAGACCTTTCATGACAATGCGCCATGGCCGTTGTCATCACAATATTCTATGACTTCTGTCATCACAATGCCCCATCACCCCTGGTATTACAATGCTCCATGACCCCTGTCATCACAATGCTCCGAAACCCTTGTCATCACAATATTCCATGATCCGTGTAATCACGAAGATCCATGAACCATTTCTGTACAATGCTCCAGTACCCCTTTCATTAAAATGCTCCATGGCACTTGTCATCACCATGCTCCAGGAACCCTTCCATCACAATAATCCATGACCCGTTTCCTCACAATTCTCCAGGACCGCTTTCATCACAATGCTCCATTCCCTTGTCATCTCAATGCTTCATGGCCCCTGTAATCACAATGATCCATGCCTTGTCCTCAAAATGCTCCAGAACTCTTGTCATCACAATGCTCCATGCCCATGTCATCACAATGCTGCATGACCCCTGTCATCACAATGCTGCATGACACCTGTCATCACAATGCTCCATGCCCGTATCATCACAATGCTCCATTACCCATGTCATCGTAGTGATCCATGACCCCTGTCATCACAATGCTCCATGACCCCTGTCATCACAATGCTCCGTGGTCTTTGTCATCACAATGCTCCATGACCACTGTCATCACCATGCCCCATGATCCCAGTCATCACAATGCTCCATAGCCCTTGTCATCACAATGCTCCATTATCCCTGTCACCACAATGTTCCATGACTCTTGTCATCAAAATGCCTCATGATCCTTTTAATCACAATGCTCCATGACTCCTTTCATCACAGGCTCCATGATACTTGTCATTACACTGCCCCATGACCTTTTTCAGAACAATGCTCCATGATACCAGTCATCACAATGCTCCATGACCATTGTCGTCACAATGCTCTATGCCCCTTTCAACACAATGCTCCATGACAACTGTCATCACAATGCTCCATGGCCTTTGTCATCACAATTATACATGGCCCCTATCATCACAGTGCTCCATGACACCTTTCATCACAATGCTCCATGACCACTGTCATCACAATGCCCCATGACCCCTGTCATCACAATGCTCCATGGCCCCTGTCATTACAATGCTCCATGACCACTGTCATCACAATATTCCATGATCGGTGTAATCACAATGACCCATGACACCTTTCCTCAGAAGGCTCCAGTATGCCTGTCATCACAATGCTCCAATGTCCGTCTCATCACAATGCTCCATGATCCCTGTCAGCACAACGTTACATGACAATTGTCATCACAATGCTCCATGACACCTGTCACCTCAATGTTGCCTGCCCATGTCATCAAAATGCTCCATGTCCCCTGTAATCACAAGGTTCCATTACACCTGTCATCACAGTGTTCCTTGCCCATGTCATCACAATGCTCCATTACCAATGTAATCAAAAGGTTCGCCTGCCCTTGTCATCAAAATGCTCCATGGCCCCTTTAATCACAATGCTCCATGAAACATGTCATCACAATGTTCCATGACACTTGTCATCACAATGCTCCATGACCCCTGTAATCACAATGCTCCATGACCTAGTCATCACAATGCTCCAGAACTCTTGTCATCGTAATGATGAATGCCCGTGACATCACAAAGCTCCATGATACTTGTCATCACAATGTTCCATGGCCTTGTCATCACAATACTCCATGGACCCTGTCATCACAGTGCTCCATGATACCTTTCATCACAATTCTAGATGACCACTGTCATCACAATGCCCCAAGACACATGTCATCACAATTCGCCATGGCCCTTGTCATCACAATGCTCCATGACCCGTGTCATCACAATGGTCCAGGACACTTGTCATCACAATGATCCATGACCACTTACATCACAATGCTCCTTGACTCCTGTCATCACAATGCTCCATAGCGTATGCATTCGCAATGCTACATGGTCCCTGTAATCCCAATGCTCCATGAACCCTGTCATCACAATGTTCCATGACAGTTGTCATCACAATGCTCCATGGCCCCTGTCAGCACAATGTTCCATGACAGATGTCATCACTGTCCTCCATGGTCCCTGGAATCACAATGCTCCATTCCCTTGTCAACACAATGCTCCAGAACTCTTGTCATCATAATGCTCGATGCCCGTCTCTTCACAATTCTCCATGACATTTTTCATCAAAATGCTCCATGGCCTTTGTCATCACAATGCTCCATGGCCCCTGTTATCACAGTGCTCCATGTTACCTTTCATCACAATTCTAGATGACCACTGTCATCACAATGCCCCATGACCCCTGTCATCACAATGCTCCATAACCCCTGTCATCACAATATTCACTGCCCATGTAATCACAATGCTCCTGGTCCCTTGTAATCACAATGTTCCATACCCTTGTCATCACAATGCTCCAGAACTCTTGTCATCATAATGCTCCATGCCCGTGTCATCACAATGCTCCATGGCCCCTGTCATCACAGTGCTCCGTGATACATTTCATCATAATGATAGATGACCACTGTCATCACAATGCTCCATGACACCTGTCATCAGAATTGGCCATGGCCCTTGTCATCACAATGCTCCATGATACTTATCTTCACAATGTTCCATGGCGCATTTCATCACAATGCTCCGTGACCACTGTCATCAAATTGCTGCATGATGCCTGTCATCCCGATGCTCCATGGCCTTTGTCATCAAAATTCTACATGGCCCCTGTAATAACAGTGCTTCAGGACAACTTTTATCACAATGCTCCATGACCACTCTCATCACAATGCCAGATAAGACCTTTCATGACAATGCGCCATGGCCGTTGTCATCACAATATTCTATGACTTCTGTCATCACAATGCCCCATCACCCCTGGTATTACAATGCTCCATGACCCCTGTCATCACAATGCTCTGAAACCCTTGTCATCACAATATTCCATGATCCGTGTAATCACGAAGATCCATGAACCATTTCTGTACAATGCTCCAGTACCCCTTTCATTAAAATGCTCCATGGCACTTGTCATCACCATGCTCCAGGAACCCTTCCATCACAATAATCCATGACCCGTTTCCTCACAATTCTCCAGGACCGCTTTCATCACAATGCTCCATTCCCTTGTCATCTCAATGCTTCATGGCCCCTGTAATCACAATGATCCATGCCTTGTCCTCAAAATGCTCCAGAACTCTTGTCATCACAATGCTCCATGCCCATGTCATCACAATGCTGCATGACCCCTGTCATCACAATGCTGCATGACACCTGTCATCACAATGCTCCATGCCCGTATCATCACAATGCTCCATTACCCATGTCATCGTAGTGATCCATGACCCCTGTCATCACAATGCTCCATGACCCCTGTCATCACAATGCTCCGTGGTCTTTGTCATCACAATGCTCCATGACCACTGTCATCACCATGCCCCATGATCCCAGTCATCACAATGCTCCATAGCCCTTGTCATCACAATGCTCCATTATCCCTGTCACCACAATGTTCCATGACTCTTGTCATCAAAATGCCTCATGATCCTTTTAATCACAATGCTCCATGACTCCTTTCATCACAGGCTCCATGATACTTGTCATTACACTGCCCCATGACCTTTTTCAGAACAATGCTCCATGATACCAGTCATCACAATGCTCCATGACCATTGTCGTCACAATGCTCTATGCCCCTTTCAACACAATGCTCCATGACAACTGTCATCACAATGCTCCATGGCCTTTGTCATCACAATTATACATGGCCCCTATCATCACAGTGCTCCATGACACCTTTCATCACAATGCTCCAGGACCACTGTCATCACAATGCCCCATGACCCCTGTCATCACAATGCTCCATGGCCCCTGTCATTACAATGCTCCATGACCACTGTCATCACAATATTCCATGATCGGTGTAATCACAATGACCCATGACACCTTTCCTCAGAAGGCTCCAGTATGCCTGTCATCACAATGCTCCAATGTCCGTCTCATCACAATGCTCCATGATCCCTGTCAGCACAACGTTACATGACAATTGTCATCACAATGCTCCATGACACCTGTCACCTCAATGTTGCCTGCCCATGTCATCAAAATGCTCCATGTCCCCTGTAATCACAAGGTTCCATTACACCTGTCATCACAGTGTTCCTTGCCCATGTCATCACAATGCTCCATTACCAATGTAATCAAAAGGTTCGCCTGCCCTTGTCATCAAAATGCTCCATGGCCCCTTTAATCACAATGCTCCATGAAACATGTCATCACAATGTTCCATGACACTTGTCATCACAATGCTCCATGACCCCTGTAATCACAATGCTCCATGACCTAGTCATCACAATGCTCCAGAACTCTTGTCATCGTAATGATGAATGCCCGTGACATCACAAAGCTCCATGATACTTGTCATCACAATGTTCCATGGCCTTGTCATCACAATACTCCATGGACCCTGTCATCACAGTGCTCCATGATACCTTTCATCACAATTCTAGATGACCACTGTCATCACAATGCCCCAAGACACATGTCATCACAATTCGCCATGGCCCTTGTCATCACAATGCTCCATGACCCGTGTCATCACAATGGTCCAGGACACTTGTCATCACAATGATCCATGACCACTTACATCACAAGGCTCCTTGACTCCTGTCATCACAATGCTCCATAGCGTATGCATTCGCAATGCTACATGGTCCCTGTAATCCCAATGCTCCATGAACCCTGTCATCACAATGTTCCATGACAGTTGTCATCACAATGCTCCATGGCCCCTGTCAGCACAATGTTCCATGACAGATGTCATCACTGTCCTCCATGGTCCCTGGAATCACAATGCTCCATTCCCTTGTCAACACAATGCTCCAGAACTCTTGTCATCATAATGCTCGATGCCCGTCTCTTCACAATTCTCCATGACATTTTTCATCAAAATGCTCCATGGCCTTTGTCATCACAATGCTCCATGGCCCCTGTTATCACAGTGCTCCATGTTACCTTTCATCACAATTCTAGATGACCACTGTCATCACAATGCCCCATGACCCCTGTCATCACAATGCTCCATAACCCCTGTCATCACAATATTCACTGCCCATGTAATCACAATGCTCCTGGTCCCTTGTAATCACAATGTTCCATACCCTTGTCATCACAATGCTCCAGAACTCTTGTCATCATAATGCTCCATGCCCGTGTCATCACAATGCTCCATGGCCCCTGTCATCACAGTGCTCCGTGATACATTTCATCATAATGATAGATGACCACTGTCATCACAATGCTCCATGACACCTGTCATCAGAATTGGCCATGGCCCTTGTCATCACAATGCTCCATGATACTTATCTTCACAATGTTCCATGGCGCATTTCATCACAATGCTCCGTGACCACTGTCATCAAATTGCTGCATGATGCCTGTCATCCCGATGCTCCATGGCCTTTGTCATCAAAATTCTACATGGCCCCTGTAATAACAGTGCTTCAGGACAACTTTTATCACAATGCTCCATGACCACTCTCATCACAATGCCAGATAAGACCTTTCATGACAATGCGCCATGGCCGTTGTCATCACAATATTCTATGACTTCTGTCATCACAATGCCCCATCACCCCTGGTATTACAATGCTCCATGACCCCTGTCATCACAATGCTCCGAAACCCTTGTCATCACAATATTCCATGATCCGTGTAATCACGAAGATCCATGAACCATTTCTGTACAATGCTCCAGTACCCCTTTCATTAAAATGCTCCATGGCACTTGTCATCACCATGCTCCAGGAACCCTTCCATCACAATAATCCATGACCCGTTTCCTCACAATTCTCCAGGACCGCTTTCATCACAATGCTCCATTCCCTTGTCATCTCAATGCTTCATGGCCCCTGTAATCACAATGATCCATGCCTTGTCCTCAAAATGCTCCAGAACTCTTGTCATCACAATGCTCCATGCCCATGTCATCACAATGCTGCATGACCCCTGTCATCACAATGCTGCATGACACCTGTCATCACAATGCTCCATGCCCGTATCATCACAATGCTCCATTACCCATGTCATCGTAGTGATCCATGACCCCTGTCATCACAATGCTCCATGACACCTGTCATCACAATGCTCCGTGGTCTTTGTCATCACAATGCTCCATGACCACTGTCATCACCATGCCCCATGATCCCAGTCATCACAATGCTCCATAGCCCTTGTCATCACAATGCTCCATTATCCCTGTCACCACAATGTTCCATGACTCTTGTCATCAAAATGCCTCATGATCCTTTTAATCACAATGCTCCATGACTCCTTTCATCACAGGCTCCATGATACTTGTCATTACACTGCCTCATGACCTTTTTCAGAACAATGCTCCATGATACCAGTCATCACAATGCTCCATGACCATTGTCGTCACAATGCTCTATGCCCCTTTCAACACAATGCTCCATGACAACTGTCATCACAATGCTCCATGGCCTTTGTCATCACAATTATACATGGCCCCTATCATCACAGTGCTCCATGACACCTTTCATCACAATGCTCCATGACCACTGTCATCACAATGCCCCATGACCCCTGTCATCACAATGCTCCATGGCCCCTGTCATTACAATGCTCCATGACCACTGTCATCACAATATTCCATGATCGGTGTAATCACAATGACCCATGACACCTTTCCTCAGAAGGCTCCAGTATGCCTGTCATCACAATGCTCCAATGTCCGTCTCATCACAATGCTCCATGATCCCTGTCAGCACAACGTTACATGACAATTGTCATCACAATGCTCCATGACACCTGTCACCTCAATGTTGCCTGCCCATGTCATCAAAATGCTCCATGTCCCCTGTAATCACAAGGTTCCATTACACCTGTCATCACAGTGTTCCTTGCCCATGTCATCACAATGCTCCATTACCAATGTAATCAAAAGGTTCGCCTGCCCTTGTCATCAAAATGCTCCATGGCCCCTTTAATCACAATGCTCCATGAAACATGTCATCACAATGTTCCATGACACTTGTCATCACAATGCTCCATGACCCCTGTAATCACAATGCTCCATGACCTAGTCATCACAATGCTCCAGAACTCTTGTCATCGTAATGATGAATGCCCGTGACATCACAAAGCTCCATGATACTTGTCATCACAATGTTCCATGGCCTTGTCATCACAATACTCCATGGACCCTGTCATCACAGTGCTCCATGATACCTTTCATCACAATTCTAGATGACCACTGTCATCACAATGCCCCAAGACACATGTCATCACAATTCGCCATGGCCCTTGTCATCACAATGCTCCATGACCCGTGTCATCACAATGGTCCAGGACACTTGTCATCACAATGATCCATGACCACTTACATCACAATGCTCCTTGACTCCTGTCATCACAATGCTCCATAGCGTATGCATTCGCAATGCTACATGGTCCCTGTAATCCCAATGCTCCATGAACCCTGTCATCACAATGTTCCATGACAGTTGTCATCACAATGCTCCATGGCCCCTGTCAGCACAATGTTCCATGACAGATGTCATCACTGTCCTCCATGGTCCCTGGAATCACAATGCTCCATTCCCTTGTCAACACAATGCTCCAGAACTCTTGTCATCATAATGCTCGATGCCCGTCTCTTCACAATTCTCCATGACATTTTTCATCAAAATGCTCCATGGCCTTTGTCATCACAATGCTCCATGGCCCCTGTTATCACAGTGCTCCATGTTACCTTTCATCACAATTCTAGATGACCACTGTCATCACAATGCCCCATGACCCCTGTCATCACAATGCTCCATAACCCCTGTCATCACAATATTCACTGCCCATGTAATCACAATGCTGCTGGTCCCTTGTAATCACAATGTTCCATACCCTTGTCATCACAATGCTCCAGAACTCTTGTCATCATAATGCTCCATGCCCGTGTCATCACAATGCTCCATGGCCCCTGTCATCACAGTGCTCCGTGATACATTTCATCATAATGATAGATGACCATTGTCATCACAATGCTCCATGACACCTGTCATCAGAATTGGCCATGGCCCTTGTCATCACAATGCTCCATGATACTTATCTTCACAATGTTCCATGACACATTTCATCACAATGCTCCGTGACCACTTTCATCAAATTGCTGCATGATGCCTGTCATCCCGATGCTCCATGGCCTTTGTCATCAAAATTCTACATGGCCCCTGTAATAACAGTGCTTCAGGACAACTTTTATCACAATGCTCCATGACCACTCTCATCACAATGCCAGATAAGACCTTTCATGACAATGCGCCATGGCCGTTGTCATCACAATATTCTATGACTTCTGTCATCACAATGCCCCATCACCCCTGGTATTACAATGCTCCATGACCCCTGTCATCACAATGCTCCGAAACCCTTGTCATCACAATATTCCATGATCCGTGTAATCACGAAGATCCATGAACCATTTCTGTACAATGCTCCAGTACCCCTTTCATTAAAATGCTCCATGGCACTTGTCATCACCATGCTCCAGGAACCCTTCCATCACAATAATCCATGACCCGTTTCCTCACAATTCTCCAGGACCGCTTTCATCACAATGCTCCATTCCCTTGTCATCTCAATGCTTCATGGCCCCTGTAATCACAATGATCCATGCCTTGTCCTCAAAATGCTCCAGAACTCTTGTCATCACAATGCTCCATGCCCATGTCATCACAATGCTGCATGACCCCTGTCATCACAATGCTGCATGACACCTGTCATCACAATGCTGCCTGCCCGTATCATCACAATGCTCCATTACCCATGTCATCGTAGTGATCCATGACCCCTGTCATCACAATGCTCCATGACACCTGTCATCACAATGCTCCGTGGTCTTTGTCATCACAATGCTCCATGACCACTGTCATCACCATGCCCCATGATCCCAGTCATCACAATGCTCCATAGCCCTTGTCATCACAATGCTCCATTATCCCTGTCACCACAATGTTCCATGACTCTTGTCATCAAAATGCCTCATGATCCTTTTAATCACAATGCTCCATGACTCCTTTCATCACAGGCTCCATGATACTTGTCATTACACTGCCCCATGACCTTTTTCAGAACAATGCTCCATGATACCAGTCATCACAATGCTCCATGACCATTGTCGTCACAATGCTCCATGCCCCTTTCAACACAATGCTCCATGACAACTGTCATCACAATGCTCCATGGCCTTTGTCATCACAATTATACATGGCCCCTATCATCACAGTGCTCCATGACACCTTTCATCACAATGCTCCATGACCACTGTCATCACAATGCCCCATGACCCCTGTCATCACAATGCTCCATGGCCCCTGTCATTACAATGCTCCATGACCACTGTCATCACAATATTCCATGATCGGTGTAATCACAATGACCCATGACACCTTTCCTCAGAAGGCTCCAGTATGCCTGTCATCACAATGCTCCAATGTCCGTCTCATCACAATGCTCCATGATCCCTGTCAGCACAACGTTACATGACAATTGTCATCACAATGCTCCATGACACCTGTCACCTCAATGTTGCCTGCCCATGTCATCAAAATGCTCCATGTCCCCTGTAATCACAAGGTTCCATTACACCTGTCATCACAGTGTTCCTTGCCCATGTCATCACAATGCTCCATTACCAATGTAATCAAAAGGTTCGCCTGCCCTTGTCATCAAAATGCTCCATGGCCCCTTTAATCACAATGCTCCATGAAACATGTCATCACAATGTTCCATGACACTTGTCATCACAATGCTCCATGACCCCTGTAATCACAATGCTCCATGACCTAGTCATCACAATGCTCCAGAACTCTTGTCATCGTAATGATGAATGCCCGTGACATCACAAAGCTCCATGATACTTGTCATCACAATGTTCCATGGCCTTGTCATCACAATACTCCATGGACCCTGTCATCACAGTGCTCCATGATACCTTTCATCTCAATTCTAGATGACCACTGTCATCACAATGCCCCAAGACACATGTCATCACAATTCGCCATGGCCCTTGTCATCACAATGCTCCATGACCCGTGTCATCACAATGGTCCAGGACACTTGTCATCACAATGATCCATGACCACTTACATCACAATGCTCCTTGACTCCTGTCATCACAATGCTCCATAGCGTATGCATTCGCAATGCTACATGGTCCCTGTAATCCCAATGCTCCATGAACCCTGTCATCACAATGTTCCATGACAGTTGTCATCACAATGCTCCATGGCCCCTGTCAGCACAATGTTCCATGACAGATGTCATCACTGTCCTCCATGGTCCCTGGAATCACAATGCTCCATTCCCTTGTCAACACAATGCTCCAGAACTCTTGTCATCATAATGCTCCATGTCCGTCTCATCACAATGCTCCATGACATTTTTCATCAAAATGCTCCATGGCCTTTGTCATCACAATGCTCCATGGCCCCTGTTATCACAGTGCTCCATGTTACCTTTCATCACAATTCTAGATGACCACTGTCATCACAATGCCCCATGACCCCTGTCATCACAATGCTCCATAACCCCTGTCATCACAATATTCACTGCCCATGTAATCACAATGCTCCTGGTCCCTTGTAATCACAATGTTCCATACCCTTGTCATCACAATGCTCCAGAACTCTTGTCATCATAATGCTCCATGCCCGTGCCATCACAATGCTCCATGGCCCCTGTCATCACAGTGCTCCGTGATACATTTCATCATAATGATAGATGACCACTGTCATCACAATGCTCCATGACACCTGTCATCAGAATTGGCCATGGCCCTTGTCATCACAATGCTCCATGATACTTATCTTCACAATGTTCCATGGCGCATTTCATCACAATGCTCCGTGACCACTGTCATCAAATTGCTGCATGATGCCTGTCATCCCGATGCTCCATGGCCTTTGTCATCAAAATTCTACATGGCCCCTGTAATAACAGTGCTTCAGGACAACTTTTATCACAATGCTCCATGACCACTCTCATCACAATGCCAGATAAGACCTTTCATGACAATGCGCCATGGCCGTTGTCATCACAATATTCTATGACTTCTGTCATCACAATGCTCCATGCCCCTGTCATCACAATGCCCCATCACCCCTGGTATTACAATGCTCCATGACCCCTGTCATCACAATGCTCTGAAACCCTTCTCATCACAATATTCCATGATCCGTGTAATCACGAAGATCCATGAACCATTTCTGTACAATGCTCCAGTACCCCTTTCATTAAAATGCTCCATGGCACTTGTCATCACCATGCTCCAGGAACCCTTCCATCACAATAATCCATGACCCGTTTCCTCACAATTCTCCAGGACCGCTTTCATCACAATGCTCCATTCCCTTGTCATCTCAATGCTTCATGGCCCCTGTAATCACAATGATCCATGCCTTGTCCTCAAAATGCTCCAGAACTCTTGTCATCACAATGCTCCATGCCCATGTCATCACAATGCTGCATGACCCCTGTCATCACAATGCTGCATGACACCTGTCATCACAATGCTCCATGCCCGTATCATCACAATGCTCCATTACCCATGTCATCGTAGTGATCCATGACCCCTGTCATCACAATGCTCCATGACCCCTGTCATCACAATGCTCCGTGGTCTTTGTCATCACAATGCTCCATGACCACTGTCATCACCATGCCCCATGATCCCAGTCATCACAATGCTCCATAGCCCTTGTCATCACAATGCTCCATTATCCCTGTCACCACAATGTTCCATGACTCTTGTCATCAAAATGCCTCATGATCCTTTTAATCACAATGCTCCATGACTCCTTTCATCACAGGCTCCATGATACTTGTCATTACACTGCCCCATGACCTTTTTCAGAACAATGCTCCATGATACCAGTCATCACAATGCTCCATGACCATTGTCGTCACAATGCTCTATGCCCCTTTCAACACAATGCTCCATGACAACTGTCATCACAATGCTCCATGGCCTTTGTCATCACAATTATACATGGCCCCTATCATCACAGTGCTCCATGACACCTTTCATCACAATGCTCCATGACCACTGTCATCACAATGCCCCATGACCCCTGTCATCACAATGCTCCATGGCCCCTGTCATTACAATGCTCCATGACCACTGTCATCACAATATTCCATGATCGGTGTAATCACAATGACCCATGACACCTTTCCTCAGAAGGCTCCAGTATGCCTGTCATCACAATGCTCCAATGTCCGTCTCATCACAATGCTCCATGATCCCTGTCAGCACAACGTTACATGACAATTGTCATCACAATGCTCCATGACACCTGTCACCTCAATGTTGCCTGCCCATGTCATCAAAATGCTCCATGTCCCCTGTAATCACAAGGTTCCATTACACCTGTCATCACAGTGTTCCTTGCCCATGTCATCACAATGCTCCATTACCAATGTAATCAAAAGGTTCGCCTGCCCTTGTCATCAAAATGCTCCATGGCCCCTTTAATCACAATGCTCCATGAAACATGTCATCACAATGTTCCATGACACTTGTCATCACAATGCTCCATGACCCCTGTAATCACAATGCTCCATGACCTAGTCATCACAATGCTCCAGAACTCTTGTCATCGTAATGATGAATGCCCGTGACATCACAAAGCTCCATGATACTTGTCATCACAATGTTCCATGGCCTTGTCATCACAATACTCCATGGACCCTGTCATCACAGTGCTCCATGATACCTTTCATCACAATTCTAGATGACCACTGTCATCACAATGCCCCATGACCCCTGTCATCACAATGCTCCATAACCCCTGTCATCACAATATTCACTGCCCATGTAATCACAATGCTCCTGGTCCCCTGTAATCACAATGCTCCATGTGCGTGTCATCACAATGCTCCATGGCCCCTGTCATTACAGTGCTCCGTGATACATCTCATCATAATGATAGATGACCACTGTCATCACAATGCCCTGAAACCCTTGTCATCACAGTATGCCATGATCCGTGTAATCATGATGATCCATGAACCATTTCTGTACAATGCTCCAGTACCGCTTTCATTAAAATGCTCCATGGAACTTGTCATCAGAATGCTCCAGGAACCCTTCCATCACAATAATCCATGACCCGTTTCCTCACAATTCTCCAGGACCGCTTTCATCACAATGCTCCATTCCCTTGTCATCTCAATGCTTCATGGCCCCTGTAATCACAATGATCCATGCCTTGTCCTCAAAATGCTCCAGAACACTTATCATCACTATGCTCCATGCCCATGTCATCACAATGCTGCATGACCCCTGTCATCACAATGCTGCATGACACCTGTCATCACAATGCTCCATGCCCGTATCATCACAATGCTCCATTACCCATGTCATCGTAGTGATCCATGACCCCTGTCATCACAATGCTCCATGACACCTGTCATCACAATGCTCCTTGGTCTTTGTCATCACAATGCTCCATGACCACTGTCATCACCATGCCCCATGATCCCAGTCATCACAATGCTCCATAGCCCTTGTCATCACAATGCTCCATTATCCCTGTCATCACAATGTTCCATGACTCTTGTCATCAAAATGCCTCATGATCCTTTTAATCACAATGCTCCATGACTCCTTTCATCACAGGCTCCATGATACTTGTCATTACACTGCCCCATGACCTTTTTCAGAAAAATGCTCCATGATACCAGTCATCACAATGCTCCATGACCATTGTCGTCACAATGCTCTATGCCCCTTTCAACACAATGCTCCATGACAACTGTCATCACAATGCTCCATGGCCTTTGTCATCACAATTATACATGGCCCCTATCATCACAGTGCTCCATGACACCTTTCATCACAATGCTCCAGGACCACTGTCATCACAATGCCCCATGACCCCTGTCATCACAATGCTCCATGGCCCCTGTCATTACAATGCTCCATGACCACTGTCATCACAATATTCCATGATCGGTGTAATCACAATGACCCATGACACCTTTCCTCAGAAGGCTCCAGTATGCCTGTCATCACAATGCTCCAATGTCCGTCTCATCACAATGCTCCATGATCCCTGTCAGCACAACGTTACATGACAATTGTCATCACAATGCTCCATGACACCTGTCATCACAATGTTGCCTGCCCATGTCATCAAAATGCTCCATGTCCCCTGTAATCACAAGGTTCCATTACACCTGTCATCTCAGTGTTCCTTGCCCATGTCATCACAATGCTCCATTACCAATGTAATCAAAAGGTTCGCCTGCCCTTGTCATCAAAATGCTCCATGGCCCCTTTAATCCCAATGCTCCATGAACCCTGTCATCACAATGTTCCATGACAGTTGTCATCACAATGCTCCATGGCCCCTGTCAGCACAATGTTCCATGACAGATGTCATCACTGTCCTCCATGGTCCCTGGAATCACAATGCTCCATTCCCTTGTCAACACAATGCTCCAGAACTCTTGTCATCATAATGCTCGATGCCCGTCTCTTCACAATTCTCCATGACATTTTTCATCAAAATGCTCCATGGCCTTTGTCATCACAATGCTCCATGGCCCCTGTTATCACAGTGCTCCATGTTACCTTTCATCACAATTCTAGATGACCACTGTCATCACAATGCCCCATGACCCCTGTCATCACAATGCTCCATAACCCCTGTCATCACAATATTCACTGCCCATGTAATCACAATGCTCCTGGTCCCTTGTAATCACAATGTTCCATACCCTTGTCATCACAATGCTCCAGAACTCTTGTCATCATAATGCTCCATGCCCGTGTCATCACAATGCTCCATGGCCCCTGTCATCACAGTGCTCCATGATACATTTCATCATAATGATAGATGACCACTGTCATCACAATGCTCCATGACACCTGTCATCAGAATTGGCCATGGCCCTTGTCATCACAATGCTCCAGGATACTTGTCTTCACAATGTTCCATGGCGCATTTCATCACAATGCTCCATGACCACTTTCATCAAATTGCTCCATGATGCCTGTCATCCCGATGCTCCATGGCGTTTGTCATCAAAATTCTACATGGCCCCTGTAATAACAGTGCTTCAGGACAACTTTTATCACAATGCTCCATGACCACTCTCATCACAATGCCAGATAAGACCTTTCATCACAATGCTCCATGGCCCTTGTCATCACAATATTCTATGACTTCTGTCATCACAATGCTCCCTGCCCCTGTCATCACAATGCTCCGAAACCCTTGTCATCACAATATTCCATGATCCGTGTAATCACGAAGATCCATGAACCATTTCTGTACAATGCTCCAGTACCCCTTTCATTAAAATGCTCCATGGAACTTGTCATCACCATGCTCCAGGAACACTTCCATCACTATAATCCATGACCCGTTTCCTCACAATTCTCCAGGACCGCTTTCATCACAATGCTCCATTCCCTTGTCATCACAATGCTCCATGGCCCCTGTCAGCACAATGTTCCATGACAGATGTCATCACTATCCTCCATGGTCCCTGGAATCACAATGCTCCATTCCCTTGTTAACACAATGCTCCAGAACTCTTGTCATCATAATGCTCCATGCCCGTCTCATCACAATTCTCCATGACACTTTTCATCAAAATACTCCATGGCCTTTGTCATCACAATGCTCCATGGCCCCTATTATCACAGTGATCCATGGTACCTTTCATCACAATGCCAGATAACCTCTGTCATCACAATGCCCGATGACACCTCTCATCAGAATTGGCCATGGCCCTTGTCATCACAATGCTCCATGCCCTTGTCACCACAATGCTCCAGAACTCTTGGCCTCATAATGATCCATGCCCGTCTCATCACAATGCTCCATGACACTTGTCATCACAATGCTCCATGGCCTTTGTCATCTCAATGCTCCATGGCCCCTGTTATCCCAGTGCTCCATGTTACCTTTCTTCACAATTCTAAATGACCACTGTCATCACAATGCCCCATGTCCCCTGTCATCACAATTCGCCATGGCCCTTGTCATCACAATGCTCCACGATCCCTGTCATCACAATGTTCCATGACACTTGTCATCACAGTGCTCCATGACCCCTGTCATCACAATATTCACTGCCCATGTAATCACAATGCTCCTGGTCCCCTGTAATCACAATGCTCCATGCGCGTGTCATCACAATGCTCCATGGCCCCTGTCATCACAGTGCTCCGTGATACATCTCATCATAATGATAGATGACCACTGTCATCACAATGCCCTGAAACCCTTGTCATCACAGTATGCCATGATCCGTGTAATCATGATGATCCATGAACCATTTCTGTACAATGCTCCAGTACCGCTTTCATTAAAATGCTCCATGGAACTTGTCATCAGAATGCTCCAGGAACCCTTCCATCACAATAATCCATGACCCGTTTCCTCACAATTCTCCAGGACCGCTTTCATCACAATGCTCCATTCCCTTGTCATCTCAATGCTTCATGGCCCCTGTAATCACAATGATCCATGCCTTGTCCTCAAAATGCTCCAGAACACTTATCATCACTATGCTCCATGCCCATGTCATCACAATGCTGCATGACCCCTGTCATCACAATGCTGCATGACACCTGTCATCACAATGCTCCATGCCCGTATCATCACAATGCTCCATTACCCATGTCATCGTAGTGATCCATGACCCCTGTCATCACAATGCTCCATGACACCTGTCATCACAATGCTCCTTGGTCTTTGTCATCACAATGCTCCATGACCACTGTCATCACCATGCCCCATGATCCCAGTCATCACAATGCTCCATAGCCCTTGTCATCACAATGCTCCATTATCCCTGTCATCACAATGTTCCATGACTCTTGTCATCAAAATGCCTCATGATCCTTTTAATCACAATGCTCCATGACTCCTTTCATCACAGGCTCCATGATACTTGTCATTACACTGCCCCATGACCTTTTTCAGAAAAATGCTCCATGATACCAGTCATCACAATGCTCCATGACCATTGTCGTCACAATGCTCTATGCCCCTTTCAACACAATGCTCCATGACAACTGTCATCACAATGCTCCATGGCCTTTGTCATCACAATTATACATGGCCCCTATCATCACAGTGCTCCATGACACCTTTCATCACAATGCTCCAGGACCACTGTCATCACAATGCCCCATGACCCCTGTCATCACAATGCTCCATGGCCCCTGTCATTACAATGCTCCATGACCACTGTCATCACAATATTCCATGATCGGTGTAATCACAATGACCCATGACACCTTTCCTCAGAAGGCTCCAGTATGCCTGTCATCACAATGCTCCAATGTCCGTCTCATCACAATGCTCCATGATCCCTGTCAGCACAACGTTACATGACAATTGTCATCACAATGCTCCATGACACCTGTCATCACAATGTTGCCTGCCCATGTCATCAAAATGCTCCATGTCCCCTGTAATCACAAGGTTCCATTACACCTGTCATCTCAGTGTTCCTTGCCCATGTCATCACAATGCTCCATTACCAATGTAATCAAAAGGTTCGCCTGCCCTTGTCATCAAAATGCTCCATGGCCCCTTTAATCCCAATGCTCCATGAACCCTGTCATCACAATGTTCCATGACAGTTGTCATCACAATGCTCCATGGCCCCTGTCAGCACAATGTTCCATGACAGATGTCATCACTGTCCTCCATGGTCCCTGGAATCACAATGCTCCATTCCCTTGTCAACACAATGCTCCAGAACTCTTGTCATCATAATGCTCGATGCCCGTCTCTTCACAATTCTCCATGACATTTTTCATCAAAATGCTCCATGGCCTTTGTCATCACAATGCTCCATGGCCCCTGTTATCACAGTGCTCCATGTTACCTTTCATCACAATTCTAGATGACCACTGTCATCACAATGCCCCATGACCCCTGTCATCACAATGCTCCATAACCCCTGTCATCACAATATTCACTGCCCATGTAATCACAATGCTCCTGGTCCCTTGTAATCACAATGTTCCATACCCTTGTCATCACAATGCTCCAGAACTCTTGTCATCATAATGCTCCATGCCCGTGTCATCACAATGCTCCATGGCCCCTGTCATCACAGTGCTCCGTGATACATTTCATCATAATGATAGATGACCACTGTCATCACAATGCTCCATGACACCTGTCATCAGAATTGGCCATGGCCCTTGTCATCACAATGCTCCAGGATACTTGTCTTCACAATGTTCCATGGTGCATTTCATCACAATGCTCCATGACCACTTTCATCAAATTGCTGCATGATGCCTGTCATCCCGATGCTCCATGGCCTTTGTCGTCAAAATTCTACATGGCCCCTGTAATAACAGTGCTTCAGGACAACTTTTATCACAATGCTCCATGACCACTCTCATCACAATGCCAGATAAGACCTTTCATGACAATGCTCCATGGCCCTTGTCATCACAATATTCTATGACTTCTGTCATCACAATGCTCCATGCCCCTGTCATCACAATGCCCCATAACCCCTGGTATTACAATGCTCCATGACCCCTGTCATCACAATGCTCCGAAACCCTTGTCATCACAATATTCCAAGATCCGTGTAATCACGAAGATCCATGAACCATTTCTGTACAATGCTCCAGTACCCCTTTCATTAAAATGCTCCATGGAACTTGTCATCACGATGCTCCAGGAAACCTTCCATCACAATAATCCATGACCCATTTCCTCACAATTCTCCAGGACCGCTTTCATCACAATGCTCCATTCCCTTGTCATCACAATTGTTCATGGCCCCTGTAATCACAATGATCCATGTCTTGTCATCAAAATGCTCCAGAACTCTTGTCATCACTATGCTCCATGCCCATGTCATCACAATGCTGCATGACCCCTGTCATCACAATGTTGCATGACAGATATCATCACAATGATCCTTGACCGCTGTCATCACAATGTTCCCTACCTTTGTCATCTCAATCCTCCCTGGCCCTTGTAATCACAATGCTCCATACCCTTGTCATCGCAATGCTCCAGATAACTTCTCATCATAATGCTCCATGCCCGTGTCATCACAATGCTCCATGGCCCCTGTCATCACAGTGCTCCGTGATACCTTTCACCATAATGATAGATGACCACTGTCATCACAATGCTCCATGACACCTGTCATCAGAATTGGCCATGGCCCTTGTCATCACAATGCTCCAGGATACTTGTCTTCACAATGTTCCATGGCGCATTTCATCACAATGCTCCATGACCACATTCATCAAATTGCTCCATGTTGCCTGTCATCACAATGCTCCATGACCTTTGTCATCAAAATTCTACTTGGCCCCTGTAATAACAGTGCTTCAGGACAACATTTATCACAATGCTCCATGACCACTCTCATCACAATGCCAGATAAGACCTTTCATGACAATGCGCCATGGCCGTTGTCATCACAATATTCTATGACTTCTGTCATCACAATGCTCCATGCCCCTGTCATCACAAGTCCCCATCACCCCTGTTATTACAATGCTCCATGACCCCTGTCATCACAATGCTCCGAAACCCTTGTCATCACAATATTCCATGATCCGTGTAATCACCATGATCCATGAACCATTTCTGTAAAATGCTCCAGTACCCCTTTCATTAAAATGCTCCATGGCACATGTCATCACAATGCTCCAACAACCCTTCCATCACAATAATCCATGACCCGTTTCCTCACAATTCTCCAGGACCGCTTTCATCACAATGCTCCATTCCCTTGTCATCTCAATGCTTCATGGCCCCTGTAATCACAATGATCTATGCTTTTGTCATCAAAATGCTCCAGAACACTGGTCATCACTATTCTCCATGCCCATGTCATCACAATGCTGCATGACCCCTGTCATTACAATGCTCCATGAGCACTGTCATCACAAGGCCACATGACACCTGTCATCACAATGCTCCATGGCCCCTGTCATTACAATGCTCCATGACCACTGTCATCACAATGTTCCATGATCGCTGTAATCACAATGACCCAGGACACCTATCTTCAGAAGGCTCCAGTACACCTGTCATCACAATGCTCCAATGTCCGTCTCATCACAATGCTCCATGATACCTGTCAGCACAACGTTACATGACAATAGTCATCACAATGCTGCATGACACATGTCATCACAATGTTGCCTGCCCATGTCATCAAAATGCTCCATGTCCCCTGTAATCACAAGGTTCCATTACACCTGTCATCACAGTGTTCTCTGCCCATGTCATCACAATGCTCCATTACCAATGTAATCAAAATGTTCGCCTGCCCTTGTCATCAAAATGCTCCATGGCCCCTTTAATCACAATGCTCCATGAAACATGTCATCACAATGTTCCATGACACTTGTCATCACAATGATCCTTGAAACCTGTAATCACAATGCTCCATGCCCTAGTCATCACAATGCTCCAGAACTCTTTTCATCGTAATGATGAATGCCCGTGACATCACAAAGCTCCATGATACTTGTCAGCACAATGTTCCATGGCCTTGTCATCACAATACTCCATGGACCCTGTCGTCACAGTGCTCCATGATACCTTTCATCACAATTCTAGATGACCACTGTCATCACAATGCCCCAAGACACATGTCATCACAATTCGCCATGGCCCTTTTCATCACAATGCTCCTTGACTCCTGTCATCACAATCCTCCATAGCGTATGCATTTGGAATGCTACATGGTCCCTGTAATCACATTGCTCCATGATCCTTTCCATCACAATGCTCTATTACCACTGTCATCACAATGCCACATTATACCTGTCATCACAATGCTCCATGGCCCCAGTCAGCACAATGTTCCATGACAGATGTCATCACTGTCCTCCATGGTCCCTGGAATCACAATGCTCCATTCCCTTGTCAACACAATGCTCCAGAACTCTTGTCATCATAATGCTCGATGCCCGTCTCTTCACAATTCTCCATGACATTTTTCATCAAAATGCTCCATGGCCTTTGTCATCACAATGCTCCATGGCCCCTGTTATCACAGTGCTCCATGTTACCTTTCATCACAATTCTAGATGACCACTGTCATCACAATGCCCCATGACCCCTGTCATCACAATGCTCCATAACCCCTGTCATCACAATATTCACTGCCCATGTAATCACAATGCTCCTGGTCCCTTGTAATCACAATGTTCCATACCCTTGTCATCACAATGCCCCAGAACACTTGTCATCATAATGCTCCATGCCCGTGTCATCACAATGCTCCATGGCCCCTGTCATCACAGTGCTCCGTGATACATTTCATCATAATGATAGATGACCACTGTCATCACAATGCTCCATGACACCTGTCATCAGAATTGGCCATGGCCCTTGTCATCACAATGCTCCATGATACTTATCTTCACAATGTTCCATGGCGCATTTCATCACAATGCTCCTTGACAACTTTCATCAAATTGCTCCATGATGCCTGTCATCCCGATTCTCCATGGCCTTTGTCATCAAAATTCTCCATGGCCCCTGTAATAACAGTGCTTCAGGACAACTTTTATCACAATGCTCCATGACCACTCTCATCACAATGCCAGATAAGACCTTTCATGACAATGCGCCATGGCCGTTGTCATCACAATATTCTATGACTTCTGTCATCACAATGCTCCATGCCCCTGTCGTCACAATGCCCCATCACCCCTGGTATTACAATGCTCCATGACCCCTGTCATCACAATGCTCCGAAACCCTTGTCATCACAATATTCCATGATCCGTGTAATCACGAAGATCCATGAACCATTTCTGTACAATGCTCCAGTACCCCTTTCATTAAAATGCTCCATGGCACTTGTCATCACCATGCTCCAGGAACCCTTCCATCACAATAATCCATGACCCGTTTCCTCACAATTCTCCAGGACCGCTTTCATCACAATGCTCCATTCCCTTGTCATCTCAATGCTTCATGGCCCCTGTAATCACAATGATCCATGCCTTGTCCTCAAAATGCTCCAGAACTCTTGTCATCACAATGCTCCATGCCCATGTCATCACAATGCTGCATGACCCCTGTCATCACAATGCTGCATGACACCTGTCATCACAATGCTCCATGCCCGTATCATCACAATGCTCCATTACCCATGTCATCGTAGTGATCCATGACCCCTGTCATCACAATGCTCCATGACACCTGTCATCACAATGCTCCGTGGTCTTTGTCATCACAATGCTCCATGACCACTGTCATCACCATGCCCCATGATCCCAGTCATCACAATGCTCCATAGCCCTTGTCATCACAATGCTCCATTATCCCTGTCACCACAATGTTCCATGACTCTTGTCATCAAAATGCCTCATGATCCTTTTAATCACAATGCTCCATGACTCCTTTCATCACAGGCTCCATGATACTTGTCATTACACTGCCCCATGACCTTTTTCAGAACAATGCTCCATGATACCAGTCATCACAATGCTCCATGACCATTGTCGTCACAATGCTCTATGCCCCTTTCAACACAATGCTCCATGACAACTGTCATCACAATGCTCCATGGCCTTTGTCATCACAATTATACATGGCCCCTATCATCACAGTGCTCCATGACACCTTTCATCACAATGCTCCAGGACCACTGTCATCACAATGCCCCATGACCCCTGTCATCACAATGCTCCATGGCCCCTGTCATTACAATGCTCCATGACCACTGTCATCACAATATTCCATGATCGGTGTAATCACAATGACCCATGACACCTTTCCTCAGAAGGCTCCAGTATGCCTGTCATCACAATGCTCCAATGTCCGTCTCATCACAATGCTCCATGATCCCTGTCAGCACAACGTTACATGACAATTGTCATCACAATGCTCCATGACACCTGTCACCTCAATGTTGCCTGCCCATGTCATCAAAATGCTCCATGTCCCCTGTAATCACAAGGTTCCATTACACCTGTCATCACAGTGTTCCTTGCCCATGTCATCACAATGCTCCATTACCAATGTAATCAAAAGGTTCGCCTGCCCTTGTCATCAAAATGCTCCATGGCCCCTTTAATCACAATGCTCCATGAAACATGTCATCACAATGTTCCATGACACTTGTCATCACAATGCTCCATGACCCCTGTAATCACAATGCTCCATGACCTAGTCATCACAATGCTCCAGAACTCTTGTCATCGTAATGATGAATGCCCGTGACATCACAAAGCTCCATGATACTTGTCATCACAATGTTCCATGGCCTTGTCATCACAATACTCCATGGACCCTGTCATCACAGTGCTCCATGATACCTTTCATCACAATTCTAGATGACCACTGTCATCACAATGCCCCAAGACACATGTCATCACAATTCGCCATGGCCCTTGTCATCACAATGCTCCATGACCCGTGTCATCACAATGGTCCAGGACACTTGTCATCACAATGATCCATGACCACTTACATCACAATGCTCCTTGACTCCTGTCATCACAATGCTCCATAGCGTATGCATTCGCAATGCTACATGGTCCCTGTAATCCCAATGCTCCATGAACCCTGTCATCACAATGTTCCATGACAGTTGTCATCACAATGCTCCATGGCCCCTGTCAGCACAATGTTCCATGACAGATGTCATCACTGTCCTCCATGGTCCCTGGAATCACAATGCTCCATTCCCTTGTCAACACAATGCTCCAGAACTCTTGTCATCATAATGCTCGATGCCCGTCTCTTCACAATTCTCCATGACATTTTTCATCAAAATGCTCCATGGCCTTTGTCATCACAATGCTCCATGGCCCCTGTTATCACAGTGCTCCATGTTACCTTTCATCACAATTCTAGATGACCACTGTCATCACAATGCCCCATGACCCCTGTCATCACAATGCTCCATAACCCCTGTCATCACAATATTCACTGCCCATGTAATCACAATGCTCCTGGTCCCTTGTAATCACAATGTTCCATACCCTTGTCATCACAATGCTCCAGAACTCTTGTCATCATAATGCTCCATGCCCGTGTCATCACAATGCTCCATGGCCCCTGTCATCACAGTGCTCCGTGATACATTTCATCATAATGATAGATGACCACTGTCATCACAATGCTCCATGACACCTGTCATCAGAATTGGCCATGGCCCTTGTCATCACAATGCTCCATGATACTTATCTTCACAATGTTCCATGGCGCATTTCATCACAATGCTCCGTGACCACTGTCATCAAATTGCTGCATGATGCCTGTCATCCCGATGCTCCATGGCCTTTGTCATCAAAATTCTACATGGCCCCTGTAATAACAGTGCTTCAGGACAACTTTTATCACAATGCTCCATGACCACTCTCATCACAATGCCAGATAAGACCTTTCATGACAATGCGCCATGGCCGTTGTCATCACAATATTCTATGACTTCTGTCATCACAATGCCCCATCACCCCTGGTATTACAATGCTCCATGACCCCTGTCATCACAATGCTCCGAAACCCTTGTCATCACAATATTCCATGATCCGTGTAATCACGAAGATCCATGAACCATTTCTGTACAATGCTCCAGTACCCCTTTCATTAAAATGCTCCATGGCACTTGTCATCACCATGCTCCAGGAACCCTTCCATCACAATAATCCATGACCCGTTTCCTCACAATTCTCCAGGACCGCTTTCATCACAATGCTCCATTCCCTTGTCATCTCAATGCTTCATGGCCCCTGTAATCACAATGATCCATGCCTTGTCCTCAAAATGCTCCAGAACTCTTGTCATCACAATGCTCCATGCCCATGTCATCACAATGCTGCATGACCCCTGTCATCACAATGCTGCATGACACCTGTCATCACAATGCTCCATGCCCGTATCATCACAATGCTCCATTACCCATGTCATCGTAGTGATCCATGACCCCTGTCATCACAATGCTCCATGACACCTGTCATCACAATGCTCCGTGGTCTTTGTCATCACAATGCTCCATGACCACTGTCATCACCATGCCCCATGATCCCAGTCATCACAATGCTCCATAGCCCTTGTCATCACAATGCTCCATTATCCCTGTCACCACAATGTTCCATGACTCTTGTCATCAAAATGCCTCATGATCCTTTTAATCACAATGCTCCATGACTCCTTTCATCACAGGCTCCATGATACTTGTCATTACACTGCCCCATGACCTTTTTCAGAACAATGCTCCATGATACCAGTCATCACAATGCTCCATGACCATTGTCGTCACAATGCTCTATGCCCCTTTCAACACAATGCTCCATGACAACTGTCATCACAATGCTCCATGGCCTTTGTCATCACAATTATACATGGCCCCTATCATCACAGTGCTCCATGACACCTTTCATCACAATGCTCCAGGACCACTGTCATCACAATGCCCCATGACCCCTGTCATCACAATGCTCCATGGCCCCTGTCATTACAATGCTCCATGACCACTGTCATCACAATATTCCATGATCGGTGTAATCACAATGACCCATGACACCTTTCCTCAGAAGGCTCCAGTATGCCTGTCATCACAATGCTCCAATGTCCGTCTCATCACAATGCTCCATGATCCCTGTCAGCACAACGTTACATGACAATTGTCATCACAATGCTCCATGACACCTGTCACCTCAATGTTGCCTGCCCATGTCATCAAAATGCTCCATGTCCCCTGTAATCACAAGGTTCCATTACACCTGTCATCACAGTGTTCCTTGCCCATGTCATCACAATGCTCCATTACCAATGTAATCAAAAGGTTCGCCTGCCCTTGTCATCAAAATGCTCCATGGCCCCTTTAATCACAATGCTCCATGAAACATGTCATCACAATGTTCCATGACACTTGTCATCACAATGCTCCATGACCCCTGTAATCACAATGCTCCATGACCTAGTCATCACAATGCTCCAGAACTCTTGTCATCGTAATGATGAATGCCCGTGACATCACAAAGCTCCATGATACTTGTCATCACAATGTTCCATGGCCTTGTCATCACAATACTCCATGGACCCTGTCATCACAGTGCTCCATGATACCTTTCATCACAATTCTAGATGACCACTGTCATCACAATGCCCCAAGACACATGTCATCACAATTCGCCATGGCCCTTGTCATCACAATGCTCCATGACCCGTGTCATCACAATGGTCCAGGACACTTGTCATCACAATGATCCATGACCACTTACATCACAATGCTCCTTGACTCCTGTCATCACAATGCTCCATAGCGTATGCATTCGCAATGCTACATGGTCCCTGTAATCCCAATGCTCCATGAACCCTGTCATCACAATGTTCCATGACAGTTGTCATCACAATGCTCCATGGCCCCTGTCAGCACAATGTTCCATGACAGATGTCATCACTGTCCTCCATGGTCCCTGGAATCACAATGCTCCATTCCCTTGTCAACACAATGCTCCAGAACTCTTGTCATCATAATGCTCGATGCCCGTCTCTTCACAATTCTCCATGACATTTTTCATCAAAATGCTCCATGGCCTTTGTCATCACAATGCTCCATGGCCCCTGTTATCACAGTGCTCCATGTTACCTTTCATCACAATTCTAGATGACCACTGTCATCACAATGCCCCATGACCCCTGTCATCACAATGCTCCATAACCCCTGTCATCACAATATTCACTGCCCATGTAATCACAATGCTCCTGGTCCCTTGTAATCACAATGTTCCATACCCTTGTCATCACAATGCTCCAGAACTCTTGTCATCATAATGCTCCATGCCCGTGTCATCACAATGCTCCATGGCCCCTGTCATCACAGTGCTCCGTGATACATTTCATCATAATGATAGATGACCACTGTCATCACAATGCTCCATGACACCTGTCATCAGAATTGGCCATGGCCCTTGTCATCACAATGCTCCATGATACTTATCTTCACAATGTTCCATGGCGCATTTCATCACAATGCTCCGTGACCACTGTCATCAAATTGCTGCATGATGCCTGTCATCCCGATGCTCCATGGCCTTTGTCATCAAAATTCTACATGGCCCCTGTAATAACAGTGCTTCAGGACAACTTTTATCACAATGCTCCATGACCACTCTCATCACAATGCCAGATAAGACCTTTCATGACAATGCGCCATGGCCGTTGTCATCACAATATTCTATGACTTCTGTCATCACAATGCCCCATCACCCCTGGTATTACAATGCTCCATGACCCCTGTCATCACAATGCTCCGAAACCCTTGTCATCACAATATTCCATGATCCGTGTAATCACGAAGATCCATGAACCATTTCTGTACAATGCTCCAGTACCCCTTTCATTAAAATGCTCCATGGCACTTGTCATCACCATGCTCCAGGAACCCTTCCATCACAATAATCCATGACCCGTTTCCTCACAATTCTCCAGGACCGCTTTCATCACAATGCTCCATTCCCTTGTCATCTCAATGCTTCATGGCCCCTGTAATCACAATGATCCATGCCTTGTCCTCAAAATGCTCCAGAACTCTTGTCATCACAATGCTCCATGCCCATGTCATCACAATGCTGCATGACCCCTGTCATCACAATGCTGCATGACACCTGTCATCACAATGCTCCATGCCCGTATCATCACAATGCTCCATTACCCATGTCATCGTAGTGATCCATGACCCCTGTCATCACAATGCTCCATGACCCCTGTCATCACAATGCTCCGTGGTCTTTGTCATCACAATGCTCCATGACCACTGTCATCACCATGCCCCATGATCCCAGTCATCACAATGCTCCATAGCCCTTGTCATCACAATGCTCCATTATCCCTGTCACCACAATGTTCCATGACTCTTGTCATCAAAATGCCTCATGATCCTTTTAATCACAATGCTCCATGACTCCTTTCATCACAGGCTCCATGATACTTGTCATTACACTGCCCCATGACCTTTTTCAGAACAATGCTCCATGATACCAGTCATCACAATGCTCCATGACCATTGTCGTCACAATGCTCTATGCCCCTTTCAACACAATGCTCCATGACAACTGTCATCACAATGCTCCATGGCCTTTGTCATCACAATTATACATGGCCCCTATCATCACAGTGCTCCATGACACCTTTCATCACAATGCTCCATGACCACTGTCATCACAATGCCCCATGACCCCTGTCATCACAATGCTCCATGGCCCCTGTCATTACAATGCTCCATGACCACTGTCATCACAATATTCCATGATCGGTGTAATCACAATGACCCATGACACCTTTCCTCAGAAGGCTCCAGTATGCCTGTCATCACAATGCTCCAATGTCCGTCTCATCACAATGCTCCATGATCCCTGTCAGCACAACGTTACATGACAATTGTCATCACAATGCTCCATGACACCTGTCACCTCAATGTTGCCTGCCCATGTCATCAAAATGCTCCATGTCCCCTGTAATCACAAGGTTCCATTACACCTGTCATCACAGTGTTCCTTGCCCATGTCATCACAATGCTCCATTACCAATGTAATCAAAAGGTTCGCCTGCCCTTGTCATCAAAATGCTCCATGGCCCCTTTAATCACAATGCTCCATGAAACATGTCATCACAATGTTCCATGACACTTGTCATCACAATGCTCCATGACCCCTGTAATCACAATGCTCCATGACCTAGTCATCACAATGCTCCAGAACTCTTGTCATCGTAATGATGAATGCCCGTGACATCACAAAGCTCCATGATACTTGTCATCACAATGTTCCATGGCCTTGTCATCACAATACTCCATGGACCCTGTCATCACAGTGCTCCATGATACCTTTCATCACAATTCTAGATGACCACTGTCATCACAATGCCCCAAGACACATGTCATCACAATTCGCCATGGCCCTTGTCATCACAATGCTCCATGACCCGTGTCATCACAATGGTCCAGGACACTTGTCATCACAATGATCCATGACCACTTACATCACAATGCTCCTTGACTCCTGTCATCACAATGCTCCATAGCGTATGCATTCGCAATGCTACATGGTCCCTGTAATCCCAATGCTCCATGAACCCTGTCATCACAATGTTCCATGACAGTTGTCATCACAATGCTCCATGGCCCCTGTCAGCACAATGTTCCATGACAGATGTCATCACTGTCCTCCATGGTCCCTGGAATCACAATGCTCCATTCCCTTGTCAACACAATGCTCCAGAACTCTTGTCATCATAATGCTCGATGCCCGTCTCTTCACAATTCTCCATGACATTTTTCATCAAAATGCTCCATGGCCTTTGTCATCACAATGCTCCATGGCCCCTGTTATCACAGTGCTCCATGTTACCTTTCATCACAATTCTAGATGACCACTGTCATCACAATGCCCCATGACCCCTGTCATCACAATGCTCCATAACCCCTGTCATCACAATATTCACTGCCCATGTAATCACAATGCTCCTGGTCCCTTGTAATCACAATGTTCCATACCCTTGTCATCACAATGCTCCAGAACTCTTGTCATCATAATGCTCCATGCCCGTGTCATCACAATGCTCCATGGCCCCTGTCATCACAGTGCTCCGTGATACATTTCATCATAATGATAGATGACCACTGTCATCACAATGCTCCATGACACCTGTCATCAGAATTGGCCATGGCCCTTGTCATCACAATGCTCCATGATACTTATCTTCACAATGTTCCATGACGCATTTCATCACAATGCTCCGTGACCACTTTCATCAAATTGCTGCATGATGCCTGTCATCCCGATGCTCCATGGCCTTTGTCATCAAAATTCTACATGGCCCCTGTAATAACAGTGCTTCAGGACAACTTTTATCACAATGCTCCATGACCACTCTCATCACAATGCCAGATAAGACCTTTCATGACAATGCGCCATGGCCGTTGTCATCACAATATTCTATGACTTCTGTCATCACAATGCCCCATCACCCCTGGTATTACAATGCTCCATGACCCCTGTCATCACAATGCTCCGAAACCCTTGTCATCACAATATTCCATGATCCGTGTAATCACGAAGATCCATGAACCATTTCTGTACAATGCTCCAGTACCCCTTTCATTAAAATGCTCCATGGCACTTGTCATCACCATGCTCCAGGAACCCTTCCATCACAATAATCCATGACCCGTTTCCTCACAATTCTCCAGGACCGCTTTCATCACAATGCTCCATTCCCTTGTCATCTCAATGCTTCATGGCCCCTGTAATCACAATGATCCATGCCTTGTCCTCAAAATGCTCCAGAACTCTTGTCATCACAATGCTCCATGCCCATGTCATCACAATGCTGCATGACCCCTGTCATCACAATGCTGCATGACACCTGTCATCACAATGCTGCCTGCCCGTATCATCACAATGCTCCATTACCCATGTCATCGTAGTGATCCATGACCCCTGTCATCACAATGCTCCATGACACCTGTCATCACAATGCTCCGTGGTCTTTGTCATCACAATGCTCCATGACCACTGTCATCACCATGCCCCATGATCCCAGTCATCACAATGCTCCATAGCCCTTGTCATCACAATGCTCCATTATCCCTGTCACCACAATGTTCCATGACTCTTGTCATCAAAATGCCTCATGATCCTTTTAATCACAATGCTCCATGACTCCTTTCATCACAGGCTCCATGATACTTGTCATTACACTGCCCCATGACCTTTTTCAGAACAATGCTCCATGATACCAGTCATCACAATGCTCCATGACCATTGTCGTCACAATGCTCTATGCCCCTTTCAACACAATGCTCCATGACAACTGTCATCACAATGCTCCATGGCCTTTGTCATCACAATTATACATGGCCCCTATCATCACAGTGCTCCATGACACCTTTCATCACAATGCTCCATGACCACTGTCATCACAATGCCCCATGACCCCTGTCATCACAATGCTCCATGGCCCCTGTCATTACAATGCTCCATGACCACTGTCATCACAATATTCCATGATCGGTGTAATCACAATGACCCATGACACCTTTCCTCAGAAGGCTCCAGTATGCCTGTCATCACAATGCTCCAATGTCCGTCTCATCACAATGCTCCATGATCCCTGTCAGCACAACGTTACATGACAATTGTCATCACAATGCTCCATGACACCTGTCACCTCAATGTTGCCTGCCCATGTCATCAAAATGCTCCATGTCCCCTGTAATCACAAGGTTCCATTACACCTGTCATCACAGTGTTCCTTGCCCATGTCATCACAATGCTCCATTACCAATGTAATCAAAAGGTTCGCCTGCCCTTGTCATCAAAATGCTCCATGGCCCCTTTAATCACAATGCTCCATGAAACATGTCATCACAATGTTCCATGACACTTGTCATCACAATGCTCCATGACCCCTGTAATCACAATGCTCCATGACCTAGTCATCACAATGCTCCAGAACTCTTGTCATCGTAATGATGAATGCCCGTGACATCACAAAGCTCCATGATACTTGTCATCACAATGTTCCATGGCCTTGTCATCACAATACTCCATGGACCCTGTCATCACAGTGCTCCATGATACCTTTCATCACAATTCTAGATGACCACTGTCATCACAATGCCCCAAGACACATGTCATCACAATTCGCCATGGCCCTTGTCATCACAATGCTCCATGACCCGTGTCATCACAATGGTCCAGGACACTTGTCATCACAATGATCCATGACCACTTACATCACAATGCTCCTTGACTCCTGTCATCACAATGCTCCATAGCGTATGCATTCGCAATGCTACATGGTCCCTGTAATCCCAATGCTCCATGAACCCTGTCATCACAATGTTCCATGACAGTTGTCATCACAATGCTCCATGGCCCCTGTCAGCACAATGTTCCATGACAGATGTCATCACTGTCCTCCATGGTCCCTGGAATCACAATGCTCCATTCCCTTGTCAACACAATGCTCCAGAACTCTTGTCATCA
Source organism: Balaenoptera borealis (assembly GCF_965194805.1). Lineage (NCBI taxonomy): Eukaryota > Metazoa > Chordata > Mammalia > Artiodactyla > Balaenopteridae > Balaenoptera > Balaenoptera borealis. The sequence goes on from NW_028123546.1 coordinate 89,534, forward strand.
TAATGCTCGATGCCCGTCTCTTCACAATTCTCCATGACATTTTTCATCAAAATGCTCCATGGCCTTTGTCATCACAATGCTCCATGGCCCCTGTTATCACAGTGCTCCATGTTACCTTTCATCACAATTCTAGATGACCACTGTCATCACAATGCCCCATGACCCCTGTCATCACAATGCTCCATAACCCCTGTCATCACAATATTCACTGCCCATGTAATCACAATGCTCCTGGTCCCTTGTAATCACAATGTTCCATACCCTTGTCATCACAATGCTCCAGAACTCTTGTCATCATAATGCTCCATGCCCGTGTCATCACAATGCTCCATGGCCCCTGTCATCACAGTGCTCCGTGATACATTTCATCATAATGATAGATGACCACTGTCATCACAATGCTCCATGACACCTGTCATCAGAATTGGCCATGGCCCTTGTCATCACAATGCTCCATGATACTTATCTTCACAATGTTCCATGGCGCATTTCATCACAATGCTCCGTGACCACTGTCATCAAATTGCTGCATGATGCCTGTCATCCCGATGCTCCATGGCCTTTGTCATCAAAATTCTACATGGCCCCTGTAATAACAGTGCTTCAGGACAACTTTTATCACAATGCTCCATGACCACTCTCATCACAATGCCAGATAAGACCTTTCATGACAATGCGCCATGGCCGTTGTCATCACAATATTCTATGACTTCTGTCATCACAATGCCCCATCACCCCTGGTATTACAATGCTCCATGACCCCTGTCATCACAATGCTCCGAAACCCTTGTCATCACAATATTCCATGATCCGTGTAATCACGAAGATCCATGAACCATTTCTGTACAATGCTCCAGTACCCCTTTCATTAAAATGCTCCATGGCACTTGTCATCACCATGCTCCAGGAACCCTTCCATCACAATAATCCATGACCCGTTTCCTCACAATTCTCCAGGACCGCTTTCATCACAATGCTCCATTCCCTTGTCATCTCAATGCTTCATGGCCCCTGTAATCACAATGATCCATGCCTTGTCCTCAAAATGCTCCAGAACTCTTGTCATCACAATGCTCCATGCCCATGTCATCACAATGCTGCATGACCCCTGTCATCACAATGCTGCATGACACCTGTCATCACAATGCTCCATGCCCGTATCATCACAATGCTCCATTACCCATGTCATCGTAGTGATCCATGACCCCTGTCATCACAATGCTCCATGACACCTGTCATCACAATGCTCCGTGGTCTTTGTCATCACAATGCTCCATGACCACTGTCATCACCATGCCCCATGATCCCAGTCATCACAATGCTCCATAGCCCTTGTCATCACAATGCTCCATTATCCCTGTCACCACAATGTTCCATGACTCTTGTCATCAAAATGCCTCATGATCCTTTTAATCACAATGCTCCATGACTCCTTTCATCACAGGCTCCATGATACTTGTCATTACACTGCCCCATGACCTTTTTCAGAACAATGCTCCATGATACCAGTCATCACAATGCTCCATGACCATTGTCGTCACAATGCTCTATGCCCCTTTCAACACAATGCTCCATGACAACTGTCATCACAATGCTCCATGGCCTTTGTCATCACAATTATACATGGCCCCTATCATCACAGTGCTCCATGACACCTTTCATCACAATGCTCCAGGACCACTGTCATCACAATGCCCCATGACCCCTGTCATCACAATGCTCCATGGCCCCTGTCATTACAATGCTCCATGACCACTGTCATCACAATATTCCATGATCGGTGTAATCACAATGACCCATGACACCTTTCCTCAGAAGGCTCCAGTATGCCTGTCATCACAATGCTCCAATGTCCGTCTCATCACAATGCTCCATGATCCCTGTCAGCACAACGTTACATGACAATTGTCATCACAATGCTCCATGACACCTGTCACCTCAATGTTGCCTGCCCATGTCATCAAAATGCTCCATGTCCCCTGTAATCACAAGGTTCCATTACACCTGTCATCACAGTGTTCCTTGCCCATGTCATCACAATGCTCCATTACCAATGTAATCAAAAGGTTCGCCTGCCCTTGTCATCAAAATGCTCCATGGCCCCTTTAATCACAATGCTCCATGAAACATGTCATCACAATGTTCCATGACACTTGTCATCACAATGCTCCATGACCCCTGTAATCACAATGCTCCATGACCTAGTCATCACAATGCTCCAGAACTCTTGTCATCGTAATGATGAATGCCCGTGACATCACAAAGCTCCATGATACTTGTCATCACAATGTTCCATGGCCTTGTCATCACAATACTCCATGGACCCTGTCATCACAGTGCTCCATGATACCTTTCATCACAATTCTAGATGACCACTGTCATCACAATGCCCCAAGACACATGTCATCACAATTCGCCATGGCCCTTGTCATCACAATGCTCCATGACCCGTGTCATCACAATGGTCCAGGACACTTGTCATCACAATGATCCATGACCACTTACATCACAATGCTCCTTGACTCCTGTCATCACAATGCTCCATAGCGTATGCATTCGCAATGCTACATGGTCCCTGTAATCCCAATGCTCCATGAACCCTGTCATCACAATGTTCCATGACAGTTGTCATCACAATGCTCCATGGCCCCTGTCAGCACAATGTTCCATGACAGATGTCATCACTGTCCTCCATGGTCCCTGGAATCACAATGCTCCATTCCCTTGTCAACACAATGCTCCAGAACTCTTGTCATCATAATGCTCGATGCCCGTCTCTTCACAATTCTCCATGACATTTTTCATCAAAATGCTCCATGGCCTTTGTCATCACAATGCTCCATGGCCCCTGTTATCACAGTGCTCCATGTTACCTTTCATCACAATTCTAGATGACCACTGTCATCACAATGCCCCATGACCCCTGTCATCACAATGCTCCATAACCCCTGTCATCACAATATTCACTGCCCATGTAATCACAATGCTCCTGGTCCCTTGTAATCACAATGTTCCATACCCTTGTCATCACAATGCTCCAGAACTCTTGTCATCATAATGCTCCATGCCCGTGTCATCACAATGCTCCATGGCCCCTGTCATCACAGTGCTCCGTGATACATTTCATCATAATGATAGATGACCACTGTCATCACAATGCTCCATGACACCTGTCATCAGAATTGGCCATGGCCCTTGTCATCACAATGCTCCATGATACTTATCTTCACAATGTTCCATGGCGCATTTCATCACAATGCTCCGTGACCACTGTCATCAAATTGCTGCATGATGCCTGTCATCCCGATGCTCCATGGCCTTTGTCATCAAAATTCTACATGGCCCCTGTAATAACAGTGCTTCAGGACAACTTTTATCACAATGCTCCATGACCACTCTCATCACAATGCCAGATAAGACCTTTCATGACAATGCGCCATGGCCGTTGTCATCACAATATTCTATGACTTCTGTCATCACAATGCCCCATCACCCCTGGTATTACAATGCTCCATGACCCCTGTCATCACAATGCTCCGAAACCCTTGTCATCACAATATTCCATGATCCGTGTAATCACGAAGATCCATGAACCATTTCTGTACAATGCTCCAGTACCCCTTTCATTAAAATGCTCCATGGCACTTGTCATCACCATGCTCCAGGAACCCTTCCATCACAATAATCCATGACCCGTTTCCTCACAATTCTCCAGGACCGCTTTCATCACAATGCTCCATTCCCTTGTCATCTCAATGCTTCATGGCCCCTGTAATCACAATGATCCATGCCTTGTCCTCAAAATGCTCCAGAACTCTTGTCATCACAATGCTCCATGCCCATGTCATCACAATGCTGCATGACCCCTGTCATCACAATGCTGCATGACACCTGTCATCACAATGCTCCATGCCCGTATCATCACAATGCTCCATTACCCATGTCATCGTAGTGATCCATGACCCCTGTCATCACAATGCTCCATGACACCTGTCATCACAATGCTCCGTGGTCTTTGTCATCACAATGCTCCATGACCACTGTCATCACCATGCCCCATGATCCCAGTCATCACAATGCTCCATAGCCCTTGTCATCACAATGCTCCATTATCCCTGTCACCACAATGTTCCATGACTCTTGTCATCAAAATGCCTCATGATCCTTTTAATCACAATGCTCCATGACTCCTTTCATCACAGGCTCCATGATACTTGTCATTACACTGCCCCATGACCTTTTTCAGAACAATGCTCCATGATACCAGTCATCACAATGCTCCATGACCATTGTCGTCACAATGCTCTATGCCCCTTTCAACACAATGCTCCATGACAACTGTCATCACAATGCTCCATGGCCTTTGTCATCACAATTATACATGGCCCCTATCATCACAGTGCTCCATGACACCTTTCATCACAATGCTCCATGACCACTGTCATCACAATGCCCCATGACCCCTGTCATCACAATGCTCCATGGCCCCTGTCATTACAATGCTCCATGACCACTGTCATCACAATATTCCATGATCGGTGTAATCACAATGACCCATGACACCTTTCCTCAGAAGGCTCCAGTATGCCTGTCATCACAATGCTCCAATGTCCGTCTCATCACAATGCTCCATGATCCCTGTCAGCACAACGTTACATGACAATTGTCATCACAATGCTCCATGACACCTGTCACCTCAATGTTGCCTGCCCATGTCATCAAAATGCTCCATGTCCCCTGTAATCACAAGGTTCCATTACACCTGTCATCACAGTGTTCCTTGCCCATGTCATCACAATGCTCCATTACCAATGTAATCAAAAGGTTCGCCTGCCCTTGTCATCAAAATGCTCCATGGCCCCTTTAATCACAATGCTCCATGAAACATGTCATCACAATGTTCCATGACACTTGTCATCACAATGCTCCATGACCCCTGTAATCACAATGCTCCATGACCTAGTCATCACAATGCTCCAGAACTCTTGTCATCGTAATGATGAATGCCCGTGACATCACAAAGCTCCATGATACTTGTCATCACAATGTTCCATGGCCTTGTCATCACAATACTCCATGGACCCTGTCATCACAGTGCTCCATGATACCTTTCATCACAATTCTAGATGACCACTGTCATCACAATGCCCCAAGACACATGTCATCACAATTCGCCATGGCCCTTGTCATCACAATGCTCCATGACCCGTGTCATCACAATGGTCCAGGACACTTGTCATCACAATGATCCATGACCACTTACATCACAATGCTCCTTGACTCCTGTCATCACAATGCTCCATAGCGTATGCATTCGCAATGCTACATGGTCCCTGTAATCCCAATGCTCCATGAACCCTGTCATCACAATGTTCCATGACAGTTGTCATCACAATGCTCCATGGCCCCTGTCAGCACAATGTTCCATGACAGATGTCATCACTGTCCTCCATGGTCCCTGGAATCACAATGCTCCATTCCCTTGTCAACACAATGCTCCAGAACTCTTGTCATCATAATGCTCGATGCCCGTCTCTTCACAATTCTCCATGACATTTTTCATCAAAATGCTCCATGGCCTTTGTCATCACAATGCTCCATGGCCCCTGTTATCACAGTGCTCCATGTTACCTTTCATCACAATTCTAGATGACCACTGTCATCACAATGCCCCATGACCCCTGTCATCACAATGCTCCATAACCCCTGTCATCACAATATTCACTGCCCATGTAATCACAATGCTCCTGGTCCCTTGTAATCACAATGTTCCATACCCTTGTCATCACAATGCTCCAGAACTCTTGTCATCATAATGCTCCATGCCCGTGTCATCACAATGCTCCATGGCCCCTGTCATCACAGTGCTCCGTGATACATTTCATCATAATGATAGATGACCACTGTCATCACAATGCTCCATGACACCTGTCATCAGAATTGGCCATGGCCCTTGTCATCACAATGCTCCATGATACTTATCTTCACAATGTTCCATGGCGCATTTCATCACAATGCTCCGTGACCACTGTCATCAAATTGCTGCATGATGCCTGTCATCCCGATGCTCCATGGCCTTTGTCATCAAAATTCTACATGGCCCCTGTAATAACAGTGCTTCAGGACAACTTTTATCACAATGCTCCATGACCACTCTCATCACAATGCCAGATAAGACCTTTCATGACAATGCGCCATGGCCGTTGTCATCACAATATTCTATGACTTCTGTCATCACAATGCCCCATCACCCCTGGTATTACAATGCTCCATGACCCCTGTCATCACAATGCTCCGAAACCCTTGTCATCACAATATTCCATGATCCGTGTAATCACGAAGATCCATGAACCATTTCTGTACAATGCTCCAGTACCCCTTTCATTAAAATGCTCCATGGCACTTGTCATCACCATGCTCCAGGAACCCTTCCATCACAATAATCCATGACCCGTTTCCTCACAATTCTCCAGGACCGCTTTCATCACAATGCTCCATTCCCTTGTCATCTCAATGCTTCATGGCCCCTGTAATCACAATGATCCATGCCTTGTCCTCAAAATGCTCCAGAACTCTTGTCATCACAATGCTCCATGCCCATGTCATCACAATGCTGCATGACCCCTGTCATCACAATGCTGCATGACACCTGTCATCACAATGCTCCATGCCCGTATCATCACAATGCTCCATTACCCATGTCATCGTAGTGATCCATGACCCCTGTCATCACAATGCTCCATGACCCCTGTCATCACAATGCTCCGTGGTCTTTGTCATCACAATGCTCCATGACCACTGTCATCACCATGCCCCATGATCCCAGTCATCACAATGCTCCATAGCCCTTGTCATCACAATGCTCCATTATCCCTGTCACCACAATGTTCCATGACTCTTGTCATCAAAATGCCTCATGATCCTTTTAATCACAATGCTCCATGACTCCTTTCATCACAGGCTCCATGATACTTGTCATTACACTGCCCCATGACCTTTTTCAGAACAATGCTCCATGATACCAGTCATCACAATGCTCCATGACCATTGTCGTCACAATGCTCTATGCCCCTTTCAACACAATGCTCCATGACAACTGTCATCACAATGCTCCATGGCCTTTGTCATCACAATTATACATGGCCCCTATCATCACAGTGCTCCATGACACCTTTCATCACAATGCTCCATGACCACTGTCATCACAATGCCCCATGACCCCTGTCATCACAATGCTCCATGGCCCCTGTCATTACAATGCTCCATGACCACTGTCATCACAATATTCCATGATCGGTGTAATCACAATGACCCATGACACCTTTCCTCAGAAGGCTCCAGTATGCCTGTCATCACAATGCTCCAATGTCCGTCTCATCACAATGCTCCATGATCCCTGTCAGCACAACGTTACATGACAATTGTCATCACAATGCTCCATGACACCTGTCACCTCAATGTTGCCTGCCCATGTCATCAAAATGCTCCATGTCCCCTGTAATCACAAGGTTCCATTACACCTGTCATCACAGTGTTCCTTGCCCATGTCATCACAATGCTCCATTACCAATGTAATCAAAAGGTTCGCCTGCCCTTGTCATCAAAATGCTCCATGGCCCCTTTAATCACAATGCTCCATGAAACATGTCATCACAATGTTCCATGACACTTGTCATCACAATGCTCCATGACCCCTGTAATCACAATGCTCCATGACCTAGTCATCACAATGCTCCAGAACTCTTGTCATCGTAATGATGAATGCCCGTGACATCACAAAGCTCCATGATACTTGTCATCACAATGTTCCATGGCCTTGTCATCACAATACTCCATGGACCCTGTCATCACAGTGCTCCATGATACCTTTCATCACAATTCTAGATGACCACTGTCATCACAATGCCCCAAGACACATGTCATCACAATTCGCCATGGCCCTTGTCATCACAATGCTCCATGACCCGTGTCATCACAATGGTCCAGGACACTTGTCATCACAATGATCCATGACCACTTACATCACAATGCTCCTTGACTCCTGTCATCACAATGCTCCATAGCGTATGCATTCGCAATGCTACATGGTCCCTGTAATCCCAATGCTCCATGAACCCTGTCATCACAATGTTCCATGACAGTTGTCATCACAATGCTCCATGGCCCCTGTCAGCACAATGTTCCATGACAGATGTCATCACTGTCCTCCATGGTCCCTGGAATCACAATGCTCCATTCCCTTGTCAACACAATGCTCCAGAACTCTTGTCATCATAATGCTCGATGCCCGTCTCTTCACAATTCTCCATGACATTTTTCATCAAAATGCTCCATGGCCTTTGTCATCACAATGCTCCATGGCCCCTGTTATCACAGTGCTCCATGTTACCTTTCATCACAATTCTAGATGACCACTGTCATCACAATGCCCCATGACCCCTGTCATCACAATGCTCCATAACCCCTGTCATCACAATATTCACTGCCCATGTAATCACAATGCTGCTGGTCCCTTGTAATCACAATGTTCCATACCCTTGTCATCACAATGCTCCAGAACTCTTGTCATCATAATGCTCCATGCCCGTGTCATCACAATGCTCCATGGCCCCTGTCATCACAGTGCTCCGTGATACATTTCATCATAATGATAGATGACCACTGTCATCACAATGCTCCATGACACCTGTCATCAGAATTGGCCATGGCCCTTGTCATCACAATGCTCCATGATACTTATCTTCACAATGTTCCATGACGCATTTCATCACAATGCTCCGTGACCACTTTCATCAAATTGCTGCATGATGCCTGTCATCCCGATGCTCCATGGCCTTTGTCATCAAAATTCTACATGGCCCCTGTAATAACAGTGCTTCAGGACAACTTTTATCACAATGCTCCATGACCACTCTCATCACAATGCCAGATAAGACCTTTCATGACAATGCGCCATGGCCGTTGTCATCACAATATTCTATGACTTCTGTCATCACAATGCCCCATCACCCCTGGTATTACAATGCTCCATGACCCCTGTCATCACAATGCTCCGAAACCCTTGTCATCACAATATTCCATGATCCGTGTAATCACGAAGATCCATGAACCATTTCTGTACAATGCTCCAGTACCCCTTTCATTAAAATGCTCCATGGCACTTGTCATCACCATGCTCCAGGAACCCTTCCATCACAATAATCCATGACCCGTTTCCTCACAATTCTCCAGGACCGCTTTCATCACAATGCTCCATTCCCTTGTCATCTCAATGCTTCATGGCCCCTGTAATCACAATGATCCATGCCTTGTCCTCAAAATGCTCCAGAACTCTTGTCATCACAATGCTCCATGCCCATGTCATCACAATGCTGCATGACCCCTGTCATCACAATGCTGCATGACACCTGTCATCACAATGCTGCCTGCCCGTATCATCACAATGCTCCATTACCCATGTCATCGTAGTGATCCATGACCCCTGTCATCACAATGCTCCATGACACCTGTCATCACAATGCTCCGTGGTCTTTGTCATCACAATGCTCCATGACCACTGTCATCACCATGCCCCATGATCCCAGTCATCACAATGCTCCATAGCCCTTGTCATCACAATGCTCCATTATCCCTGTCACCACAATGTTCCATGACTCTTGTCATCAAAATGCCTCATGATCCTTTTAATCACAATGCTCCATGACTCCTTTCATCACAGGCTCCATGATACTTGTCATTACACTGCCCCATGACCTTTTTCAGAACAATGCTCCATGATACCAGTCATCACAATGCTCCATGACCATTGTCGTCACAATGCTCTATGCCCCTTTCAACACAATGCTCCATGACAACTGTCATCACAATGCTCCATGGCCTTTGTCATCACAATTATACATGGCCCCTATCATCACAGTGCTCCATGACACCTTTCATCACAATGCTCCATGACCACTGTCATCACAATGCCCCATGACCCCTGTCATCACAATGCTCCATGGCCCCTGTCATTACAATGCTCCATGACCACTGTCATCACAATATTCCATGATCGGTGTAATCACAATGACCCATGACACCTTTCCTCAGAAGGCTCCAGTATGCCTGTCATCACAATGCTCCAATGTCCGTCTCATCACAATGCTCCATGATCCCTGTCAGCACAACGTTACATGACAATTGTCATCACAATGCTCCATGACACCTGTCACCTCAATGTTGCCTGCCCATGTCATCAAAATGCTCCATGTCCCCTGTAATCACAAGGTTCCATTACACCTGTCATCACAGTGTTCCTTGCCCATGTCATCACAATGCTCCATTACCAATGTAATCAAAAGGTTCGCCTGCCCTTGTCATCAAAATGCTCCATGGCCCCTTTAATCACAATGCTCCATGAAACATGTCATCACAATGTTCCATGACACTTGTCATCACAATGCTCCATGACCCCTGTAATCACAATGCTCCATGACCTAGTCATCACAATGCTCCAGAACTCTTGTCATCGTAATGATGAATGCCCGTGACATCACAAAGCTCCATGATACTTGTCATCAGAATGTTCCATGGCCTTGTCATCACAATACTCCATGGACCCTGTCATCACAGTGCTCCATGATACCTTTCATCACAATTCTAGATGACCACTGTCATCACAATGCCCCAAGACACATGTCATCACAATTCGCCATGGCCCTTGTCATCACAATGCTCCATGACCCGTGTCATCACAATGGTCCAGGACACTTGTCATCACAATGATCCATGACCACTTACATCACAATGCTCCTTGACTCCTGTCATCACAATGCTCCATAGCGTATGCATTCGCAATGCTACATGGTCCCTGTAATCCCAATGCTCCATGAACCCTGTCATCACAATGTTCCATGACAGTTGTCATCACAATGCTCCATGGCCCCTGTCAGCACAATGTTCCATGACAGATGTCATCACTGTCCTCCATGGTCCCTGGAATCACAATGCTCCATTCCCTTGTCAACACAATGCTCCAGAACTCTTGTCATCATAATGCTCGATGCCCGTCTCTTCACAATTCTCCATGACATTTTTCATCAAAATGCTCCATGGCCTTTGTCATCACAATGCTCCATGGCCCCTGTTATCACAGTGCTCCATGTTACCTTTCATCACAATTCTAGATGACCACTGTCATCACAATGCCCCATGACCCCTGTCATCACAATGCTCCATAACCCCTGTCATCACAATATTCACTGCCCATGTAATCACAATGCTCCTGGTCCCTTGTAATCACAATGTTCCATACCCTTGTCATCACAATGCTCCAGAACTCTTGTCATCATAATGCTCCATGCCCGTGTCATCACAATGCTCCATGGCCCCTGTCATCACAGTGCTCCGTGATACATTTCATCATAATGATAGATGACCATTGTCATCACAATGCTCCATGACACCTGTCATCAGAATTGGCCATGGCCCTTGTCATCACAATGCTCCATGATACTTATCTTCACAATGTTCCATGACACATTTCATCACAATGCTCCGTGACCACTTTCATCAAATTGCTGCATGATGCCTGTCATCCCGATGCTCCATGGCCTTTGTCATCAAAATTCTACATGGCCCCTGTAATAACAGTGCTTCAGGACAACTTTTATCACAATGCTCCATGACCACTCTCATCACAATGCCAGATAAGACCTTTCATGACAATGCGCCATGGCCGTTGTCATCACAATATTCTATGACTTCTGTCATCACAATGCCCCATCACCCCTGGTATTACAATGCTCCATGACCCCTGTCATCACAATGCTCCGAAACCCTTGTCATCACAATATTCCATGATCCGTGTAATCACGAAGATCCATGAACCATTTCTGTACAATGCTCCAGTACCCCTTTCATTAAAATGCTCCATGGCACTTGTCATCACCATGCTCCAGGAACCCTTCCATCACAATAATCCATGACCCGTTTCCTCACAATTCTCCAGGACCGCTTTCATCACAATGCTCCATTCCCTTGTCATCTCAATGCTTCATGGCCCCTGTAATCACAATGATCCATGCCTTGTCCTCAAAATGCTCCAGAACTCTTGTCATCACAATGCTCCATGCCCATGTCATCACAATGCTGCATGACCCCTGTCATCACAATGCTGCATGACACCTGTCATCACAATGCTCCATGCCCGTATCATCACAATGCTCCATTACCCATGTCATCGTAGTGATCCATGACCCCTGTCATCACAATGCTCCATGACACCTGTCATCACAATGCTCCGTGGTCTTTGTCATCACAATGCTCCATGACCACTGTCATCACCATGCCCCATGATCCCAGTCATCACAATGCTCCATAGCCCTTGTCATCACAATGCTCCATTATCCCTGTCACCACAATGTTCCATGACTCTTGTCATCAAAATGCCTCATGATCCTTTTAATCACAATGCTCCATGACTCCTTTCATCACAGGCTCCATGATACTTGTCATTACACTGCCCCATGACCTTTTTCAGAACAATGCTCCATGATACCAGTCATCACAATGCTCCATGACCATTGTCGTCACAATGCTCCATGCCCCTTTCAACACAATGCTCCATGACAACTGTCATCACAATGCTCCATGGCCTTTGTCATCACAATTATACATGGCCCCTATCATCACAGTGCTCCATGACACCTTTCATCACAATGCTCCATGACCACTGTCATCACAATGCCCCATGACCCCTGTCATCACAATGCTCCATGGCCCCTGTCATTACAATGCTCCATGACCACTGTCATCACAATATTCCATGATCGGTGTAATCACAATGACCCATGACACCTTTCCTCAGAAGGCTCCAGTATGCCTGTCATCACAATGCTCCAATGTCCGTCTCATCACAATGCTCCATGATCCCTGTCAGCACAACGTTACATGACAATTGTCATCACAATGCTCCATGACACCTGTCACCTCAATGTTGCCTGCCCATGTCATCAAAATGCTCCATGTCCCCTGTAATCACAAGGTTCCATTACACCTGTCATCACAGTGTTCCTTGCCCATGTCATCACAATGCTCCATTACCAATGTAATCAAAAGGTTCGCCTGCCCTTGTCATCAAAATGCTCCATGGCCCCTTTAATCACAATGCTCCATGAAACATGTCATCACAATGTTCCATGACACTTGTCATCACAATGCTCCATGACCCCTGTAATCACAATGCTCCATGACCTAGTCATCACAATGCTCCAGAACTCTTGTCATCGTAATGATGAATGCCCGTGACATCACAAAGCTCCATGATACTTGTCATCACAATGTTCCATGGCCTTGTCATCACAATACTCCATGGACCCTGTCATCACAGTGCTCCATGATACCTTTCATCTCAATTCTAGATGACCACTGTCATCACAATGCCCCAAGACACATGTCATCACAATTCGCCATGGCCCTTGTCATCACAATGCTCCATGACCCGTGTCATCACAATGGTCCAGGACACTTGTCATCACAATGATCCATGACCACTTACATCACAATGCTCCTTGACTCCTGTCATCACAATGCTCCATAGCGTATGCATTCGCAATGCTACATGGTCCCTGTAATCCCAATGCTCCATGAACCCTGTCATCACAATGTTCCATGACAGTTGTCATCACAATGCTCCATGGCCCCTGTCAGCACAATGTTCCATGACAGATGTCATCACTGTCCTCCATGGTCCCTGGAATCACAATGCTCCATTCCCTTGTCAACACAATGCTCCAGAACTCTTGTCATCATAATGCTCCATGTCCGTCTCATCACAATGCTCCATGACATTTTTCATCAAAATGCTCCATGGCCTTTGTCATCACAATGCTCCATGGCCCCTGTTATCACAGTGCTCCATGTTACCTTTCATCACAATTCTAGATGACCACTGTCATCACAATGCCCCATGACCCCTGTCATCACAATGCTCCATAACCCCTGTCATCACAATATTCACTGCCCATGTAATCACAATGCTCCTGGTCCCTTGTAATCACAATGTTCCATACCCTTGTCATCACAATGCTCCAGAACTCTTGTCATCATAATGCTCCATGCCCGTGCCATCACAATGCTCCATGGCCCCTGTCATCACAGTGCTCCGTGATACATTTCATCATAATGATAGATGACCACTGTCATCACAATGCTCCATGACACCTGTCATCAGAATTGGCCATGGCCCTTGTCATCACAATGCTCCATGATACTTATCTTCACAATGTTCCATGGCGCATTTCATCACAATGCTCCGTGACCACTGTCATCAAATTGCTGCATGATGCCTGTCATCCCGATGCTCCATGGCCTTTGTCATCAAAATTCTACATGGCCCCTGTAATAACAGTGCTTCAGGACAACTTTTATCACAATGCTCCATGACCACTCTCATCACAATGCCAGATAAGACCTTTCATGACAATGCGCCATGGCCGTTGTCATCACAATATTCTATGACTTCTGTCATCACAATGCTCCATGCCCCTGTCATCACAATGCCCCATCACCCCTGGTATTACAATGCTCCATGACCCCTGTCATCACAATGCTCTGAAACCCTTCTCATCACAATATTCCATGATCCGTGTAATCACGAAGATCCATGAACCATTTCTGTACAATGCTCCAGTACCCCTTTCATTAAAATGCTCCATGGCACTTGTCATCACCATGCTCCAGGAACCCTTCCATCACAATAATCCATGACCCGTTTCCTCACAATTCTCCAGGACCGCTTTCATCACAATGCTCCATTCCCTTGTCATCTCAATGCTTCATGGCCCCTGTAATCACAATGATCCATGCCTTGTCCTCAAAATGCTCCAGAACTCTTGTCATCACAATGCTCCATGCCCATGTCATCACAATGCTGCATGACCCCTGTCATCACAATGCTGCATGACACCTGTCATCACAATGCTCCATGCCCGTATCATCACAATGCTCCATTACCCATGTCATCGTAGTGATCCATGACCCCTGTCATCACAATGCTCCATGACACCTGTCATCACAATGCTCCGTGGTCTTTGTCATCACAATGCTCCATGACCACTGTCATCACCATGCCCCATGATCCCAGTCATCACAATGCTCCATAGCCCTTGTCATCACAATGCTCCATTATCCCTGTCACCACAATGTTCCATGACTCTTGTCATCAAAATGCCTCATGATCCTTTTAATCACAATGCTCCATGACTCCTTTCATCACAGGCTCCATGATACTTGTCATTACACTGCCCCATGACCTTTTTCAGAACAATGCTCCATGATACCAGTCATCACAATGCTCCATGACCATTGTCGTCACAATGCTCTATGCCCCTTTCAACACAATGCTCCATGACAACTGTCATCACAATGCTCCATGGCCTTTGTCATCACAATTATACATGGCCCCTATCATCACAGTGCTCCATGACACCTTTCATCACAATGCTCCATGACCACTGTCATCACAATGCCCCATGACCCCTGTCATCACAATGCTCCATGGCCCCTGTCATTACAATGCTCCATGACCACTGTCATCACAATATTCCATGATCGGTGTAATCACAATGACCCATGACACCTTTCCTCAGAAGGCTCCAGTATGCCTGTCATCACAATGCTCCAATGTCCGTCTCATCACAATGCTCCATGATCCCTGTCAGCACAACGTTACATGACAATTGTCATCACAATGCTCCATGACACCTGTCACCTCAATGTTGCCTGCCCATGTCATCAAAATGCTCCATGTCCCCTGTAATCACAAGGTTCCATTACACCTGTCATCACAGTGTTCCTTGCCCATGTCATCACAATGCTCCATTACCAATGTAATCAAAAGGTTCGCCTGCCCTTGTCATCAAAATGCTCCATGGCCCCTTTAATCACAATGCTCCATGAAACATGTCATCACAATGTTCCATGACACTTGTCATCACAATGCTCCATGACCCCTGTAATCACAATGCTCCATGACCTAGTCATCACAATGCTCCAGAACTCTTGTCATCGTAATGATGAATGCCCGTGACATCACAAAGCTCCATGATACTTGTCATCAGAATGTTCCATGGCCTTGTCATCACAATACTCCATGGACCCTGTCATCACAGTGCTCCATGATACCTTTCATCACAATTCTAGATGACCACTGTCATCACAATGCCCCATGACCCCTGTCATCACAATGCTCCATAACCCCTGTCATCACAATATTCACTGCCCATGTAATCACAATGCTCCTGGTCCCCTGTAATCACAATGCTCCATGTGCGTGTCATCACAATGCTCCATGGCCCCTGTCATTACAGTGCTCCGTGATACATCTCATCATAATGATAGATGACCACTGTCATCACAATGCCCTGAAACCCTTGTCATCACAGTATGCCATGATCCGTGTAATCACGATGATCCATGAACCATTTCTGTACAATGCTCCAGTACCGCTTTCATTAAAATGCTCCATGGAACTTGTCATCAGAATGCTCCAGGAACCCTTCCATCACAATAATCCATGACCCGTTTCCTCACAATTCTCCAGGACCGCTTTCATCACAATGCTCCATTCCCTTGTCATCTCAATGCTTCATGGCCCCTGTAATCACAATGATCCATGCCTTGTCCTCAAAATGCTCCAGAACACTTATCATCACTATGCTCCATGCCCATGTCATCACAATGCTGCATGACCCCTGTCATCACAATGCTGCATGACACCTGTCATCACAATGCTCCATGCCCGTATCATCACAATGCTCCATTACCCATGTCATCGTAGTGATCCATGACCCCTGTCATCACAATGCTCCATGACACCTGTCATCACAATGCTCCTTGGTCTTTGTCATCACAATGCTCCATGACCACTGTCATCACCATGCCCCATGATCCCAGTCATCACAATGCTCCATAGCCCTTGTCATCACAATGCTCCATTATCCCTGTCATCACAATGTTCCATGACTCTTGTCATCAAAATGCCTCATGATCCTTTTAATCACAATGCTCCATGACTCCTTTCATCACAGGCTCCATGATACTTGTCATTACACTGCCCCATGACCTTTTTCAGAAAAATGCTCCATGATACCAGTCATCACAATGCTCCATGACCATTGTCGTCACAATGCTCTATGCCCCTTTCAACACAATGCTCCATGACAACTGTCATCACAATGCTCCATGGCCTTTGTCATCACAATTATACATGGCCCCTATCATCACAGTGCTCCATGACACCTTTCATCACAATGCTCCAGGACCACTGTCATCACAATGCCCCATGACCCCTGTCATCACAATGCTCCATGGCCCCTGTCATTACAATGCTCCATGACCACTGTCATCACAATATTCCATGATCGGTGTAATCACAATGACCCATGACACCTTTCCTCAGAAGGCTCCAGTATGCCTGTCATCACAATGCTCCAATGTCCGTCTCATCACAATGCTCCATGATCCCTGTCAGCACAACGTTACATGACAATTGTCATCACAATGCTCCATGACACCTGTCATCACAATGTTGCCTGCCCATGTCATCAAAATGCTCCATGTCCCCTGTAATCACAAGGTTCCATTACACCTGTCATCTCAGTGTTCCTTGCCCATGTCATCACAATGCTCCATTACCAATGTAATCAAAAGGTTCGCCTGCCCTTGTCATCAAAATGCTCCATGGCCCCTTTAATCCCAATGCTCCATGAACCCTGTCA
Organism: Balaenoptera borealis; assembly: GCF_965194805.1. Taxonomy (NCBI): domain Eukaryota; kingdom Metazoa; phylum Chordata; class Mammalia; order Artiodactyla; family Balaenopteridae; genus Balaenoptera; species Balaenoptera borealis. The sequence goes on from NW_028123546.1 coordinate 107,293, forward strand.
TCACAATGTTCCATGACAGTTGTCATCACAATGCTCCATGGCCCCTGTCAGCACAATGTTCCATGACAGATGTCATCACTGTCCTCCATGGTCCCTGGAATCACAATGCTCCATTCCCTTGTCAACACAATGCTCCAGAACTCTTGTCATCATAATGCTCGATGCCCGTCTCTTCACAATTCTCCATGACATTTTTCATCAAAATGCTCCATGGCCTTTGTCATCACAATGCTCCATGGCCCCTGTTATCACAGTGCTCCATGTTACCTTTCATCACAATTCTAGATGACCACTGTCATCACAATGCCCCATGACCCCTGTCATCACAATGCTCCATAACCCCTGTCATCACAATATTCACTGCCCATGTAATCACAATGCTCCTGGTCCCTTGTAATCACAATGTTCCATACCCTTGTCATCACAATGCTCCAGAACTCTTGTCATCATAATGCTCCATGCCCGTGTCATCACAATGCTCCATGGCCCCTGTCATCACAGTGCTCCATGATACATTTCATCATAATGATAGATGACCACTGTCATCACAATGCTCCATGACACCTGTCATCAGAATTGGCCATGGCCCTTGTCATCACAATGCTCCAGGATACTTGTCTTCACAATGTTCCATGGCGCATTTCATCACAATGCTCCATGACCACTTTCATCAAATTGCTCCATGATGCCTGTCATCCCGATGCTCCATGGCGTTTGTCATCAAAATTCTACATGGCCCCTGTAATAACAGTGCTTCAGGACAACTTTTATCACAATGCTCCATGACCACTCTCATCACAATGCCAGATAAGACCTTTCATCACAATGCTCCATGGCCCTTGTCATCACAATGTTCTATGACTTCTGTCATCACAATGCTCCCTGCCCCTGTCATCACAATGCTCCGAAACCCTTGTCATCACAATATTCCATGATCCGTGTAATCACGAAGATCCATGAACCATTTCTGTACAATGCTCCAGTACCCCTTTCATTAAAATGCTCCATGGAACTTGTCATCACCATGCTCCAGGAACACTTCCATCACTATAATCCATGACCCGTTTCCTCACAATTCTCCAGGACCGCTTTCATCACAATGCTCCATTCCCTTGTCATCACAATGCTCCATGGCCCCTGTCAGCACAATGTTCCATGACAGATGTCATCACTATCCTCCATGGTCCCTGGAATCACAATGCTCCATTCCCTTGTTAACACAATGCTCCAGAACTCTTGTCATCATAATGCTCCATGCCCGTCTCATCACAATTCTCCATGACACTTTTCATCAAAATACTCCATGGCCTTTGTCATCACAATGCTCCATGGCCCCTATTATCACAGTGATCCATGGTACCTTTCATCACAATGCCAGATAACCTCTGTCATCACAATGCCCGATGACACCTCTCATCAGAATTGGCCATGGCCCTTGTCATCACAATGCTCCATGCCCTTGTCACCACAATGCTCCAGAACTCTTGGCCTCATAATGATCCATGCCCGTCTCATCACAATGCTCCATGACACTTGTCATCACAATGCTCCATGGCCTTTGTCATCTCAATGCTCCATGGCCCCTGTTATCCCAGTGCTCCATGTTACCTTTCTTCACAATTCTAAATGACCACTGTCATCACAATGCCCCATGTCCCCTGTCATCACAATTCGCCATGGCCCTTGTCATCACAATGCTCCACGATCCCTGTCATCACAATGTTCCATGACACTTGTCATCACAGTGCTCCATGACCCCTGTCATCACAATATTCACTGCCCATGTAATCACAATGCTCCTGGTCCCCTGTAATCACAATGCTCCATGCGCGTGTCATCACAATGCTCCATGGCCCCTGTCATCACAGTGCTCCGTGATACATCTCATCATAATGATAGATGACCACTGTCATCACAATGCCCTGAAACCCTTGTCATCACAGTATGCCATGATCCGTGTAATCACGATGATCCATGAACCATTTCTGTACAATGCTCCAGTACCGCTTTCATTAAAATGCTCCATGGAACTTGTCATCAGAATGCTCCAGGAACCCTTCCATCACAATAATCCATGACCCGTTTCCTCACAATTCTCCAGGACCGCTTTCATCACAATGCTCCATTCCCTTGTCATCTCAATGCTTCATGGCCCCTGTAATCACAATGATCCATGCCTTGTCCTCAAAATGCTCCAGAACACTTATCATCACTATGCTCCATGCCCATGTCATCACAATGCTGCATGACCCCTGTCATCACAATGCTGCATGACACCTGTCATCACAATGCTCCATGCCCGTATCATCACAATGCTCCATTACCCATGTCATCGTAGTGATCCATGACCCCTGTCATCACAATGCTCCATGACACCTGTCATCACAATGCTCCTTGGTCTTTGTCATCACAATGCTCCATGACCACTGTCATCACCATGCCCCATGATCCCAGTCATCACAATGCTCCATAGCCCTTGTCATCACAATGCTCCATTATCCCTGTCATCACAATGTTCCATGACTCTTGTCATCAAAATGCCTCATGATCCTTTTAATCACAATGCTCCATGACTCCTTTCATCACAGGCTCCATGATACTTGTCATTACACTGCCCCATGACCTTTTTCAGAAAAATGCTCCATGATACCAGTCATCACAATGCTCCATGACCATTGTCGTCACAATGCTCTATGCCCCTTTCAACACAATGCTCCATGACAACTGTCATCACAATGCTCCATGGCCTTTGTCATCACAATTATACATGGCCCCTATCATCACAGTGCTCCATGACACCTTTCATCACAATGCTCCAGGACCACTGTCATCACAATGCCCCATGACCCCTGTCATCACAATGCTCCATGGCCCCTGTCATTACAATGCTCCATGACCACTGTCATCACAATATTCCATGATCGGTGTAATCACAATGACCCATGACACCTTTCCTCAGAAGGCTCCAGTATGCCTGTCATCACAATGCTCCAATGTCCGTCTCATCACAATGCTCCATGATCCCTGTCAGCACAACGTTACATGACAATTGTCATCACAATGCTCCATGACACCTGTCATCACAATGTTGCCTGCCCATGTCATCAAAATGCTCCATGTCCCCTGTAATCACAAGGTTCCATTACACCTGTCATCTCAGTGTTCCTTGCCCATGTCATCACAATGCTCCATTACCAATGTAATCAAAAGGTTCGCCTGCCCTTGTCATCAAAATGCTCCATGGCCCCTTTAATCCCAATGCTCCATGAACCCTGTCATCACAATGTTCCATGACAGTTGTCATCACAATGCTCCATGGCCCCTGTCAGCACAATGTTCCATGACAGATGTCATCACTGTCCTCCATGGTCCCTGGAATCACAATGCTCCATTCCCTTGTCAACACAATGCTCCAGAACTCTTGTCATCATAATGCTCGATGCCCGTCTCTTCACAATTCTCCATGACATTTTTCATCAAAATGCTCCATGGCCTTTGTCATCACAATGCTCCATGGCCCCTGTTATCACAGTGCTCCATGTTACCTTTCATCACAATTCTAGATGACCACTGTCATCACAATGCCCCATGACCCCTGTCATCACAATGCTCCATAACCCCTGTCATCACAATATTCACTGCCCATGTAATCACAATGCTCCTGGTCCCTTGTAATCACAATGTTCCATACCCTTGTCATCACAATGCTCCAGAACTCTTGTCATCATAATGCTCCATGCCCGTGTCATCACAATGCTCCATGGCCCCTGTCATCACAGTGCTCCGTGATACATTTCATCATAATGATAGATGACCACTGTCATCACAATGCTCCATGACACCTGTCATCAGAATTGGCCATGGCCCTTGTCATCACAATGCTCCAGGATACTTGTCTTCACAATGTTCCATGGTGCATTTCATCACAATGCTCCATGACCACTTTCATCAAATTGCTGCATGATGCCTGTCATCCCGATGCTCCATGGCCTTTGTCGTCAAAATTCTACATGGCCCCTGTAATAACAGTGCTTCAGGACAACTTTTATCACAATGCTCCATGACCACTCTCATCACAATGCCAGATAAGACCTTTCATGACAATGCTCCATGGCCCTTGTCATCACAATATTCTATGACTTCTGTCATCACAATGCTCCATGCCCCTGTCATCACAATGCCCCATAACCCCTGGTATTACAATGCTCCATGACCCCTGTCATCACAATGCTCCGAAACCCTTGTCATCACAATATTCCAAGATCCGTGTAATCACGAAGATCCATGAACCATTTCTGTACAATGCTCCAGTACCCCTTTCATTAAAATGCTCCATGGAACTTGTCATCACGATGCTCCAGGAAACCTTCCATCACAATAATCCATGACCCATTTCCTCACAATTCTCCAGGACCGCTTTCATCACAATGCTCCATTCCCTTGTCATCACAATTGTTCATGGCCCCTGTAATCACAATGATCCATGTCTTGTCATCAAAATGCTCCAGAACTCTTGTCATCACTATGCTCCATGCCCATGTCATCACAATGCTGCATGACCCCTGTCATCACAATGTTGCATGACAGATATCATCACAATGATCCTTGACCGCTGTCATCACAATGTTCCCTACCTTTGTCATCTCAATCCTCCCTGGCCCTTGTAATCACAATGCTCCATACCCTTGTCATCGCAATGCTCCAGATAACTTCTCATCATAATGCTCCATGCCCGTGTCATCACAATGCTCCATGGCCCCTGTCATCACAGTGCTCCGTGATACCTTTCACCATAATGATAGATGACCACTGTCATCACAATGCTCCATGACACCTGTCATCAGAATTGGCCATGGCCCTTGTCATCACAATGCTCCAGGATACTTGTCTTCACAATGTTCCATGGCGCATTTCATCACAATGCTCCATGACCACATTCATCAAATTGCTCCATGTTGCCTGTCATCACAATGCTCCATGACCTTTGTCATCAAAATTCTACTTGGCCCCTGTAATAACAGTGCTTCAGGACAACATTTATCACAATGCTCCATGACCACTCTCATCACAATGCCAGATAAGACCTTTCATGACAATGCGCCATGGCCGTTGTCATCACAATATTCTATGACTTCTGTCATCACAATGCTCCATGCCCCTGTCATCACAAGTCCCCATCACCCCTGTTATTACAATGCTCCATGACCCCTGTCATCACAATGCTCCGAAACCCTTGTCATCACAATATTCCATGATCCGTGTAATCACCATGATCCATGAACCATTTCTGTAAAATGCTCCAGTACCCCTTTCATTAAAATGCTCCATGGCACATGTCATCACAATGCTCCAACAACCCTTCCATCACAATAATCCATGACCCGTTTCCTCACAATTCTCCAGGACCGCTTTCATCACAATGCTCCATTCCCTTGTCATCTCAATGCTTCATGGCCCCTGTAATCACAATGATCTATGCTTTTGTCATCAAAATGCTCCAGAACACTGGTCATCACTATTCTCCATGCCCATGTCATCACAATGCTGCATGACCCCTGTCATTACAATGCTCCATGAGCACTGTCATCACAAGGCCACATGACACCTGTCATCACAATGCTCCATGGCCCCTGTCATTACAATGCTCCATGACCACTGTCATCACAATGTTCCATGATCGCTGTAATCACAATGACCCAGGACACCTATCTTCAGAAGGCTCCAGTACACCTGTCATCACAATGCTCCAATGTCCGTCTCATCACAATGCTCCATGATACCTGTCAGCACAACGTTACATGACAATAGTCATCACAATGCTGCATGACACATGTCATCACAATGTTGCCTGCCCATGTCATCAAAATGCTCCATGTCCCCTGTAATCACAAGGTTCCATTACACCTGTCATCACAGTGTTCTCTGCCCATGTCATCACAATGCTCCATTACCAATGTAATCAAAATGTTCGCCTGCCCTTGTCATCAAAATGCTCCATGGCCCCTTTAATCACAATGCTCCATGAAACATGTCATCACAATGTTCCATGACACTTGTCATCACAATGATCCTTGAAACCTGTAATCACAATGCTCCATGCCCTAGTCATCACAATGCTCCAGAACTCTTTTCATCGTAATGATGAATGCCCGTGACATCACAAAGCTCCATGATACTTGTCAGCACAATGTTCCATGGCCTTGTCATCACAATACTCCATGGACCCTGTCGTCACAGTGCTCCATGATACCTTTCATCACAATTCTAGATGACCACTGTCATCACAATGCCCCAAGACACATGTCATCACAATTCGCCATGGCCCTTTTCATCACAATGCTCCTTGACTCCTGTCATCACAATCCTCCATAGCGTATGCATTTGGAATGCTACATGGTCCCTGTAATCACATTGCTCCATGATCCTTTCCATCACAATGCTCTATTACCACTGTCATCACAATGCCACATTATACCTGTCATCACAATGCTCCATGGCCCCAGTCAGCACAATGTTCCATGACAGATGTCATCACTGTCCTCCATGGTCCCTGGAATCACAATGCTCCATTCCCTTGTCAACACAATGCTCCAGAACTCTTGTCATCATAATGCTCGATGCCCGTCTCTTCACAATTCTCCATGACATTTTTCATCAAAATGCTCCATGGCCTTTGTCATCACAATGCTCCATGGCCCCTGTTATCACAGTGCTCCATGTTACCTTTCATCACAATTCTAGATGACCACTGTCATCACAATGCCCCATGACCCCTGTCATCACAATGCTCCATAACCCCTGTCATCACAATATTCACTGCCCATGTAATCACAATGCTCCTGGTCCCTTGTAATCACAATGTTCCATACCCTTGTCATCACAATGCCCCAGAACACTTGTCATCATAATGCTCCATGCCCGTGTCATCACAATGCTCCATGGCCCCTGTCATCACAGTGCTCCGTGATACATTTCATCATAATGATAGATGACCACTGTCATCACAATGCTCCATGACACCTGTCATCAGAATTGGCCATGGCCCTTGTCATCACAATGCTCCATGATACTTATCTTCACAATGTTCCATGGCGCATTTCATCACAATGCTCCTTGACAACTTTCATCAAATTGCTCCATGATGCCTGTCATCCCGATTCTCCATGGCCTTTGTCATCAAAATTCTCCATGGCCCCTGTAATAACAGTGCTTCAGGACAACTTTTATCACAATGCTCCATGACCACTCTCATCACAATGCCAGATAAGACCTTTCATGACAATGCGCCATGGCCGTTGTCATCACAATATTCTATGACTTCTGTCATCACAATGCTCCATGCCCCTGTCGTCACAATGCCCCATCACCCCTGGTATTACAATGCTCCATGACCCCTGTCATCACAATGCTCCGAAACCCTTGTCATCACAATATTCCATGATCCGTGTAATCACGAAGATCCATGAACCATTTCTGTACAATGCTCCAGTACCCCTTTCATTAAAATGCTCCATGGCACTTGTCATCACCATGCTCCAGGAACCCTTCCATCACAATAATCCATGACCCGTTTCCTCACAATTCTCCAGGACCGCTTTCATCACAATGCTCCATTCCCTTGTCATCTCAATGCTTCATGGCCGCTGTAATCACAATGATCCATGCCTTGTCCTCAAAATGCTCCAGAACTCTTGTCATCACAATGCTCCATGCCCATGTCATCACAATGCTGCATGACCCCTGTCATCACAATGCTGCATGACACCTGTCATCACAATGCTCCATGCCCGTATCATCACAATGCTCCATTACCCATGTCATCGTAGTGATCCATGACCCCTGTCATCACAATGCTCCATGACACCTGTCATCACAATGCTCCGTGGTCTTTGTCATCACAATGCTCCATGACCACTGTCATCACCATGCCCCATGATCCCAGTCATCACAATGCTCCATAGCCCTTGTCATCACAATGCTCCATTATCCCTGTCACCACAATGTTCCATGACTCTTGTCATCAAAATGCCTCATGATCCTTTTAATCACAATGCTCCATGACTCCTTTCATCACAGGCTCCATGATACTTGTCATTACACTGCCCCATGACCTTTTTCAGAACAATGCTCCATGATACCAGTCATCACAATGCTCCATGACCATTGTCGTCACAATGCTCTATGCCCCTTTCAACACAATGCTCCATGACAACTGTCATCACAATGCTCCATGGCCTTTGTCATCACAATTATACATGGCCCCTATCATCACAGTGCTCCATGACACCTTTCATCACAATGCTCCAGGACCACTGTCATCACAATGCCCCATGACCCCTGTCATCACAATGCTCCATGGCCCCTGTCATTACAATGCTCCATGACCACTGTCATCACAATATTCCATGATCGGTGTAATCACAATGACCCATGACACCTTTCCTCAGAAGGCTCCAGTATGCCTGTCATCACAATGCTCCAATGTCCGTCTCATCACAATGCTCCATGATCCCTGTCAGCACAACGTTACATGACAATTGTCATCACAATGCTCCATGACACCTGTCACCTCAATGTTGCCTGCCCATGTCATCAAAATGCTCCATGTCCCCTGTAATCACAAGGTTCCATTACACCTGTCATCACAGTGTTCCTTGCCCATGTCATCACAATGCTCCATTACCAATGTAATCAAAAGGTTCGCCTGCCCTTGTCATCAAAATGCTCCATGGCCCCTTTAATCACAATGCTCCATGAAACATGTCATCACAATGTTCCATGACACTTGTCATCACAATGCTCCATGACCCCTGTAATCACAATGCTCCATGACCTAGTCATCACAATGCTCCAGAACTCTTGTCATCGTAATGATGAATGCCCGTGACATCACAAAGCTCCATGATACTTGTCATCACAATGTTCCATGGCCTTGTCATCACAATACTCCATGGACCCTGTCATCACAGTGCTCCATGATACCTTTCATCACAATTCTAGATGACCACTGTCATCACAATGCCCCAAGACACATGTCATCACAATTCGCCATGGCCCTTGTCATCACAATGCTCCATGACCCGTGTCATCACAATGGTCCAGGACACTTGTCATCACAATGATCCATGACCACTTACATCACAATGCTCCTTGACTCCTGTCATCACAATGCTCCATAGCGTATGCATTCGCAATGCTACATGGTCCCTGTAATCCCAATGCTCCATGAACCCTGTCATCACAATGTTCCATGACAGTTGTCATCACAATGCTCCATGGCCCCTGTCAGCACAATGTTCCATGACAGATGTCATCACTGTCCTCCATGGTCCCTGGAATCACAATGCTCCATTCCCTTGTCAACACAATGCTCCAGAACTCTTGTCATCATAATGCTCGATGCCCGTCTCTTCACAATTCTCCATGACATTTTTCATCAAAATGCTCCATGGCCTTTGTCATCACAATGCTCCATGGCCCCTGTTATCACAGTGCTCCATGTTACCTTTCATCACAATTCTAGATGACCACTGTCATCACAATGCCCCATGACCCCTGTCATCACAATGCTCCATAACCCCTGTCATCACAATATTCACTGCCCATGTAATCACAATGCTCCTGGTCCCTTGTAATCACAATGTTCCATACCCTTGTCATCACAATGCTCCAGAACTCTTGTCATCATAATGCTCCATGCCCGTGTCATCACAATGCTCCATGGCCCCTGTCATCACAGTGCTCCGTGATACATTTCATCATAATGATAGATGACCACTGTCATCACAATGCTCCATGACACCTGTCATCAGAATGGGCCATGGCCCTTGTCATCACAATGCTCCATGATACTTATCTTCACAATGTTCCATGGCGCATTTCATCACAATGCTCCGTGACCACTGTCATCAAATTGCTGCATGATGCCTGTCATCCCGATGCTCCATGGCCTTTGTCATCAAAATTCTACATGGCCCCTGTAATAACAGTGCTTCAGGACAACTTTTATCACAATGCTCCATGACCACTCTCATCACAATGCCAGATAAGACCTTTCATGACAATGCGCCATGGCCGTTGTCATCACAATATTCTATGACTTCTGTCATCACAATGCCCCATCACCCCTGGTATTACAATGCTCCATGACCCCTGTCATCACAATGCTCCGAAACCCTTGTCATCACAATATTCCATGATCCGTGTAATCACGAAGATCCATGAACCATTTCTGTACAATGCTCCAGTACCCCTTTCATTAAAATGCTCCATGGCACTTGTCATCACCATGCTCCAGGAACCCTTCCATCACAATAATCCATGACCCGTTTCCTCACAATTCTCCAGGACCGCTTTCATCACAATGCTCCATTCCCTTGTCATCTCAATGCTTCATGGCCCCTGTAATCACAATGATCCATGCCTTGTCCTCAAAATGCTCCAGAACTCTTGTCATCACAATGCTCCATGCCCATGTCATCACAATGCTGCATGACCCCTGTCATCACAATGCTGCATGACACCTGTCATCACAATGCTCCATGCCCGTATCATCACAATGCTCCATTACCCATGTCATCGTAGTGATCCATGACCCCTGTCATCACAATGCTCCATGACACCTGTCATCACAATGCTCCGTGGTCTTTGTCATCACAATGCTCCATGACCACTGTCATCACCATGCCCCATGATCCCAGTCATCACAATGCTCCATAGCCCTTGTCATCACAATGCTCCATTATCCCTGTCACCACAATGTTCCATGACTCTTGTCATCAAAATGCCTCATGATCCTTTTAATCACAATGCTCCATGACTCCTTTCATCACAGGCTCCATGATACTTGTCATTACACTGCCCCATGACCTTTTTCAGAACAATGCTCCATGATACCAGTCATCACAATGCTCCATGACCATTGTCGTCACAATGCTCTATGCCCCTTTCAACACAATGCTCCATGACAACTGTCATCACAATGCTCCATGGCCTTTGTCATCACAATTATACATGGCCCCTATCATCACAGTGCTCCATGACACCTTTCATCACAATGCTCCATGACCACTGTCATCACAATGCCCCATGACCCCTGTCATCACAATGCTCCATGGCCCCTGTCATTACAATGCTCCATGACCACTGTCATCACAATATTCCATGATCGGTGTAATCACAATGACCCATGACACCTTTCCTCAGAAGGCTCCAGTATGCCTGTCATCACAATGCTCCAATGTCCGTCTCATCACAATGCTCCATGATCCCTGTCAGCACAACGTTACATGACAATTGTCATCACAATGCTCCATGACACCTGTCACCTCAATGTTGCCTGCCCATGTCATCAAAATGCTCCATGTCCCCTGTAATCACAAGGTTCCATTACACCTGTCATCACAGTGTTCCTTGCCCATGTCATCACAATGCTCCATTACCAATGTAATCAAAAGGTTCGCCTGCCCTTGTCATCAAAATGCTCCATGGCCCCTTTAATCACAATGCTCCATGAAACATGTCATCACAATGTTCCATGACACTTGTCATCACAATGCTCCATGACCCCTGTAATCACAATGCTCCATGACCTAGTCATCACAATGCTCCAGAACTCTTGTCATCGTAATGATGAATGCCCGTGACATCACAAAGCTCCATGATACTTGTCATCACAATGTTCCATGGCCTTGTCATCACAATACTCCATGGACCCTGTCATCACAGTGCTCCATGATACCTTTCATCACAATTCTAGATGACCACTGTCATCACAATGCCCCAAGACACATGTCATCACAATTCGCCATGGCCCTTGTCATCACAATGCTCCATGACCCGTGTCATCACAATGGTCCAGGACACTTGTCATCACAATGATCCATGACCACTTACATCACAATGCTCCTTGACTCCTGTCATCACAATGCTCCATAGCGTATGCATTCGCAATGCTACATGGTCCCTGTAATCCCAATGCTCCATGAACCCTGTCATCACAATGTTCCATGACAGTTGTCATCACAATGCTCCATGGCCCCTGTCAGCACAATGTTCCATGACAGATGTCATCACTGTCCTCCATGGTCCCTGGAATCACAATGCTCCATTCCCTTGTCAACACAATGCTCCAGAACTCTTGTCATCATAATGCTCGATGCCCGTCTCTTCACAATTCTCCATGACATTTTTCATCAAAATGCTCCATGGCCTTTGTCATCACAATGCTCCATGGCCCCTGTTATCACAGTGCTCCATGTTACCTTTCATCACAATTCTAGATGACCACTGTCATCACAATGCCCCATGACCCCTGTCATCACAATGCTCCATAACCCCTGTCATCACAATATTCACTGCCCATGTAATCACAATGCTCCTGGTCCCTTGTAATCGCAATGTTCCATACCCTTGTCATCACAATGCTCCAGAACTCTTGTCATCATAATGCTCCATGCCCGTGTCATCACAATGCTCCATGGCCCCTGTCATCACAGTGCTCCGTGATACATTTCATCATAATGATAGATGACCACTGTCATCACAATGCTCCATGACACCTGTCATCAGAATTGGCCATGGCCCTTGTCATCACAATGCTCCATGATACTTATCTTCACAATGTTCCATGGCGCATTTCATCACAATGCTCCGTGACCACTGTCATCAAATTGCTGCATGATGCCTGTCATCCCGATGCTCCATGGCCTTTGTCATCAAAATTCTACATGGCCCCTGTAATAACAGTGCTTCAGGACAACTTTTATCACAATGCTCCATGACCACTCTCATCACAATGCCAGATAAGACCTTTCATGACAATGCGCCATGGCCGTTGTCATCACAATATTCTATGACTTCTGTCATCACAATGCCCCATCACCCCTGGTATTACAATGCTCCATGACCCCTGTCATCACAATGCTCCGAAACCCTTGTCATCACAATATTCCATGATCCGTGTAATCACGAAGATCCATGAACCATTTCTGTACAATGCTCCAGTACCCCTTTCATTAAAATGCTCCATGGCACTTGTCATCACCATGCTCCAGGAACCCTTCCATCACAATAATCCATGACCCGTTTCCTCACAATTCTCCAGGACCGCTTTCATCACAATGCTCCATTCCCTTGTCATCTCAATGCTTCATGGCCCCTGTAATCACAATGATCCATGCCTTGTCCTCAAAATGCTCCAGAACTCTTGTCATCACAATGCTCCATGCCCATGTCATCACAATGCTGCATGACCCCTGTCATCACAATGCTGCATGACACCTGTCATCACAATGCTCCATGCCCGTATCATCACAATGCTCCATTACCCATGTCATCGTAGTGATCCATGACCCCTGTCATCACAATGCTCCATGACCCCTGTCATCACAATGCTCCGTGGTCTTTGTCATCACAATGCTCCATGACCACTGTCATCACCATGCCCCATGATCCCAGTCATCACAATGCTCCATAGCCCTTGTCATCACAATGCTCCATTATCCCTGTCACCACAATGTTCCATGACTCTTGTCATCAAAATGCCTCATGATCCTTTTAATCACAATGCTCCATGACTCCTTTCATCACAGGCTCCATGATACTTGTCATTACACTGCCCCATGACCTTTTTCAGAACAATGCTCCATGATACCAGTCATCACAATGCTCCATGACCATTGTCGTCACAATGCTCTATGCCCCTTTCAACACAATGCTCCATGACAACTGTCATCACAATGCTCCATGGCCTTTGTCATCACAATTATACATGGCCCCTATCATCACAGTGCTCCATGACACCTTTCATCACAATGCTCCATGACCACTGTCATCACAATGCCCCATGACCCCTGTCATCACAATGCTCCATGGCCCCTGTCATTACAATGCTCCATGACCACTGTCATCACAATATTCCATGATCGGTGTAATCACAATGACCCATGACACCTTTCCTCAGAAGGCTCCAGTATGCCTGTCATCACAATGCTCCAATGTCCGTCTCATCACAATGCTCCATGATCCCTGTCAGCACAACGTTACATGACAATTGTCATCACAATGCTCCATGACACCTGTCACCTCAATGTTGCCTGCCCATGTCATCAAAATGCTCCATGTCCCCTGTAATCACAAGGTTCCATTACACCTGTCATCACAGTGTTCCTTGCCCATGTCATCACAATGCTCCATTACCAATGTAATCAAAAGGTTCGCCTGCCCTTGTCATCAAAATGCTCCATGGCCCCTTTAATCACAATGCTCCATGAAACATGTCATCACAATGTTCCATGACACTTGTCATCACAATGCTCCATGACCCCTGTAATCACAATGCTCCATGACCTAGTCATCACAATGCTCCAGAACTCTTGTCATCGTAATGATGAATGCCCGTGACATCACAAAGCTCCATGATACTTGTCATCACAATGTTCCATGGCCTTGTCATCACAATACTCCATGGACCCTGTCATCACAGTGCTCCATGATACCTTTCATCACAATTCTAGATGACCACTGTCATCACAATGCCCCAAGACACATGTCATCACAATTCGCCATGGCCCTTGTCATCACAATGCTCCATGACCCGTGTCATCACAATGGTCCAGGACACTTGTCATCACAATGATCCATGACCACTTACATCACAATGCTCCTTGACTCCTGTCATCACAATGCTCCATAGCGTATGCATTCGCAATGCTACATGGTCCCTGTAATCCCAATGCTCCATGAACCCTGTCATCACAATGTTCCATGACAGTTGTCATCACAATGCTCCATGGCCCCTGTCAGCACAATGTTCCATGACAGATGTCATCACTGTCCTCCATGGTCCCTGGAATCACAATGCTCCATTCCCTTGTCAACACAATGCTCCAGAACTCTTGTCATCATAATGCTCGATGCCCGTCTCTTCACAATTCTCCATGACATTTTTCATCAAAATGCTCCATGGCCTTTGTCATCACAATGCTCCATGGCCCCTGTTATCACAGTGCTCCATGTTACCTTTCATCACAATTCTAGATGACCACTGTCATCACAATGCCCCATGACCCCTGTCATCACAATGCTCCATAACCCCTGTCATCACAATATTCACTGCCCATGTAATCACAATGCTGCTGGTCCCTTGTAATCACAATGTTCCATACCCTTGTCATCACAATGCTCCAGAACTCTTGTCATCATAATGCTCCATGCCCGTGTCATCACAATGCTCCATGGCCCCTGTCATCACAGTGCTCCGTGATACATTTCATCATAATGATAGATGACCACTGTCATCACAATGCTCCATGACACCTGTCATCAGAATTGGCCATGGCCCTTGTCATCACAATGCTCCATGATACTTATCTTCACAATGTTCCATGGCGCATTTCATCACAATGCTCCGTGACCACTTTCATCAAATTGCTGCATGATGCCTGTCATCCCGATGCTCCATGGCCTTTGTCATCAAAATTCTACATGGCCCCTGTAATAACAGTGCTTCAGGACAACTTTTATCACAATGCTCCATGACCACTCTCATCACAATGCCAGATAAGACCTTTCATGACAATGCGCCATGGCCGTTGTCATCACAATATTCTATGACTTCTGTCATCACAATGCCCCATCACCCCTGGTATTACAATGCTCCATGACCCCTGTCATCACAATGCTCCGAAACCCTTGTCATCACAATATTCCATGATCCGTGTAATCACGAAGATCCATGAACCATTTCTGTACAATGCTCCAGTACCCCTTTCATTAAAATGCTCCATGGCACTTGTCATCACCATGCTCCAGGAACCCTTCCATCACAATAATCCATGACCCGTTTCCTCACAATTCTCCAGGACCGCTTTCATCACAATGCTCCATTCCCTTGTCATCTCAATGCTTCATGGCCCCTGTAATCACAATGATCCATGCCTTGTCCTCAAAATGCTCCAGAACTCTTGTCATCACAATGCTCCATGCCCATGTCATCACAATGCTGCATGACCCCTGTCATCACAATGCTCCATGCCCGTATCATCACAATGCTCCATTACCCATGTCATCGTAGTGATCCATGACCCCTGTCATCACAATGCTCCATGACACCTGTCATCACAATGCTCCGTGGTCTTTGTCATCACAATGCTCCATGACCACTGTCATCACCATGCCCCATGATCCCAGTCATCACAATGCTCCATAGCCCTTGTCATCACAATGCTCCATTATCCCTGTCACCACAATGTTCCATGACTCTTGTCATCAAAATGCCTCATGATCCTTTTAATCACAATGCTCCATGACTCCTTTCATCACAGGCTCCATGATACTTGTCATTACACTGCCCCATGACCTTTTTCAGAACAATGCTCCATGATACCAGTCATCACAATGCTCCATGACCATTGTCGTCACAATGCTCTATGCCCCTTTCAACACAATGCTCCATGACAACTGTCATCACAATGCTCCATGGCCTTTGTCATCACAATTATACATGGCCCCTATCATCACAGTGCTCCATGACACCTTTCATCACAATGCTCCATGACCACTGTCATCACAATGCCCCATGACCCCTGTCATCACAATGCTCCATGGCCCCTGTCATTACAATGCTCCATGACCACTGTCATCACAATATTCCATGATCGGTGTAATCACAATGACCCATGACACCTTTCCTCAGAAGGCTCCAGTATGCCTGTCATCACAATGCTCCAATGTCCGTCTCATCACAATGCTCCATGATCCCTGTCAGCACAACGTTACATGACAATTGTCATCACAATGCTCCATGACACCTGTCACCTCAATGTTGCCTGCCCATGTCATCAAAATGCTCCATGTCCCCTGTAATCACAAGGTTCCATTACACCTGTCATCACAGTGTTCCTTGCCCATGTCATCACAATGCTCCATTACCAATGTAATCAAAAGGTTCGCCTGCCCTTGTCATCAAAATGCTCCATGGCCCCTTTAATCACAATGCTCCATGAAACATGTCATCACAATGTTCCATGACACTTGTCATCACAATGCTCCATGACCCCTGTAATCACAATGCTCCATGACCTAGTCATCACAATGCTCCAGAACTCTTGTCATCGTAATGATGAATGCCCGTGACATCACAAAGCTCCATGATACTTGTCATCACAATGTTCCATGGCCTTGTCATCACAATACTCCATGGACCCTGTCATCACAGTGCTCCATGATACCTTTCATCACAATTCTAGATGACCACTGTCATCACAATGCCCCAAGACACATGTCATCACAATTCGCCATGGCCCTTGTCATCACAATGCTCCATGACCCGTGTCATCACAATGGTCCAGGACACTTGTCATCACAATGATCCATGACCACTTACATCACAATGCTCCTTGACTCCTGTCATCACAATGCTCCATAGCGTATGCATTCGCAATGCTACATGGTCCCTGTAATCCCAATGCTCCATGAACCCTGTCATCACAATGTTCCATGACAGTTGTCATCACAATGCTCCATGGCCCCTGTCAGCACAATGTTCCATGACAGATGTCATCACTGTCCTCCATGGTCCCTGGAATCACAATGCTCCATTCCCTTGTCAACACAATGCTCCAGAACTCTTGTCATCATAATGCTCGATGCCCGTCTCTTCACAATTCTCCATGACATTTTTCATCAAAATGCTCCATGGCCTTTGTCATCACAATGCTCCATGGCCCCTGTTATCACAGTGCTCCATGTTACCTTTCATCACAATTCTAGATGACCACTGTCATCACAATGCCCCATGACCCCTGTCATCACAATGCTCCATAACCCCTGTCATCACAATATTCACTGCCCATGTAATCACAATGCTCCTGGTCCCTTGTAATCACAATGTTCCATACCCTTGTCATCACAATGCTCCAGAACTCTTGTCATCATAATGCTCCATGCCCGTGTCATCACAATGCTCCATGGCCCCTGTCATCACAGTGCTCCGTGATACATTTCATCATAATGATAGATGACCACTGTCATCACAATGCTCCATGACACCTGTCATCAGAATTGGCCATGGCCCTTGTCATCACAATGCTCCATGATACTTATCTTCACAATGTTCCATGGCGCATTTCATCACAATGCTCCGTGACCACTGTCATCAAATTGCTGCATGATGCCTGTCATCCCGATGCTCCATGGCCTTTGTCATCAAAATTCTACATGGCCCCTGTAATAACAGTGCTTCAGGACAACTTTTATCACAATGCTCCATGACCACTCTCATCACAATGCCAGATAAGACCTTTCATGACAATGCGCCATGGCCGTTGTCATCACAATATTCTATGACTTCTGTCATCACAATGCCCCATCACCCCTGGTATTACAATGCTCCATGACCCCTGTCATCACAATGCTCCGAAACCCTTGTCATCACAATATTCCATGATCCGTGTAATCACGAAGATCCATGAACCATTTCTGTACAATGCTCCAGTACCCCTTTCATTAAAATGCTCCATGGCACTTGTCATCACCATGCTCCAGGAACCCTTCCATCACAATAATCCATGACCCGTTTCCTCACAATTCTCCAGGACCGCTTTCATCACAATGCTCCATTCCCTTGTCATCTCAATGCTTCATGGCCCCTGTAATCACAATGATCCATGCCTTGTCCTCAAAATGCTCCAGAACTCTTGTCATCACAATGCTCCATGCCCATGTCATCACAATGCTGCATGACCCCTGTCATCACAATGCTGCATGACACCTGTCATCACAATGCTCCATGCCCGTATCATCACAATGCTCCATTACCCATGTCATCGTAGTGATCCATGACCCCTGTCATCACAATGCTCCATGACCCCTGTCATCACAATGCTCCGTGGTCTTTGTCATCACAATGCTCCATGACCACTGTCATCACCATGCCCCATGATCCCAGTCATCACAATGCTCCATAGCCCTTGTCATCACAATGCTCCATTATCCCTGTCACCACAATGTTCCATGACTCTTGTCATCAAAATGCCTCATGATCCTTTTAATCACAATGCTCCATGACTCCTTTCATCACAGGCTCCATGATACTTGTCATTACACTGCCCCATGACCTTTTTCAGAACAATGCTCCATGATACCAGTCATCACAATGCTCCATGACCATTGTCGTCACAATGCTCTATGCCCCTTTCAACACAATGCTCCATGACAACTGTCATCACAATGCTCCATGGCCTTTGTCATCACAATTATACATGGCCCCTATCATCACAGTGCTCCATGACACCTTTCATCACAATGCTCCAGGACCACTGTCATCACAATGCCCCATGACCCCTGTCATCACAATGCTCCATGGCCCCTGTCATTACAATGCTCCATGACCACTGTCATCACAATATTCCATGATCGGTGTAATCACAATGACCCATGACACCTTTCCTCAGAAGGCTCCAGTATGCCTGTCATCACAATGCTCCAATGTCCGTCTCATCACAATGCTCCATGATCCCTGTCAGCACAACGTTACATGACAATTGTCATCACAATGCTCCATGACACCTGTCACCTCAATGTTGCCTGCCCATGTCATCAAAATGCTCCATGTCCCCTGTAATCACAAGGTTCCATTACACCTGTCATCACAGTGTTCCTTGCCCATGTCATCACAATGCTCCATTACCAATGTAATCAAAAGGTTCGCCTGCCCTTGTCATCAAAATGCTCCATGGCCCCTTTAATCACAATGCTCCATGAAACATGTCATCACAATGTTCCATGACACTTGTCATCACAATGCTCCATGACCCCTGTAATCACAATGCTCCATGACCTAGTCATCACAATGCTCCAGAACTCTTGTCATCGTAATGATGAATGCCCGTGACATCACAAAGCTCCATGATACTTGTCATCACAATGTTCCATGGCCTTGTCATCACAATACTCCATGGACCCTGTCATCACAGTGCTCCATGATACCTTTCATCACAATTCTAGATGACCACTGTCATCACAATGCCCCAAGACACATGTCATCACAATTCGCCATGGCCCTTGTCATCACAATGCTCCATGACCCGTGTCATCACAATGGTCCAGGACACTTGTCATCACAATGATCCATGACCACTTACATCACAATGCTCCTTGACTCCTGTCATCACAATGCTCCATAGCGTATGCATTCGCAATGCTACATGGTCCCTGTAATCCCAATGCTCCATGAACCCTGTCATCACAATGTTCCATGACAGTTGTCATCACAATGCTCCATGGCCCCTGTCAGCACAATGTTCCATGACAGATGTCATCACTGTCCTCCATGGTCCCTGGAATCACAATGCTCCATTCCCTTGTCAACACAATGCTCCAGAACTCTTGTCATCATAATGCTCGATGCCCGTCTCTTCACAATTCTCCATGACATTTTTCATCAAAATGCTCCATGGCCTTTGTCATCACAATGCTCCATGGCCCCTGTTATCACAGTGCTCCATGTTACCTTTCATCACAATTCTAGATGACCACTGTCATCACAATGCCCCATGACCCCTGTCATCACAATGCTCCATAACCCCTGTCATCACAATATTCACTGCCCATGTAATCACAATGCTCCTGGTCCCTTGTAATCACAATGTTCCATACCCTTGTCATCACAATGCTCCAGAACTCTTGTCATCATAATGCTCCATGCCCGTGTCATCACAATGCTCCATGGCCCCTGTCATCACAGTGCTCCGTGATACATTTCATCATAATGATAGATGACCACTGTCATCACAATGCTCCATGACACCTGTCATCAGAATTGGCCATGGCCCTTGTCATCACAATGCTCCATGATACTTATCTTCACAATGTTCCATGGCGCATTTCATCACAATGCTCCGTGACCACTGTCATCAAATTGCTGCATGATGCCTGTCATCCCGATGCTCCATGGCCTTTGTCATCAAAATTCTACATGGCCCCTGTAATAACAGTGCTTCAGGACAACTTTTATCACAATGCTCCATGACCACTCTCATCACAATGCCAGATAAGACCTTTCATGACAATGCGCCATGGCCGTTGTCATCACAATATTCTATGACTTCTGTCATCACAATGCCCCATCACCCCTGGTATTACAATGCTCCATGACCCCTGTCATCACAATGCTCCGAAACCCTTGTCATCACAATATTCCATGATCCGTGTAATCACGAAGATCCATGAACCATTTCTGTACAATGCTCCAGTACCCCTTTCATTAAAATGCTCCATGGCACTTGTCATCACCATGCTCCAGGAACCCTTCCATCACAATAATCCATGACCCGTTTCCTCACAATTCTCCAGGACCGCTTTCATCACAATGCTCCATTCCCTTGTCATCTCAATGCTTCATGGCCCCTGTAATCACAATGATCCATGCCTTGTCCTCAAAATGCTCCAGAACTCTTGTCATCACAATGCTCCATGCCCATGTCATCACAATGCTGCATGACCCCTGTCATCACAATGCTGCATGACACCTGTCATCACAATGCTCCATGCCCGTATCATCACAATGCTCCATTACCCATGTCATCGTAGTGATCCATGACCCCTGTCATCACAATGCTCCATGACACCTGTCATCACAATGCTCCGTGGTCTTTGTCATCACAATGCTCCATGACCACTGTCATCACCATGCCCCATGATCCCAGTCATCACAATGCTCCATAGCCCTTGTCATCACAATGCTCCATTATCCCTGTCACCACAATGTTCCATGACTCTTGTCATCAAAATGCCTCATGATCCTTTTAATCACAATGCTCCATGACTCCTTTCATCACAGGCTCCATGATACTTGTCATTACACTGCCCCATGACCTTTTTCAGAACAATGCTCCATGATACCAGTCATCACAATGCTCCATGACCATTGTCGTCACAATGCTCTATGCCCCTTTCAACACAATGCTCCATGACAACTGTCATCACAATGCTCCATGGCCTTTGTCATCACAATTATACATGGCCCCTATCATCACAGTGCTCCATGACACCTTTCATCACAATGCTCCATGACCACTGTCATCACAATGCCCCATGACCCCTGTCATCACAATGCTCCATGGCCCCTGTCATTACAATGCTCCATGACCACTGTCATCACAATATTCCATGATCGGTGTAATCACAATGACCCATGACACCTTTCCTCAGAAGGCTCCAGTATGCCTGTCATCACAATGCTCCAATGTCCGTCTCATCACAATGCTCCATGATCCCTGTCAGCACAACGTTACATGACAATTGTCATCACAATGCTCCATGACACCTGTCACCTCAATGTTGCCTGCCCATGTCATCAAAATGCTCCATGTCCCCTGTAATCACAAGGTTCCATTACACCTGTCATCACAGTGTTCCTTGCCCATGTCATCACAATGCTCCATTACCAATGTAATCAAAAGGTTCGCCTGCCCTTGTCATCAAAATGCTCCATGGCCCCTTTAATCACAATGCTCCATGAAACATGTCATCACAATGTTCCATGACACTTGTCATCACAATGCTCCATGACCCCTGTAATCACAATGCTCCATGACCTAGTCATCACAATGCTCCAGAACTCTTGTCATCGTAATGATGAATGCCCGTGACATCACAAAGCTCCATGATACTTGTCATCACAATGTTCCATGGCCTTGTCATCACAATACTCCATGGACCCTGTCATCACAGTGCTCCATGATACCTTTCATCACAATTCTAGATGACCACTGTCATCACAATGCCCCAAGACACATGTCATCACAATTCGCCATGGCCCTTGTCATCACAATGCTCCATGACCCGTGTCATCACAATGGTCCAGGACACTTGTCATCACAATGATCCATGACCACTTACATCACAATGCTCCTTGACTCCTGTCATCACAATGCTCCATAGCGTATGCATTCGCAATGCTACATGGTCCCTGTAATCCCAATGCTCCATGAACCCTGTCATCACAATGTTCCATGACAGTTGTCATCACAATGCTCCATGGCCCCTGTCAGCACAATGTTCCATGACAGATGTCATCACTGTCCTCCATGGTCCCTGGAATCACAATGCTCCATTCCCTTGTCAACACAATGCTCCAGAACTCTTGTCATCATAATGCTCGATGCCCGTCTCTTCACAATTCTCCATGACATTTTTCATCAAAATGCTCCATGGCCTTTGTCATCACAATGCTCCATGGCCCCTGTTATCACAGTGCTCCATGTTACCTTTCATCACAATTCTAGATGACCACTGTCATCACAATGCCCCATGACCCCTGTCATCACAATGCTCCATAACCCCTGTCATCACAATATTCACTGCCCATGTAATCACAATGCTCCTGGTCCCTTGTAATCACAATGTTCCATACCCTTGTCATCACAATGCTCCAGAACTCTTGTCATCATAATGCTCCATGCCCGTGTCATCACAATGCTCCATGGCCCCTGTCATCACAGTGCTCCGTGATACATTTCATCATAATGATAGATGACCACTGTCATCACAATGCTCCATGACACCTGTCATCAGAATTGGCCATGGCCCTTGTCATCACAATGCTCCATGATACTTATCTTCACAATGTTCCATGGCGCATTTCATCACAATGCTCCGTGAACACTGTCATCAAATTGCTGCATGATGCCTGTCATCCCGATGCTCCATGGCCTTTGTCATCAAAATTCTACATGGCCCCTGTAATAACAGTGCTTCAGGACAACTTTTATCACAATGCTCCATGACCACTCTCATCACAATGCCAGATAAGACCTTTCATGACAATGCGCCATGGCCGTTGTCATCACAATATTCTATGACTTCTGTCATCACAATGCCCCATCACCCCTGGTATTACAATGCTCCATGACCCCTGTCATCACAATGCTCCGAAACCCTTGTCATCACAATATTCCATGATCCGTGTAATCACGAAGATCCATGAACCATTTCTGTACAATGCTCCAGTACCCCTTTCATTAAAATGCTCCATGGCACTTGTCATCACCATGCTCCAGGAACCCTTCCATCACAATAATCCATGACCCGTTTCCTCACAATTCTCCAGGACCGCTTTCATCACAATGCTCCATTCCCTTGTCATCTCAATGCTTCATGGCCGCTGTAATCACAATGATCCATGCCTTGTCCTCAAAATGCTCCAGAACTCTTGTCATCACAATGCTCCATGCCCATGTCATCACAATGCTGCATGACCCCTGTCATCACAATGCTGCATGACACCTGTCATCACAATGCTCCCTGCCCGTATCATCACAATGCTCCATTACCCATGTCATCGTAGTGATCCATGACCCCTGTCATCACAATGCTCCATGACACCTGTCATCACAATGCTCCGTGGTCTTTGTCATCACAATGCTCCATGACCACTGTCATCACCATGCCCCATGATCCCAGTCATCACAATGCTCCATAGCCCTTGTCATCACAATGCTCCATTATCCCTGTCACCACAATGTTCCATGACTCTTGTCATCAAAATGCCTCATGATCCTTTTAATCACAATGCTCCATGACTCCTTTCATCACAGGCTCCATGATACTTGTCATTACACTGCCCCATGACCTTTTTCAGAACAATGCTCCATGATACCAGTCATCACAATGCTCCATGACCATTGTCGTCACAATGCTCTATGCCCCTTTCAACACAATGCTCCATGACAACTGTCATCACAATGCTCCATGGCCTTTGTCATCACAATTATACATGGCCCCTATCATCACAGTGCTCCATGACACCTTTCATCACAATGCTCCATGACCACTGTCATCACAATGCCCCATGACCCCTGTCATCACAATGCTCCATGGCCCCTGTCATTACAATGCTCCATGACCACTGTCATCACAATATTCCATGATCGGTGTAATCACAATGACCCATGACACCTTTCCTCAGAAGGCTCCAGTATGCCTGTCATCACAATGCTCCAATGTCCGTCTCATCACAATGCTCCATGATCCCTGTCAGCACAACGTTACATGACAATTGTCATCACAATGCTCCATGACACCTGTCACCTCAATGTTGCCTGCCCATGTCATCAAAATGCTCCATGTCCCCTGTAATCACAAGGTTCCATTACACCTGTCATCACAGTGTTCCTTGCCCATGTCATCACAATGCTCCATTACCAATGTAATCAAAAGGTTCGCCTGCCCTTGTCATCAAAATGCTCCATGGCCCCTTTAATCACAATGCTCCATGAAACATGTCATCACAATGTTCCATGACACTTGTCATCACAATGCTCCATGACCCCTGTAATCACAATGCTCCATGACCTAGTCATCACAATGCTCCAGAACTCTTGTCATCGTAATGATGAATGCCCGTGACATCACAAAGCTCCATGATACTTGTCATCACAATGTTCCATGGCCTTGTCATCACAATACTCCATGGACCCTGTCATCACAGTGCTCCATGATACCTTTCATCACAATTCTAGATGACCACTGTCATCACAATGCCCCAAGACACATGTCATCACAATTCGCCATGGCCCTTGTCATCACAATGCTCCATGACCCGTGTCATCACAATGGTCCAGGACACTTGTCATCACAATGATCCATGACCACTTACATCACAATGCTCCTTGACTCCTGTCATCACAATGCTCCATAGCGTATGCATTCGCAATGCTACATGGTCCCTGTAATCCCAATGCTCCATGAACCCTGTCATCACAATGTTCCATGACAGTTGTCATCACAATGCTCCATGGCCCCTGTCAGCACAATGTTCCATGACAGATGTCATCACTGTCCTCCATGGTCCCTGGAATCACAATGCTCCATTCCCTTGTCAACACAATGCTCCAGAACTCTTGTCATCATAATGCTCGATGCCCGTCTCTTCACAATTCTCCATGACATTTTTCATCAAAATGCTCCATGGCCTTTGTCATCACAATGCTCCATGGCCCCTGTTATCACAGTGCTCCATGTTACCTTTCATCACAATTCTAGATGACCACTGTCATCACAATGCCCCATGACCCCTGTCATCACAATGCTCCATAACCCCTGTCATCACAATATTCACTGCCCATGTAATCACAATGCTCCTGGTCCCTTGTAATCACAATGTTCCATACCCTTGTCATCACAATGCTCCAGAACTCTTGTCATCATAATGCTCCATGCCCGTGTCATCACAATGCTCCATGGCCCCTGTCATCACAGTGCTCCGTGATACATTTCATCATAATGATAGATGACCACTGTCATCACAATGCTCCATGACACCTGTCATCAGAATTGGCCATGGCCCTTGTCATCACAATGCTCCATGATACTTATCTTCACAATGTTCCATGGCGCATTTCATCACAATGCTCCGTGACCACTGTCATCAAATTGCTGCATGATGCCTGTCATCCCGATGCTCCATGGCCTTTGTCATCAAAATTCTACATGGCCCCTGTAATAACAGTGCTTCAGGACAACTTTTATCACAATGCTCCATGACCACTCTCATCACAATGCCAGATAAGACCTTTCATGACAATGCGCCATGGCCGTTGTCATCACAATATTCTATGACTTCTGTCATCACAATGCCCCATCACCCCTGGTATTACAATGCTCCATGACCCCTGTCATCACAATGCTCCGAAACCCTTGTCATCACAATATTCCATGATCCGTGTAATCACGAAGATCCATGAACCATTTCTGTACAATGCTCCAGTACCCCTTTCATTAAAATGCTCCATGGCACTTGTCATCACCATGCTCCAGGAACCCTTCCATCACAATAATCCATGACCCGTTTCCTCACAATTCTCCAGGACCGCTTTCATCACAATGCTCCATTCCCTTGTCATCTCAATGCTTCATGGCCCCTGTAATCACAATGATCCATGCCTTGTCCTCAAAATGCTCCAGAACTCTTGTCATCACAATGCTCCATGCCCATGTCATCACAATGCTGCATGACCCCTGTCATCACAATGCTGCATGACACCTGTCATCACAATGCTCCATGCCCGTATCATCACAATGCTCCATTACCCATGTCATCGTAGTGATCCATGACCCCTGTCATCACAATGCTCCATGACCCCTGTCATCACAATGCTCCGTGGTCTTTGTCATCACAATGCTCCATGACCACTGTCATCACCATGCCCCATGATCCCAGTCATCACAATGCTCCATAGCCCTTGTCATCACAATGCTCCATTATCCCTGTCACCACAATGTTCCATGACTCTTGTCATCAAAATGCCTCATGATCCTTTTAATCACAATGCTCCATGACTCCTTTCATCACAGGCTCCATGATACTTGTCATTACACTGCCCCATGACCTTTTTCAGAACAATGCTCCATGATACCAGTCATCACAATGCTCCATGACCATTGTCGTCACAATGCTCTATGCCCCTTTCAACACAATGCTCCATGACAACTGTCATCACAATGCTCCATGGCCTTTGTCATCACAATTATACATGGCCCCTATCATCACAGTGCTCCATGACACCTTTCATCACAATGCTCCAGGACCACTGTCATCACAATGCCCCATGACCCCTGTCATCACAATGCTCCATGGCCCCTGTCATTACAATGCTCCATGACCACTGTCATCACAATATTCCATGATCGGTGTAATCACAATGACCCATGACACCTTTCCTCAGAAGGCTCCAGTATGCCTGTCATCACAATGCTCCAATGTCCGTCTCATCACAATGCTCCATGATCCCTGTCAGCACAACGTTACATGACAATTGTCATCACAATGCTCCATGACACCTGTCACCTCAATGTTGCCTGCCCATGTCATCAAAATGCTCCATGTCCCCTGTAATCACAAGGTTCCATTACACCTGTCATCACAGTGTTCCTTGCCCATGTCATCACAATGCTCCATTACCAATGTAATCAAAAGGTTCGCCTGCCCTTGTCATCAAAATGCTCCATGGCCCCTTTAATCACAATGCTCCATGAAACATGTCATCACAATGTTCCATGACACTTGTCATCACAATGCTCCATGACCCCTGTAATCACAATGCTCCATGACCTAGTCATCACAATGCTCCAGAACTCTTGTCATCGTAATGATGAATGCCCGTGACATCACAAAGCTCCATGATACTTGTCATCACAATGTTCCATGGCCTTGTCATCACAATACTCCATGGACCCTGTCATCACAGTGCTCCATGATACCTTTCATCACAATTCTAGATGACCACTGTCATCACAATGCCCCAAGACACATGTCATCACAATTCGCCATGGCCCTTGTCATCACAATGCTCCATGACCCGTGTCATCACAATGGTCCAGGACACTTGTCATCACAATGATCCATGACCACTTACATCACAATGCTCCTTGACTCCTGTCATCACAATGCTCCATAGCGTATGCATTCGCAATGCTACATGGTCCCTGTAATCCCAATGCTCCATGAACCCTGTCATCACAATGTTCCATGACAGTTGTCATCACAATGCTCCATGGCCCCTGTCAGCACAATGTTCCATGACAGATGTCATCACTGTCCTCCATGGTCCCTGGAATCACAATGCTCCATTCCCTTGTCAACACAATGCTCCAGAACTCTTGTCATCATAATGCTCGATGCCCGTCTCTTCACAATTCTCCATGACATTTTTCATCAAAATGCTCCATGGCCTTTGTCATCACAATGCTCCATGGCCCCTGTTATCACAGTGCTCCATGTTACCTTTCATCACAATTCTAGATGACCACTGTCATCACAATGCCCCATGACCCCTGTCATCACAATGCTCCATAACCCCTGTCATCACAATATTCACTGCCCATGTAATCACAATGCTGCTGGTCCCTTGTAATCACAATGTTCCATACCCTTGTCATCACAATGCTCCAGAACTCTTGTCATCATAATGCTCCATGCCCGTGTCATCACAATGCTCCATGGCCCCTGTCATCACAGTGCTCCGTGATACATTTCATCATAATGATAGATGACCACTGTCATCACAATGCTCCATGACACCTGTCATCAGAATTGGCCATGGCCCTTGTCATCACAATGCTCCATGATACTTATCTTCACAATGTTCCATGGCGCATTTCATCACAATGCTCCGTGACCACTTTCATCAAATTGCTGCATGATGCCTGTCATCCCGATGCTCCATGGCCTTTGTCATCAAAATTCTACATGGCCCCTGTAATAACAGTGCTTCAGGACAACTTTTATCACAATGCTCCATGACCACTCTCATCACAATGCCAGATAAGACCTTTCATGACAATGCGCCATGGCCGTTGTCATCACAATATTCTATGACTTCTGTCATCACAATGCCCCATCACCCCTGGTATTACAATGCTCCATGACCCCTGTCATCACAATGCTCCGAAACCCTTGTCATCACAATATTCCATGATCCGTGTAATCACGAAGATCCATGAACCATTTCTGTACAATGCTCCAGTACCCCTTTCATTAAAATGCTCCATGGCACTTGTCATCACCATGCTCCAGGAACCCTTCCATCACAATAATCCATGACCCGTTTCCTCACAATTCTCCAGGACCGCTTTCATCACAATGCTCCATTCCCTTGTCATCTCAATGCTTCATGGCCCCTGTAATCACAATGATCCATGCCTTGTCCTCAAAATGCTCCAGAACTCTTGTCATCACAATGCTCCATGCCCATGTCATCACAATGCTGCATGACCCCTGTCATCACAATGCTGCATGACACCTGTCATCACAATGCTCCATGCCCGTATCATCACAATGCTCCATTACCCATGTCATCGTAGTGATCCATGACCCCTGTCATCACAATGCTCCATGACACCTGTCATCACAATGCTCCGTGGTCTTTGTCATCACAATGCTCCATGACCACTGTCATCACCATGCCCCATGATCCCAGTCATCACAATGCTCCATAGCCCTTGTCATCACAATGCTCCATTATCCCTGTCACCACAATGTTCCATGACTCTTGTCATCAAAATGCCTCATGATCCTTTTAATCACAATGCTCCATGACTCCTTTCATCACAGGCTCCATGATACTTGTCATTACACTGCCCCATGACCTTTTTCAGAACAATGCTCCATGATACCAGTCATCACAATGCTCCATGACCATTGTCGTCACAATGCTCTATGCCCCTTTCAACACAATGCTCCATGACAACTGTCATCACAATGCTCCATGGCCTTTGTCATCACAATTATACATGGCCCCTATCATCACAGTGCTCCATGACACCTTTCATCACAATGCTCCATGACCACTGTCATCACAATGCCCCATGACCCCTGTCATCACAATGCTCCATGGCCCCTGTCATTACAATGCTCCATGACCACTGTCATCACAATATTCCATGATCGGTGTAATCACAATGACCCATGACACCTTTCCTCAGAAGGCTCCAGTATGCCTGTCATCACAATGCTCCAATGTCCGTCTCATCACAATGCTCCATGATCCCTGTCAGCACAACGTTACATGACAATTGTCATCACAATGCTCCATGACACCTGTCACCTCAATGTTGCCTGCCCATGTCATCAAAATGCTCCATGTCCCCTGTAATCACAAGGTTCCATTACACCTGTCATCACAGTGTTCCTTGCCCATGTCATCACAATGCTCCATTACCAATGTAATCAAAAGGTTCGCCTGCCCTTGTCATCAAAATGCTCCATGGCCCCTTTAATCACAATGCTCCATGAAACATGTCATCACAATGTTCCATGACACTTGTCATCACAATGCTCCATGACCCCTGTAATCACAATGCTCCATGACCTAGTCATCACAATGCTCCAGAACTCTTGTCATCGTAATGATGAATGCCCGTGACATCACAAAGCTCCATGATACTTGTCATCACAATGTTCCATGGCCTTGTCATCACAATACTCCATGGACCCTGTCATCACAGTGCTCCATGATACCTTTCATCACAATTCTAGATGACCACTGTCATCACAATGCCCCAAGACACATGTCATCACAATTCGCCATGGCCCTTGTCATCACAATGCTCCATGACCCGTGTCATCACAATGGTCCAGGACACTTGTCATCACAATGATCCATGACCACTTACATCACAATGCTCCTTGACTCCTGTCATCACAATGCTCCATAGCGTATGCATTCGCAATGCTACATGGTCCCTGTAATCCCAATGCTCCATGAACCCTGTCATCACAATGTTCCATGACAGTTGTCATCACAATGCTCCATGGCCCCTGTCAGCACAATGTTCCATGACAGATGTCATCACTGTCCTCCATGGTCCCTGGAATCACAATGCTCCATTCCCTTGTCAACACAATGCTCCAGAACTCTTGTCATCATAATGCTCGATGCCCGTCTCTTCACAATTCTCCATGACATTTTTCATCAAAATGCTCCATGGCCTTTGTCATCACAATGCTCCATGGCCCCTGTTATCACAGTGCTCCATGTTACCTTTCATCACAATTCTAGATGACCACTGTCATCACAATGCCCCATGACCCCTGTCATCACAATGCTCCATAACCCCTGTCATCACAATATTCACTGCCCATGTAATCACAATGCTCCTGGTCCCTTGTAATCACAATGTTCCATACCCTTGTCATCACAATGCTCCAGAACTCTTGTCATCATAATGCTCCATGCCCGTGTCATCACAATGCTCCATGGCCCCTGTCATCACAGTGCTCCGTGATACATTTCATCATAATGATAGATGACCACTGTCATCACAATGCTCCATGACACCTGTCATCAGAATTGGCCATGGCCCTTGTCATCACAATGCTCCATGATACTTATCTTCACAATGTTCCATGGCGCATTTCATCACAATGCTCCGTGACCACTGTCATCAAATTGCTGCATGATGCCTGTCATCCCGATGCTCCATGGCCTTTGTCATCAAAATTCTACATGGCCCCTGTAATAACAGTGCTTCAGGACAACTTTTATCACAATGCTCCATGACCACTCTCATCACAATGCCAGATAAGACCTTTCATGACAATGCGCCATGGCCGTTGTCATCACAATATTCTATGACTTCTGTCATCACAATGCCCCATCACCCCTGGTATTACAATGCTCCATGACCCCTGTCATCACAATGCTCCGAAACCCTTGTCATCACAATATTCCATGATCCGTGTAATCACGAAGATCCATGAACCATTTCTGTACAATGCTCCAGTACCCCTTTCATTAAAATGCTCCATGGCACTTGTCATCACCATGCTCCAGGAACCCTTCCATCACAATAATCCATGACCCGTTTCCTCACAATTCTCCAGGACCGCTTTCATCACAATGCTCCATTCCCTTGTCATCTCAATGCTTCATGGCCCCTGTAATCACAATGATCCATGCCTTGTCCTCAAAATGCTCCAGAACTCTTGTCATCACAATGCTCCATGCCCATGTCATCACAATGCTGCATGACCCCTGTCATCACAATGCTGCATGACACCTGTCATCACAATGCTCCATGCCCGTATCATCACAATGCTCCATTACCCATGTCATCGTAGTGATCCATGACCCCTGTCATCACAATGCTCCATGACCCCTGTCATCACAATGCTCCGTGGTCTTTGTCATCACAATGCTCCATGACCACTGTCATCACCATGCCCCATGATCCCAGTCATCACAATGCTCCATAGCCCTTGTCATCACAATGCTCCATTATCCCTGTCACCACAATGTTCCATGACTCTTGTCATCAAAATGCCTCATGATCCTTTTAATCACAATGCTCCATGACTCCTTTCATCACAGGCTCCATGATACTTGTCATTACACTGCCCCATGACCTTTTTCAGAACAATGCTCCATGATACCAGTCATCACAATGCTCCATGACCATTGTCGTCACAATGCTCTATGCCCCTTTCAACACAATGCTCCATGACAACTGTCATCACAATGCTCCATGGCCTTTGTCATCACAATTATACATGGCCCCTATCATCACAGTGCTCCATGACACCTTTCATCACAATGCTCCATGACCACTGTCATCACAATGCCCCATGACCCCTGTCATCACAATGCTCCATGGCCCCTGTCATTACAATGCTCCATGACCACTGTCATCACAATATTCCATGATCGGTGTAATCACAATGACCCATGACACCTTTCCTCAGAAGGCTCCAGTATGCCTGTCATCACAATGCTCCAATGTCCGTCTCATCACAATGCTCCATGATCCCTGTCAGCACAACGTTACATGACAATTGTCATCACAATGCTCCATGACACCTGTCACCTCAATGTTGCCTGCCCATGTCATCAAAATGCTCCATGTCCCCTGTAATCACAAGGTTCCATTACACCTGTCATCACAGTGTTCCTTGCCCATGTCATCACAATGCTCCATTACCAATGTAATCAAAAGGTTCGCCTGCCCTTGTCATCAAAATGCTCCATGGCCCCTTTAATCACAATGCTCCATGAAACATGTCATCACAATGTTCCATGACACTTGTCATCACAATGCTCCATGACCCCTGTAATCACAATGCTCCATGACCTAGTCATCACAATGCTCCAGAACTCTTGTCATCGTAATGATGAATGCCCGTGACATCACAAAGCTCCATGATACTTGTCATCACAATGTTCCATGGCCTTGTCATCACAATACTCCATGGACCCTGTCATCACAGTGCTCCATGATACCTTTCATCACAATTCTAGATGACCACTGTCATCACAATGCCCCAAGACACATGTCATCACAATTCGCCATGGCCCTTGTCATCACAATGCTCCATGACCCGTGTCATCACAATGGTCCAGGACACTTGTCATCACAATGATCCATGACCACTTACATCACAATGCTCCTTGACTCCTGTCATCACAATGCTCCATAGCGTATGCATTCGCAATGCTACATGGTCCCTGTAATCCCAATGCTCCATGAACCCTGTCATCACAATGTTCCATGACAGTTGTCATCACAATGCTCCATGGCCCCTGTCAGCACAATGTTCCATGACAGATGTCATCACTGTCCTCCATGGTCCCTGGAATCACAATGCTCCATTCCCTTGTCAACACAATGCTCCAGAACTCTTGTCATCATAATGCTCGATGCCCGTCTCTTCACAATTCTCCATGACATTTTTCATCAAAATGCTCCATGGCCTTTGTCATCACAATGCTCCATGGCCCCTGTTATCACAGTGCTCCATGTTACCTTTCATCACAATTCTAGATGACCACTGTCATCACAATGCCCCATGACCCCTGTCATCACAATGCTCCATAACCCCTGTCATCACAATATTCACTGCCCATGTAATCACAATGCTGCTGGTCCCTTGTAATCACAATGTTCCATACCCTTGTCATCACAATGCTCCAGAACTCTTGTCATCATAATGCTCCATGCCCGTGTCATCACAATGCTCCATGGCCCCTGTCATCACAGTGCTCCGTGATACATTTCATCATAATGATAGATGACCACTGTCATCACAATGCTCCATGACACCTGTCATCAGAATTGGCCATGGCCCTTGTCATCACAATGCTCCATGATACTTATCTTCACAATGTTCCATGGCGCATTTCATCACAATGCTCCGTGACCACTTTCATCAAATTGCTGCATGATGCCTGTCATCCCGATGCTCCATGGCCTTTGTCATCAAAATTCTACATGGCCCCTGTAATAACAGTGCTTCAGGACAACTTTTATCACAATGCTCCATGACCACTCTCATCACAATGCCAGATAAGACCTTTCATGACAATGCGCCATGGCCGTTGTCATCACAATATTCTATGACTTCTGTCATCACAATGCCCCATCACCCCTGGTATTACAATGCTCCATGACCCCTGTCATCACAATGCTCCGAAACCCTTGTCATCACAATATTCCATGATCCGTGTAATCACGAAGATCCATGAACCATTTCTGTACAATGCTCCAGTACCCCTTTCATTAAAATGCTCCATGGCACTTGTCATCACCATGCTCCAGGAACCCTTCCATCACAATAATCCATGACCCGTTTCCTCACAATTCTCCAGGACCGCTTTCATCACAATGCTCCATTCCCTTGTCATCTCAATGCTTCATGGCCCCTGTAATCACAATGATCCATGCCTTGTCCTCAAAATGCTCCAGAACTCTTGTCATCACAATGCTCCATGCCCATGTCATCACAATGCTGCATGACCCCTGTCATCACAATGCTGCATGACACCTGTCATCACAATGCTCCATGCCCGTATCATCACAATGCTCCATTACCCATGTCATCGTAGTGATCCATGACCCCTGTCATCACAATGCTCCATGACACCTGTCATCACAATGCTCCGTGGTCTTTGTCATCACAATGCTCCATGACCACTGTCATCACCATGCCCCATGATCCCAGTCATCACAATGCTCCATAGCCCTTGTCATCACAATGCTCCATTATCCCTGTCACCACAATGTTCCATGACTCTTGTCATCAAAATGCCTCATGATCCTTTTAATCACAATGCTCCATGACTCCTTTCATCACAGGCTCCATGATACTTGTCATTACACTGCCCCATGACCTTTTTCAGAACAATGCTCCATGATACCAGTCATCACAATGCTCCATGACCATTGTCGTCACAATGCTCTATGCCCCTTTCAACACAATGCTCCATGACAACTGTCATCACAATGCTCCATGGCCTTTGTCATCACAATTATACATGGCCCCTATCATCACAGTGCTCCATGACACCTTTCATCACAATGCTCCAGGACCACTGTCATCACAATGCCCCATGACCCCTGTCATCACAATGCTCCATGGCCCCTGTCATTACAATGCTCCATGACCACTGTCATCACAATATTCCATGATCGGTGTAATCACAATGACCCATGACACCTTTCCTCAGAAGGCTCCAGTATGCCTGTCATCACAATGCTCCAATGTCCGTCTCATCACAATGCTCCATGATCCCTGTCAGCACAACGTTACATGACAATTGTCATCACAATGCTCCATGACACCTGTCACCTCAATGTTGCCTGCCCATGTCATCAAAATGCTCCATGTCCCCTGTAATCACAAGGTTCCATTACACCTGTCATCACAGTGTTCCTTGCCCATGTCATCACAATGCTCCATTACCAATGTAATCAAAAGGTTCGCCTGCCCTTGTCATCAAAATGCTCCATGGCCCCTTTAATCACAATGCTCCATGAAACATGTCATCACAATGTTCCATGACACTTGTCATCACAATGCTCCATGACCCCTGTAATCACAATGCTCCATGACCTAGTCATCACAATGCTCCAGAACTCTTGTCATCGTAATGATGAATGCCCGTGACATCACAAAGCTCCATGATACTTGTCATCACAACGTTCCATGGCCTTGTCATCACAATACTCCATGGACCCTGTCATCACAGTGCTCCATGATACCTTTCATCACAATTCTAGATGACCACTGTCATCACAATGCCCCAAGACACATGTCATCACAATTCGCCATGGCCCTTGTCATCACAATGCTCCATGACCCGTGTCATCACAATGGTCCAGGACACTTGTCATCACAATGATCCATGACCACTTACATCACAATGCTCCTTGACTCCTGTCATCACAATGCTCCATAGCGTATGCATTCGCAATGCTACATGGTCCCTGTAATCCCAATGCTCCATGAACCCTGTCATCACAATGTTCCATGACAGTTGTCATCACAATGCTCCATGGCCCCTGTCAGCACAATGTTCCATGACAGATGTCATCACTGTCCTCCATGGTCCCTGGAATCACAATGCTCCATTCCCTTGTCAACACAATGCTCCAGAACTCTTGTCATCATAATGCTCGATGCCCGTCTCTTCACAATTCTCCATGACATTTTTCATCAAAATGCTCCATGGCCTTTGTCATCACAATGCTCCATGGCCCCTGTTATCACAGTGCTCCATGTTACCTTTCATCACAATTCTAGATGACCACTGTCATCACAATGCCCCATGACCCCTGTCATCACAATGCTCCATAACCCCTGTCATCACAATATTCACTGCCCATGTAATCACAATGCTCCTGGTCCCTTGTAATCACAATGTTCCATACCCTTGTCATCACAATGCTCCAGAACTCTTGTCATCATAATGCTCCATGCCCGTGTCATCACAATGCTCCATGGCCCCTGTCATCACAGTGCTCCGTGATACATTTCATCATAATGATAGATGACCACTGTCATCACAATGCTCCATGACACCTGTCATCAGAATTGGCCATGGCCCTTGTCATCACAATGCTCCATGATACTTATCTTCACAATGTTCCATGGCGCATTTCATCACAATGCTCCGTGACCACTGTCATCAAATTGCTGCATGATGCCTGTCATCCCGATGCTCCATGGCCTTTGTCATCAAAATTCTACATGGCCCCTGTAATAACAGTGCTTCAGGACAACTTTTATCACAATGCTCCATGACCACTCTCATCACAATGCCAGATAAGACCTTTCATGACAATGCGCCATGGCCGTTGTCATCACAATATTCTATGACTTCTGTCATCACAATGCCCCATCACCCCTGGTATTACAATGCTCCATGACCCCTGTCATCACAATGCTCCGAAACCCTTGTCATCACAATATTCCATGATCCGTGTAATCACGAAGATCCATGAACCATTTCTGTACAATGCTCCAGTACCCCTTTCATTAAAATGCTCCATGGCACTTGTCATCACCATGCTCCAGGAACCCTTCCATCACAATAATCCATGACCCGTTTCCTCACAATTCTCCAGGACCGCTTTCATCACAATGCTCCATTCCCTTGTCATCTCAATGCTTCATGGCCCCTGTAATCACAATGATCCATGCCTTGTCCTCAAAATGCTCCAGAACTCTTGTCATCACAATGCTCCATGCCCATGTCATCACAATGCTGCATGACCCCTGTCATCACAATGCTGCATGACACCTGTCATCACAATGCTCCCTGCCCGTATCATCACAATGCTCCATTACCCATGTCATCGTAGTGATCCATGACCCCTGTCATCACAATGCTCCATGACACCTGTCATCACAATGCTCCGTGGTCTTTGTCATCACAATGCTCCATGACCACTGTCATCACCATGCCCCATGATCCCAGTCATCACAATGCTCCATAGCCCTTGTCATCACAATGCTCCATTATCCCTGTCACCACAATGTTCCATGACTCTTGTCATCAAAATGCCTCATGATCCTTTTAATCACAATGCTCCATGACTCCTTTCATCACAGGCTCCATGATACTTGTCATTACACTGCCCCATGACCTTTTTCAGAACAATGCTCCATGATACCAGTCATCACAATGCTCCATGACCATTGTCGTCACAATGCTCTATGCCCCTTTCAACACAATGCTCCATGACAACTGTCATCACAATGCTCCATGGCCTTTGTCATCACAATTATACATGGCCCCTATCATCACAGTGCTCCATGACACCTTTCATCACAATGCTCCATGACCACTGTCATCACAATGCCCCATGACCCCTGTCATCACAATGCTCCATGGCCCCTGTCATTACAATGCTCCATGACCACTGTCATCACAATATTCCATGATCGGTGTAATCACAATGACCCATGACACCTTTCCTCAGAAGGCTCCAGTATGCCTGTCATCACAATGCTCCAATGTCCGTCTCATCACAATGCTCCATGATCCCTGTCAGCACAACGTTACATGACAATTGTCATCACAATGCTCCATGACACCTGTCACCTCAATGTTGCCTGCCCATGTCATCAAAATGCTCCATGTCCCCTGTAATCACAAGGTTCCATTACACCTGTCATCACAGTGTTCCTTGCCCATGTCATCACAATGCTCCATTACCAATGTAATCAAAAGGTTCGCCTGCCCTTGTCATCAAAATGCTCCATGGCCCCTTTAATCACAATGCTCCATGAAACATGTCATCACAATGTTCCATGACACTTGTCATCACAATGCTCCATGACCCCTGTAATCACAATGCTCCATGACCTAGTCATCACAATGCTCCAGAACTCTTGTCATCGTAATGATGAATGCCCGTGACATCACAAAGCTCCATGATACTTGTCATCACAATGTTCCATGGCCTTGTCATCACAATACTCCATGGACCCTGTCATCACAGTGCTCCATGATACCTTTCATCACAATTCTAGATGACCACTGTCATCACAATGCCCCAAGACACATGTCATCACAATTCGCCATGGCCCTTGTCATCACAATGCTCCATGACCCGTGTCATCACAATGGTCCAGGACACTTGTCATCACAATGATCCATGACCACTTACATCACAATGCTCCTTGACTCCTGTCATCACAATGCTCCATAGCGTATGCATTCGCAATGCTACATGGTCCCTGTAATCCCAATGCTCCATGAACCCTGTCATCACAATGTTCCATGACAGTTGTCATCACAATGCTCCATGGCCCCTGTCAGCACAATGTTCCATGACAGATGTCATCACTGTCCTCCATGGTCCCTGGAATCACAATGCTCCATTCCCTTGTCAACACAATGCTCCAGAACTCTTGTCATCATAATGCTCGATGCCCGTCTCTTCACAATTCTCCATGACATTTTTCATCAAAATGCTCCATGGCCTTTGTCATCACAATGCTCCATGGCCCCTGTTATCACAGTGCTCCATGTTACCTTTCATCACAATTCTAGATGACCACTGTCATCACAATGCCCCATGACCCCTGTCATCACAATGCTCCATAACCCCTGTCATCACAATATTCACTGCCCATGTAATCACAATGCTCCTGGTCCCTTGTAATCACAATGTTCCATACCCTTGTCATCACAATGCTCCAGAACTCTTGTCATCATAATGCTCCATGCCCGTGTCATCACAATGCTCCATGGCCCCTGTCATCACAGTGCTCCGTGATACATTTCATCATAATGATAGATGACCACTGTCATCACAATGCTCCATGACACCTGTCATCAGAATTGGCCATGGCCCTTGTCATCACAATGCTCCATGATACTTATCTTCACAATGTTCCATGGCGCATTTCATCACAATGCTCCGTGACCACTGTCATCAAATTGCTGCATGATGCCTGTCATCCCGATGCTCCATGGCCTTTGTCATCAAAATTCTACATGGCCCCTGTAATAACAGTGCTTCAGGACAACTTTTATCACAATGCTCCATGACCACTCTCATCACAATGCCAGATAAGACCTTTCATGACAATGCGCCATGGCCGTTGTCATCACAATATTCTATGACTTCTGTCATCACAATGCCCCATCACCCCTGGTATTACAATGCTCCATGACCCCTGTCATCACAATGCTCCGAAACCCTTGTCATCACAATATTCCATGATCCGTGTAATCACGAAGATCCATGAACCATTTCTGTACAATGCTCCAGTACCCCTTTCATTAAAATGCTCCATGGCACTTGTCATCACCATGCTCCAGGAACCCTTCCATCACAATAATCCATGACCCGTTTCCTCACAATTCTCCAGGACCGCTTTCATCACAATGCTCCATTCCCTTGTCATCTCAATGCTTCATGGCCCCTGTAATCACAATGATCCATGCCTTGTCCTCAAAATGCTCCAGAACTCTTGTCATCACAATGCTCCATGCCCATGTCATCACAATGCTGCATGACCCCTGTCATCACAATGCTGCATGACACCTGTCATCACAATGCTCCATGCCCGTATCATCACAATGCTCCATTACCCATGTCATCGTAGTGATCCATGACCCCTGTCATCACAATGCTCCATGACACCTGTCATCACAATGCTCCGTGGTCTTTGTCATCACAATGCTCCATGACCACTGTCATCACCATGCCCCATGATCCCAGTCATCACAATGCTCCATAGCCCTTGTCATCACAATGCTCCATTATCCCTGTCACCACAATGTTCCATGACTCTTGTCATCAAAATGCCTCATGATCCTTTTAATCACAATGCTCCATGACTCCTTTCATCACAGGCTCCATGATACTTGTCATTACACTGCCCCATGACCTTTTTCAGAACAATGCTCCATGATACCAGTCATCACAATGCTCCATGACCATTGTCGTCACAATGCTCTATGCCCCTTTCAACACAATGCTCCATGACAACTGTCATCACAATGCTCCATGGCCTTTGTCATCACAATTATACATGGCCCCTATCATCACAGTGCTCCATGACACCTTTCATCACAATGCTCCATGACCACTGTCATCACAATGCCCCATGACCCCTGTCATCACAATGCTCCATGGCCCCTGTCATTACAATGCTCCATGACCACTGTCATCACAATATTCCATGATCGGTGTAATCACAATGACCCATGACACCTTTCCTCAGAAGGCTCCAGTATGCCTGTCATCACAATGCTCCAATGTCCGTCTCATCACAATGCTCCATGATCCCTGTCAGCACAACGTTACATGACAATTGTCATCACAATGCTCCATGACACCTGTCACCTCAATGTTGCCTGCCCATGTCATCAAAATGCTCCATGTCCCCTGTAATCACAAGGTTCCATTACACCTGTCATCACAGTGTTCCTTGCCCATGTCATCACAATGCTCCATTACCAATGTAATCAAAAGGTTCGCCTGCCCTTGTCATCAAAATGCTCCATGGCCCCTTTAATCACAATGCTCCATGAAACATGTCATCACAATGTTCCATGACACTTGTCATCACAATGCTCCATGACCCCTGTAATCACAATGCTCCATGACCTAGTCATCACAATGCTCCAGAACTCTTGTCATCGTAATGATGAATGCCCGTGACATCACAAAGCTCCATGATACTTGTCATCACAATGTTCCATGGCCTTGTCATCACAATACTCCATGGACCCTGTCATCACAGTGCTCCATGATACCTTTCATCACAATTCTAGATGACCACTGTCATCACAATGCCCCAAGACACATGTCATCACAATTCGCCATGGCCCTTGTCATCACAATGCTCCATGACCCGTGTCATCACAATGGTCCAGGACACTTGTCATCACAATGATCCATGACCACTTACATCACAATGCTCCTTGACTCCTGTCATCACAATGCTCCATAGCGTATGCATTCGCAATGCTACATGGTCCCTGTAATCCCAATGCTCCATGAACCCTGTCATCACAATGTTCCATGACAGTTGTCATCACAATGCTCCATGGCCCCTGTCAGCACAATGTTCCATGACAGATGTCATCACTGTCCTCCATGGTCCCTGGAATCACAATGCTCCATTCCCTTGTCAACACAATGCTCCAGAACTCTTGTCATCATAATGCTCGATGCCCGTCTCTTCACAATTCTCCATGACATTTTTCATCAAAATGCTCCATGGCCTTTGTCATCACAATGCTCCATGGCCCCTGTTATCACAGTGCTCCATGTTACCTTTCATCACAATTCTAGATGACCACTGTCATCACAATGCCCCATGACCCCTGTCATCACAATGCTCCATAACCCCTGTCATCACAATATTCACTGCCCATGTAATCACAATGCTCCTGGTCCCTTGTAATCATAATGTTCCATACCCTTGTCATCACAATGCTCCAGAACTCTTGTCATCATAATGCTCCATGCCCGTGTCATCACAATGCTCCATGGCCCCTGTCATCACAGTGCTCCGTGATACATTTCATCATAATGATAGATGACCACTGTCATCACAATGCTCCATGACACCTGTCATCAGAATTGGCCATGGCCCTTGTCATCACAATGCTCCATGATACTTATCTTCACAATGTTCCATGGCGCATTTCATCACAATGCTCCGTGACCACTGTCATCAAATTGCTGCATGATGCCTGTCATCCCGATGCTCCATGGCCTTTGTCATCAAAATTCTACATGGCCCCTGTAATAACAGTGCTTCAGGACAACTTTTATCACAATGCTCCATGACCACTCTCATCACAATGCCAGATAAGACCTTTCATGACAATGCGCCATGGCCGTTGTCATCACAATATTCTATGACTTCTGTCATCACAATGCCCCATCACCCCTGGTATTACAATGCTCCATGACCCCTGTCATCACAATGCTCCGAAACCCTTGTCATCACAATATTCCATGATCCGTGTAATCACGAAGATCCATGAACCATTTCTGTACAATGCTCCAGTACCCCTTTCATTAAAATGCTCCATGGCACTTGTCATCACCATGCTCCAGGAACCCTTCCATCACAATAATCCATGACCCGTTTCCTCACAATTCTCCAGGACCGCTTTCATCACAATGCTCCATTCCCTTGTCATCTCAATGCTTCATGGCCCCTGTAATCACAATGATCCATGCCTTGTCCTCAAAATGCTCCAGAACTCTTGTCATCACAATGCTCCATGCCCATGTCATCACAATGCTGCATGACCCCTGTCATCACAATGCTGCATGACACCTGTCATCACAATGCTCCATGCCCGTATCATCACAATGCTCCATTACCCATGTCATCGTAGTGATCCATGACCCCTGTCATCACAATGCTCCATGACCCCTGTCATCACAATGCTCCGTGGTCTTTGTCATCACAATGCTCCATGACCACTGTCATCACCATGCCCCATGATCCCAGTCATCACAATGCTCCATAGCCCTTGTCATCACAATGCTCCATTATCCCTGTCACCACAATGTTCCATGACTCTTGTCATCAAAATGCCTCATGATCCTTTTAATCACAATGCTCCATGACTCCTTTCATCACAG
This sequence comes from Balaenoptera borealis, assembly GCF_965194805.1. Lineage (NCBI taxonomy): Eukaryota > Metazoa > Chordata > Mammalia > Artiodactyla > Balaenopteridae > Balaenoptera > Balaenoptera borealis. Next base: position 151,198 of record NW_028123546.1, read on the forward strand.
GCTCCATGATACTTGTCATTACACTGCCCCATGACCTTTTTCAGAACAATGCTCCATGATACCAGTCATCACAATGCTCCATGACCATTGTCGTCACAATGCTCTATGCCCCTTTCAACACAATGCTCCATGACAACTGTCATCACAATGCTCCATGGCCTTTGTCATCACAATTATACATGGCCCCTATCATCACAGTGCTCCATGACACCTTTCATCACAATGCTCCATGACCACTGTCATCACAATGCCCCATGACCCCTGTCATCACAATGCTCCATGGCCCCTGTCATTACAATGCTCCATGACCACTGTCATCACAATATTCCATGATCGGTGTAATCACAATGACCCATGACACCTTTCCTCAGAAGGCTCCAGTATGCCTGTCATCACAATGCTCCAATGTCCGTCTCATCACAATGCTCCATGATCCCTGTCAGCACAACGTTACATGACAATTGTCATCACAATGCTCCATGACACCTGTCACCTCAATGTTGCCTGCCCATGTCATCAAAATGCTCCATGTCCCCTGTAATCACAAGGTTCCATTACACCTGTCATCACAGTGTTCCTTGCCCATGTCATCACAATGCTCCATTACCAATGTAATCAAAAGGTTCGCCTGCCCTTGTCATCAAAATGCTCCATGGCCCCTTTAATCACAATGCTCCATGAAACATGTCATCACAATGTTCCATGACACTTGTCATCACAATGCTCCATGACCCCTGTAATCACAATGCTCCATGACCTAGTCATCACAATGCTCCAGAACTCTTGTCATCGTAATGATGAATGCCCGTGACATCACAAAGCTCCATGATACTTGTCATCACAATGTTCCATGGCCTTGTCATCACAATACTCCATGGACCCTGTCATCACAGTGCTCCATGATACCTTTCATCACAATTCTAGATGACCACTGTCATCACAATGCCCCAAGACACATGTCATCACAATTCGCCATGGCCCTTGTCATCACAATGCTCCATGACCCGTGTCATCACAATGGTCCAGGACACTTGTCATCACAATGATCCATGACCACTTACATCACAATGCTCCTTGACTCCTGTCATCACAATGCTCCATAGCGTATGCATTCGCAATGCTACATGGTCCCTGTAATCCCAATGCTCCATGAACCCTGTCATCACAATGTTCCATGACAGTTGTCATCACAATGCTCCATGGCCCCTGTCAGCACAATGTTCCATGACAGATGTCATCACTGTCCTCCATGGTCCCTGGAATCACAATGCTCCATTCCCTTGTCAACACAATGCTCCAGAACTCTTGTCATCATAATGCTCGATGCCCGTCTCTTCACAATTCTCCATGACATTTTTCATCAAAATGCTCCATGGCCTTTGTCATCACAATGCTCCATGGCCCCTGTTATCACAGTGCTCCATGTTACCTTTCATCACAATTCTAGATGACCACTGTCATCACAATGCCCCATGACCCCTGTCATCACAATGCTCCATAACCCCTGTCATCACAATATTCACTGCCCATGTAATCACAATGCTGCTGGTCCCTTGTAATCACAATGTTCCATACCCTTGTCATCACAATGCTCCAGAACTCTTGTCATCATAATGCTCCATGCCCGTGTCATCACAATGCTCCATGGCCCCTGTCATCACAGTGCTCCGTGATACATTTCATCATAATGATAGATGACCACTGTCATCACAATGCTCCATGACACCTGTCATCAGAATTGGCCATGGCCCTTGTCATCACAATGCTCCATGATACTTATCTTCACAATGTTCCATGGCGCATTTCATCACAATGCTCCGTGACCACTGTCATCAAATTGCTGCATGATGCCTGTCATCCCGATGCTCCATGGCCTTTGTCATCAAAATTCTACATGGCCCCTGTAATAACAGTGCTTCAGGACAACTTTTATCACAATGCTCCATGACCACTCTCATCACAATGCCAGATAAGACCTTTCATGACAATGCGCCATGGCCGTTGTCATCACAATATTCTATGACTTCTGTCATCACAATGCCCCATCACCCCTGGTATTACAATGCTCCATGACCCCTGTCATCACAATGCTCCGAAACCCTTGTCATCACAATATTCCATGATCCGTGTAATCACGAAGATCCATGAACCATTTCTGTACAATGCTCCAGTACCCCTTTCATTAAAATGCTCCATGGCACTTGTCATCACCATGCTCCAGGAACCCTTCCATCACAATAATCCATGACCCGTTTCCTCACAATTCTCCAGGACCGCTTTCATCACAATGCTCCATTCCCTTGTCATCTCAATGCTTCATGGCCCCTGTAATCACAATGATCCATGCCTTGTCCTCAAAATGCTCCAGAACTCTTGTCATCACAATGCTCCATGCCCATGTCATCACAATGCTGCATGACCCCTGTCATCACAATGCTGCATGACACCTGTCATCACAATGCTCCATGCCCGTATCATCACAATGCTCCATTACCCATGTCATCGTAGTGATCCATGACCCCTGTCATCACAATGCTCCATGACACCTGTCATCACAATGCTCCGTGGTCTTTGTCATCACAATGCTCCATGACCACTGTCATCACCATGCCCCATGATCCCAGTCATCACAATGCTCCATAGCCCTTGTCATCACAATGCTCCATTATCCCTGTCACCACAATGTTCCATGACTCTTGTCATCAAAATGCCTCATGATCCTTTTAATCACAATGCTCCATGACTCCTTTCATCACAGGCTCCATGATACTTGTCATTACACTGCCCCATGACCTTTTTCAGAACAATGCTCCATGATACCAGTCATCACAATGCTCCATGACCATTGTCGTCACAATGCTCTATGCCCCTTTCAACACAATGCTCCATGACAACTGTCATCACAATGCTCCATGGCCTTTGTCATCACAATTATACATGGCCCCTATCATCACAGTGCTCCATGACACCTTTCATCACAATGCTCCATGACCACTGTCATCACAATGCCCCATGACCCCTGTCATCACAATGCTCCATGGCCCCTGTCATTACAATGCTCCATGACCACTGTCATCACAATATTCCATGATCGGTGTAATCACAATGACCCATGACACCTTTCCTCAGAAGGCTCCAGTATGCCTGTCATCACAATGCTCCAATGTCCGTCTCATCACAATGCTCCATGATCCCTGTCAGCACAACGTTACATGACAATTGTCATCACAATGCTCCATGACACCTGTCACCTCAATGTTGCCTGCCCATGTCATCAAAATGCTCCATGTCCCCTGTAATCACAAGGTTCCATTACACCTGTCATCACAGTGTTCCTTGCCCATGTCATCACAATGCTCCATTACCAATGTAATCAAAAGGTTCGCCTGCCCTTGTCATCAAAATGCTCCATGGCCCCTTTAATCACAATGCTCCATGAAACATGTCATCACAATGTTCCATGACACTTGTCATCACAATGCTCCATGACCCCTGTAATCACAATGCTCCATGACCTAGTCATCACAATGCTCCAGAACTCTTGTCATCGTAATGATGAATGCCCGTGACATCACAAAGCTCCATGATACTTGTCATCACAATGTTCCATGGCCTTGTCATCACAATACTCCATGGACCCTGTCATCACAGTGCTCCATGATACCTTTCATCACAATTCTAGATGACCACTGTCATCACAATGCCCCAAGACACATGTCATCACAATTCGCCATGGCCCTTGTCATCACAATGCTCCATGACCCGTGTCATCACAATGGTCCAGGACACTTGTCATCACAATGATCCATGACCACTTACATCACAATGCTCCTTGACTCCTGTCATCACAATGCTCCATAGCGTATGCATTCGCAATGCTACATGGTCCCTGTAATCCCAATGCTCCATGAACCCTGTCATCACAATGTTCCATGACAGTTGTCATCACAATGCTCCATGGCCCCTGTCAGCACAATGTTCCATGACAGATGTCATCACTGTCCTCCATGGTCCCTGGAATCACAATGCTCCATTCCCTTGTCAACACAATGCTCCAGAACTCTTGTCATCATAATGCTCCATGTCCGTCTCATCACAATGCTCCATGACATTTTTCATCAAAATGCTCCATGGCCTTTGTCATCACAATGCTCCATGGCCCCTGTTATCACAGTGCTCCATGTTACCTTTCATCACAATTCTAGATGACCACTGTCATCACAATGCCCCATGACCCCTGTCATCACAATGCTCCATAACCCCTGTCATCACAATATTCACTGCCCATGTAATCACAATGCTGCTGGTCCCTTGTAATCACAATGTTCCATACCCTTGTCATCACAATGCTCCAGAACTCTTGTCATCATAATGCTCCATGCCCGTGTCATCACAATGCTCCATGGCCCCTGTCATCACAGTGCTCCGTGATACATTTCATCATAATGATAGATGACCACTGTCATCACAATGCTCCATGACACCTGTCATCAGAATTGGCCATGGCCCTTGTCATCACAATGCTCCATGATACTTATCTTCACAATGTTCCATGGCGCATTTCATCACAATGCTCCGTGACCACTGTCATCAAATTGCTGCATGATGCCTGTCATCCCGATGCTCCATGGCCTTTGTCATCAAAATTCTACATGGCCCCTGTAATAACAGTGCTTCAGGACAACTTTTATCACAATGCTCCATGACCACTCTCATCACAATGCCAGATAAGACCTTTCATGACAATGCGCCATGGCCGTTGTCATCACAATATTCTATGACTTCTGTCATCACAATGCTCCATGCCCCTGTCATCACAATGCCCCATCACCCCTGGTATTACAATACTCCATGACCCCTGTCATCACAATGCTCCAAAACCCTTGTCATCACAATATTCCATGATCCGTGTAATCACGAAGATCCATGAACCATTTCTGTACAATGCTCCAGTACCCCTTTCATTAAAATGCTCCATGGCACTTGTCATCACCATGCTCCAGGAACCCTTCCATCACAATAATCCATGACCCGTTTCCTCACAATTCTCCAGGACCGCTTTCATCACAATGCTCCATTCCCTTGTCATCTCAATGCTTCATGGCCCCTGTAATCACAATGATCCATGCCTTGTCCTCAAAATGCTCCAGAACTCTTGTCATCACAATGCTCCATGCCCATGTCATCACAATGCTGCATGACCCCTGTCATCACAATGCTGCATGACACCTGTCATCACAATGCTGCCTGCCCGTATCATCACAATGCTCCATTACCCATGTCATCGTAGTGATCCATGACCCCTGTCATCACAATGCTCCATGACCCCTGTCATCACAATGCTCCGTGGTCTTTGTCATCACAATGCTCCATGACCACTGTCATCACCATGCCCCATGATCCCAGTCATCACAATGCTCCATAGCCCTTGTCATCACAATGCTCCATTATCCCTGTCACCACAATGTTCCATGACTCTTGTCATCAAAATGCCTCATGATCCTTTTAATCACAATGCTCCATGACTCCTTTCATCACAGGCTCCATGATACTTGTCATTACACTGCCCCATGACCTTTTTCAGAACAATGCTCCATGATACCAGTCATCACAATGCTCCATGACCATTGTCGTCACAATGCTCTATGCCCCTTTCAACACAATGCTCCATGACAACTGTCATCACAATGCTCCATGGCCTTTGTCATCACAATTATACATGGCCCCTATCATCACAGTGCTCCATGACACCTTTCATCACAATGCTCCATGACCACTGTCATCACAATGCCCCATGACCCCTGTCATCACAATGCTCCATGGCCCCTGTCATTACAATGCTCCATGACCACTGTCATCACAATATTCCATGATCGGTGTAATCACAATGACCCATGACACCTTTCCTCAGAAGGCTCCAGTATGCCTGTCATCACAATGCTCCAATGTCCGTCTCATCACAATGCTCCATGATCCCTGTCAGCACAACGTTACATGACAATTGTCATCACAATGCTCCATGACACCTGTCACCTCAATGTTGCCTGCCCATGTCATCAAAATGCTCCATGTCCCCTGTAATCACAAGGTTCCATTACACCTGTCATCACAGTGTTCCTTGCCCATGTCATCACAATGCTCCATTACCAATGTAATCAAAAGGTTCGCCTGCCCTTGTCATCAAAATGCTCCATGGCCCCTTTAATCACAATGCTCCATGAAACATGTCATCACAATGTTCCATGACACTTGTCATCACAATGCTCCATGACCCCTGTAATCACAATGCTCCATGACCTAGTCATCACAATGCTCCAGAACTCTTGTCATCGTAATGATGAATGCCCGTGACATCACAAAGCTCCATGATACTTGTCATCACAATGTTCCATGGCCTTGTCATCACAATACTCCATGGACCCTGTCATCACAGTGCTCCATGATACCTTTCATCACAATTCTAGATGACCACTGTCATCACAATGCCCCAAGACACATGTCATCACAATTCGCCATGGCCCTTGTCATCACAATGCTCCATGACCCGTGTCATCACAATGGTCCAGGACACTTGTCATCACAATGATCCATGACCACTTACATCACAATGCTCCTTGACTCCTGTCATCACAATGCTCCATAGCGTATGCATTCGCAATGCTACATGGTCCCTGTAATCCCAATGCTCCATGAACCCTGTCATCACAATGTTCCATGACAGTTGTCATCACAATGCTCCATGGCCCCTGTCAGCACAATGTTCCATGACAGATGTCATCACTGTCCTCCATGGTCCCTGGAATCACAATGCTCCATTCCCTTGTCAACACAATGCTCCAGAACTCTTGTCATCATAATGCTCGATGCCCGTCTCTTCACAATTCTCCATGACATTTTTCATCAAAATGCTCCATGGCCTTTGTCATCACAATGCTCCATGGCCCCTGTTATCACAGTGCTCCATGTTACCTTTCATCACAATTCTAGATGACCACTGTCATCACAATGCCCCATGACCCCTGTCATCACAATGCTCCATAACCCCTGTCATCACAATATTCACTGCCCATGTAATCACAATGCTGCTGGTCCCTTGTAATCACAATGTTCCATACCCTTGTCATCACAATGCTCCAGAACTCTTGTCATCATAATGCTCCATGCCCGTGTCATCACAATGCTCCATGGCCCCTGTCATCACAGTGCTCCGTGATACATTTCATCATAATGATAGATGACCACTGTCATCACAATGCTCCATGACACCTGTCATCAGAATTGGCCATGGCCCTTGTCATCACAATGCTCCATGATACTTATCTTCACAATGTTCCATGACGCATTTCATCACAATGCTCCGTGACCACTTTCATCAAATTGCTGCATGATGCCTGTCATCCCGATGCTCCATGGCCTTTGTCATCAAAATTCTACATGGCCCCTGTAATAACAGTGCTTCAGGACAACTTTTATCACAATGCTCCATGACCACTCTCATCACAATGCCAGATAAGACCTTTCATGACAATGCGCCATGGCCGTTGTCATCACAATATTCTATGACTTCTGTCATCACAATGCCCCATCACCCCTGGTATTACAATGCTCCATGACCCCTGTCATCACAATGCTCCGAAACCCTTGTCATCACAATATTCCATGATCCGTGTAATCACGAAGATCCATGAACCATTTCTGTACAATGCTCCAGTACCCCTTTCATTAAAATGCTCCATGGCACTTGTCATCACCATGCTCCAGGAACCCTTCCATCACAATAATCCATGACCCGTTTCCTCACAATTCTCCAGGACCGCTTTCATCACAATGCTCCATTCCCTTGTCATCTCAATGCTTCATGGCCCCTGTAATCACAATGATCCATGCCTTGTCCTCAAAATGCTCCAGAACTCTTGTCATCACAATGCTCCATGCCCATGTCATCACAATGCTGCATGACCCCTGTCATCACAATGCTGCATGACACCTGTCATCACAATGCTGCCTGCCCGTATCATCACAATGCTCCATTACCCATGTCATCGTAGTGATCCATGACCCCTGTCATCACAATGCTCCATGACACCTGTCATCACAATGCTCCGTGGTCTTTGTCATCACAATGCTCCATGACCACTGTCATCACCATGCCCCATGATCCCAGTCATCACAATGCTCCATAGCCCTTGTCATCACAATGCTCCATTATCCCTGTCACCACAATGTTCCATGACTCTTGTCATCAAAATGCCTCATGATCCTTTTAATCACAATGCTCCATGACTCCTTTCATCACAGGCTCCATGATACTTGTCATTACACTGCCCCATGACCTTTTTCAGAACAATGCTCCATGATACCAGTCATCACAATGCTCCATGACCATTGTCGTCACAATGCTCTATGCCCCTTTCAACACAATGCTCCATGACAACTGTCATCACAATGCTCCATGGCCTTTGTCATCACAATTATACATGGCCCCTATCATCACAGTGCTCCATGACACCTTTCATCACAATGCTCCATGACCACTGTCATCACAATGCCCCATGACCCCTGTCATCACAATGCTCCATGGCCCCTGTCATTACAATGCTCCATGACCACTGTCATCACAATATTCCATGATCGGTGTAATCACAATGACCCATGACACCTTTCCTCAGAAGGCTCCAGTATGCCTGTCATCACAATGCTCCAATGTCCGTCTCATCACAATGCTCCATGATCCCTGTCAGCACAACGTTACATGACAATTGTCATCACAATGCTCCATGACACCTGTCACCTCAATGTTGCCTGCCCATGTCATCAAAATGCTCCATGTCCCCTGTAATCACAAGGTTCCATTACACCTGTCATCACAGTGTTCCTTGCCCATGTCATCACAATGCTCCATTACCAATGTAATCAAAAGGTTCGCCTGCCCTTGTCATCAAAATGCTCCATGGCCCCTTTAATCACAATGCTCCATGAAACATGTCATCACAATGTTCCATGACACTTGTCATCACAATGCTCCATGACCCCTGTAATCACAATGCTCCATGACCTAGTCATCACAATGCTCCAGAACTCTTGTCATCGTAATGATGAATGCCCGTGACATCACAAAGCTCCATGATACTTGTCATCACAATGTTCCATGGCCTTGTCATCACAATACTCCATGGACCCTGTCATCACAGTGCTCCATGATACCTTTCATCACAATTCTAGATGACCACTGTCATCACAATGCCCCAAGACACATGTCATCACAATTCGCCATGGCCCTTGTCATCACAATGCTCCATGACCCGTGTCATCACAATGGTCCAGGACACTTGTCATCACAATGATCCATGACCACTTACATCACAATGCTCCTTGACTCCTGTCATCACAATGCTCCATAGCGTATGCATTCGCAATGCTACATGGTCCCTGTAATCCCAATGCTCCATGAACCCTGTCATCACAATGTTCCATGACAGTTGTCATCACAATGCTCCATGGCCCCTGTCAGCACAATGTTCCATGACAGATGTCATCACTGTCCTCCATGGTCCCTGGAATCACAATGCTCCATTCCCTTGTCAACACAATGCTCCAGAACTCTTGTCATCATAATGCTCGATGCCCGTCTCTTCACAATTCTCCATGACATTTTTCATCAAAATGCTCCATGGCCTTTGTCATCACAATGCTCCATGGCCCCTGTTATCACAGTGCTCCATGTTACCTTTCATCACAATTCTAGATGACCACTGTCATCACAATGCCCCATGACCCCTGTCATCACAATGCTCCATAACCCCTGTCATCACAATATTCACTGCCCATGTAATCACAATGCTGCTGGTCCCTTGTAATCACAATGTTCCATACCCTTGTCATCACAATGCTCCAGAACTCTTGTCATCATAATGCTCCATGCCCGTGTCATCACAATGCTCCATGGCCCCTGTCATCACAGTGCTCCGTGATACATTTCATCATAATGATAGATGACCACTGTCATCACAATGCTCCATGACACCTGTCATCAGAATTGGCCATGGCCCTTGTCATCACAATGCTCCATGATACTTATCTTCACAATGTTCCATGGCGCATTTCATCACAATGCTCCGTGACCACTGTCATCAAATTGCTGCATGATGCCTGTCATCCCGATGCTCCATGGCCTTTGTCATCAAAATTCTACATGGCCCCTGTAATAACAGTGCTTCAGGACAACTTTTATCACAATGCTCCATGACCACTCTCATCACAATGCCAGATAAGACCTTTCATGACAATGCGCCATGGCCGTTGTCATCACAATATTCTATGACTTCTGTCATCACAATGCCCCATCACCCCTGGTATTACAATGCTCCATGACCCCTGTCATCACAATGCTCCGAAACCCTTGTCATCACAATATTCCATGATCCGTGTAATCACGAAGATCCATGAACCATTTCTGTACAATGCTCCAGTACCCCTTTCATTAAAATGCTCCATGGCACTTGTCATCACCATGCTCCAGGAACCCTTCCATCACAATAATCCATGACCCGTTTCCTCACAATTCTCCAGGACCGCTTTCATCACAATGCTCCATTCCCTTGTCATCTCAATGCTTCATGGCCCCTGTAATCACAATGATCCATGCCTTGTCCTCAAAATGCTCCAGAACTCTTGTCATCACAATGCTCCATGCCCATGTCATCACAATGCTGCATGACCCCTGTCATCACAATGCTGCATGACACCTGTCATCACAATGCTCCCTGCCCGTATCATCACAATGCTCCATTACCCATGTCATCGTAGTGATCCATGACCCCTGTCATCACAATGCTCCATGACCCCTGTCATCACAATGCTCCGTGGTCTTTGTCATCACAATGCTCCATGACCACTGTCATCACCATGCCCCATGATCCCAGTCATCACAATGCTCCATAGCCCTTGTCATCACAATGCTCCATTATCCCTGTCACCACAATGTTCCATGACTCTTGTCATCAAAATGCCTCATGATCCTTTTAATCACAATGCTCCATGACTCCTTTCATCACAGGCTCCATGATACTTGTCATTACACTGCCCCATGACCTTTTTCAGAACAATGCTCCATGATACCAGTCATCACAATGCTCCATGACCATTGTCGTCACAATGCTCTATGCCCCTTTCAACACAATGCTCCATGACAACTGTCATCACAATGCTCCATGGCCTTTGTCATCACAATTATACATGGCCCCTATCATCACAGTGCTCCATGACACCTTTCATCACAATGCTCCATGACCACTGTCATCACAATGCCCCATGACCCCTGTCATCACAATGCTCCATGGCCCCTGTCATTACAATGCTCCATGACCACTGTCATCACAATATTCCATGATCGGTGTAATCACAATGACCCATGACACCTTTCCTCAGAAGGCTCCAGTATGCCTGTCATCACAATGCTCCAATGTCCGTCTCATCACAATGCTCCATGATCCCTGTCAGCACAACGTTACATGACAATTGTCATCACAATGCTCCATGACACCTGTCACCTCAATGTTGCCTGCCCATGTCATCAAAATGCTCCATGTCCCCTGTAATCACAAGGTTCCATTACACCTGTCATCACAGTGTTCCTTGCCCATGTCATCACAATGCTCCATTACCAATGTAATCAAAAGGTTCGCCTGCCCTTGTCATCAAAATGCTCCATGGCCCCTTTAATCACAATGCTCCATGAAACATGTCATCACAATGTTCCATGACACTTGTCATCACAATGCTCCATGACCCCTGTAATCACAATGCTCCATGACCTAGTCATCACAATGCTCCAGAACTCTTGTCATCGTAATGATGAATGCCCGTGACATCACAAAGCTCCATGATACTTGTCATCACAATGTTCCATGGCCTTGTCATCACAATACTCCATGGACCCTGTCATCACAGTGCTCCATGATACCTTTCATCACAATTCTAGATGACCACTGTCATCACAATGCCCCAAGACACATGTCATCACAATTCGCCATGGCCCTTGTCATCACAATGCTCCATGACCCGTGTCATCACAATGGTCCAGGACACTTGTCATCACAATGATCCATGACCACTTACATCACAATGCTCCTTGACTCCTGTCATCACAATGCTCCATAGCGTATGCATTCGCAATGCTACATGGTCCCTGTAATCCCAATGCTCCATGAACCCTGTCATCACAATGTTCCATGACAGTTGTCATCACAATGCTCCATGGCCCCTGTCAGCACAATGTTCCATGACAGATGTCATCACTGTCCTCCATGGTCCCTGGAATCACAATGCTCCATTCCCTTGTCAACACAATGCTCCAGAACTCTTGTCATCATAATGCTCGATGCCCGTCTCTTCACAATTCTCCATGACATTTTTCATCAAAATGCTCCATGGCCTTTGTCATCACAATGCTCCATGGCCCCTGTTATCACAGTGCTCCATGTTACCTTTCATCACAATTCTAGATGACCACTGTCATCACAATGCCCCATGACCCCTGTCATCACAATGCTCCATAACCCCTGTCATCACAATATTCACTGCCCATGTAATCACAATGCTGCTGGTCCCTTGTAATCACAATGTTCCATACCCTTGTCATCACAATGCTCCAGAACTCTTGTCATCATAATGCTCCATGCCCGTGTCATCACAATGCTCCATGGCCCCTGTCATCACAGTGCTCCGTGATACATTTCATCATAATGATAGATGACCACTGTCATCACAATGCTCCATGACACCTGTCATCAGAATTGGCCATGGCCCTTGTCATCACAATGCTCCATGATACTTATCTTCACAATGTTCCATGGCGCATTTCATCACAATGCTCCGTGACCACTGTCATCAAATTGCTGCATGATGCCTGTCATCCCGATGCTCCATGGCCTTTGTCATCAAAATTCTACATGGCCCCTGTAATAACAGTGCTTCAGGACAACTTTTATCACAATGCTCCATGACCACTCTCATCACAATGCCAGATAAGACCTTTCATGACAATGCGCCATGGCCGTTGTCATCACAATATTCTATGACTTCTGTCATCACAATGCCCCATCACCCCTGGTATTACAATGCTCCATGACCCCTGTCATCACAATGCTCCGAAACCCTTGTCATCACAATATTCCATGATCCGTGTAATCACGAAGATCCATGAACCATTTCTGTACAATGCTCCAGTACCCCTTTCATTAAAATGCTCCATGGCACTTGTCATCACCATGCTCCAGGAACCCTTCCATCACAATAATCCATGACCCGTTTCCTCACAATTCTCCAGGACCGCTTTCATCACAATGCTCCATTCCCTTGTCATCTCAATGCTTCATGGCCCCTGTAATCACAATGATCCATGCCTTGTCCTCAAAATGCTCCAGAACTCTTGTCATCACAATGCTCCATGCCCATGTCATCACAATGCTGCATGACCCCTGTCATCACAATGCTGCATGACACCTGTCATCACAATGCTCCATGCCCGTATCATCACAATGCTCCATTACCCATGTCATCGTAGTGATCCATGACCCCTGTCATCACAATGCTCCATGACACCTGTCATCACAATGCTCCGTGGTCTTTGTCATCACAATGCTCCATGACCACTGTCATCACCATGCCCCATGATCCCAGTCATCACAATGCTCCATAGCCCTTGTCATCACAATGCTCCATTATCCCTGTCACCACAATGTTCCATGACTCTTGTCATCAAAATGCCTCATGATCCTTTTAATCACAATGCTCCATGACTCCTTTCATCACAGGCTCCATGATACTTGTCATTACACTGCCCCATGACCTTTTTCAGAACAATGCTCCATGATACCAGTCATCACAATGCTCCATGACCATTGTCGTCACAATGCTCTATGCCCCTTTCAACACAATGCTCCATGACAACTGTCATCACAATGCTCCATGGCCTTTGTCATCACAATTATACATGGCCCCTATCATCACAGTGCTCCATGACACCTTTCATCACAATGCTCCAGGACCACTGTCATCACAATGCCCCATGACCCCTGTCATCACAATGCTCCATGGCCCCTGTCATTACAATGCTCCATGACCACTGTCATCACAATATTCCATGATCGGTGTAATCACAATGACCCATGACACCTTTCCTCAGAAGGCTCCAGTATGCCTGTCATCACAATGCTCCAATGTCCGTCTCATCACAATGCTCCATGATCCCTGTCAGCACAACGTTACATGACAATTGTCATCACAATGCTCCATGACACCTGTCACCTCAATGTTGCCTGCCCATGTCATCAAAATGCTCCATGTCCCCTGTAATCACAAGGTTCCATTACACCTGTCATCACAGTGTTCCTTGCCCATGTCATCACAATGCTCCATTACCAATGTAATCAAAAGGTTCGCCTGCCCTTGTCATCAAAATGCTCCATGGCCCCTTTAATCACAATGCTCCATGAAACATGTCATCACAATGTTCCATGACACTTGTCATCACAATGCTCCATGACCCCTGTAATCACAATGCTCCATGACCTAGTCATCACAATGCTCCAGAACTCTTGTCATCGTAATGATGAATGCCCGTGACATCACAAAGCTCCATGATACTTGTCATCACAACGTTCCATGGCCTTGTCATCACAATACTCCATGGACCCTGTCATCACAGTGCTCCATGATACCTTTCATCACAATTCTAGATGACCACTGTCATCACAATGCCCCAAGACACATGTCATCACAATTCGCCATGGCCCTTGTCATCACAATGCTCCATGACCCGTGTCATCACAATGGTCCAGGACACTTGTCATCACAATGATCCATGACCACTTACATCACAATGCTCCTTGACTCCTGTCATCACAATGCTCCATAGCGTATGCATTCGCAATGCTACATGGTCCCTGTAATCCCAATGCTCCATGAACCCTGTCATCACAATGTTCCATGACAGTTGTCATCACAATGCTCCATGGCCCCTGTCAGCACAATGTTCCATGACAGATGTCATCACTGTCCTCCATGGTCCCTGGAATCACAATGCTCCATTCCCTTGTCAACACAATGCTCCAGAACTCTTGTCATCATAATGCTCGATGCCCGTCTCTTCACAATTCTCCATGACATTTTTCATCAAAATGCTCCATGGCCTTTGTCATCACAATGCTCCATGGCCCCTGTTATCACAGTGCTCCATGTTACCTTTCATCACAATTCTAGATGACCACTGTCATCACAATGCCCCATGACCCCTGTCATCACAATGCTCCATAACCCCTGTCATCACAATATTCACTGCCCATGTAATCACAATGCTCCTGGTCCCTTGTAATCACAATGTTCCATACCCTTGTCATCACAATGCTCCAGAACTCTTGTCATCATAATGCTCCATGCCCGTGTCATCACAATGCTCCATGGCCCCTGTCATCACAGTGCTCCGTGATACATTTCATCATAATGATAGATGACCACTGTCATCACAATGCTCCATGACACCTGTCATCAGAATTGGCCATGGCCCTTGTCATCACAATGCTCCATGATACTTATCTTCACAATGTTCCATGGCGCATTTCATCACAATGCTCCGTGACCACTGTCATCAAATTGCTGCATGATGCCTGTCATCCCGATGCTCCATGGCCTTTGTCATCAAAATTCTACATGGCCCCTGTAATAACAGTGCTTCAGGACAACTTTTATCACAATGCTCCATGACCACTCTCATCACAATGCCAGATAAGACCTTTCATGACAATGCGCCATGGCCGTTGTCATCACAATATTCTATGACTTCTGTCATCACAATGCCCCATCACCCCTGGTATTACAATGCTCCATGACCCCTGTCATCACAATGCTCCGAAACCCTTGTCATCACAATATTCCATGATCCGTGTAATCACGAAGATCCATGAACCATTTCTGTACAATGCTCCAGTACCCCTTTCATTAAAATGCTCCATGGCACTTGTCATCACCATGCTCCAGGAACCCTTCCATCACAATAATCCATGACCCGTTTCCTCACAATTCTCCAGGACCGCTTTCATCACAATGCTCCATTCCCTTGTCATCTCAATGCTTCATGGCCCCTGTAATCACAATGATCCATGCCTTGTCCTCAAAATGCTCCAGAACTCTTGTCATCACAATGCTCCATGCCCATGTCATCACAATGCTGCATGACCCCTGTCATCACAATGCTGCATGACACCTGTCATCACAATGCTCCATGCCCGTATCATCACAATGCTCCATTACCCATGTCATCGTAGTGATCCATGACCCCTGTCATCACAATGCTCCATGACCCCTGTCATCACAATGCTCCGTGGTCTTTGTCATCACAATGCTCCATGACCACTGTCATCACCATGCCCCATGATCCCAGTCATCACAATGCTCCATAGCCCTTGTCATCACAATGCTCCATTATCCCTGTCACCACAATGTTCCATGACTCTTGTCATCAAAATGCCTCATGATCCTTTTAATCACAATGCTCCATGACTCCTTTCATCACAGGCTCCATGATACTTGTCATTACACTGCCCCATGACCTTTTTCAGAACAATGCTCCATGATACCAGTCATCACAATGCTCCATGACCATTGTCGTCACAATGCTCTATGCCCCTTTCAACACAATGCTCCATGACAACTGTCATCACAATGCTCCATGGCCTTTGTCATCACAATTATACATGGCCCCTATCATCACAGTGCTCCATGACACCTTTCATCACAATGCTCCATGACCACTGTCATCACAATGCCCCATGACCCCTGTCATCACAATGCTCCATGGCCCCTGTCATTACAATGCTCCATGACCACTGTCATCACAATATTCCATGATCGGTGTAATCACAATGACCCATGACACCTTTCCTCAGAAGGCTCCAGTATGCCTGTCATCACAATGCTCCAATGTCCGTCTCATCACAATGCTCCATGATCCCTGTCAGCACAACGTTACATGACAATTGTCATCACAATGCTCCATGACACCTGTCACCTCAATGTTGCCTGCCCATGTCATCAAAATGCTCCATGTCCCCTGTAATCACAAGGTTCCATTACACCTGTCATCACAGTGTTCCTTGCCCATGTCATCACAATGCTCCATTACCAATGTAATCAAAAGGTTCGCCTGCCCTTGTCATCAAAATGCTCCATGGCCCCTTTAATCACAATGCTCCATGAAACATGTCATCACAATGTTCCATGACACTTGTCATCACAATGCTCCATGACCCCTGTAATCACAATGCTCCATGACCTAGTCATCACAATGCTCCAGAACTCTTGTCATCGTAATGATGAATGCCCGTGACATCACAAAGCTCCATGATACTTGTCATCACAATGTTCCATGGCCTTGTCATCACAATACTCCATGGACCCTGTCATCACAGTGCTCCATGATACCTTTCATCACAATTCTAGATGACCACTGTCATCACAATGCCCCAAGACACATGTCATCACAATTCGCCATGGCCCTTGTCATCACAATGCTCCATGACCCGTGTCATCACAATGGTCCAGGACACTTGTCATCACAATGATCCATGACCACTTACATCACAATGCTCCTTGACTCCTGTCATCACAATGCTCCATAGCGTATGCATTCGCAATGCTACATGGTCCCTGTAATCCCAATGCTCCATGAACCCTGTCATCACAATGTTCCATGACAGTTGTCATCACAATGCTCCATGGCCCCTGTCAGCACAATGTTCCATGACAGATGTCATCACTGTCCTCCATGGTCCCTGGAATCACAATGCTCCATTCCCTTGTCAACACAATGCTCCAGAACTCTTGTCATCATAATGCTCGATGCCCGTCTCTTCACAATTCTCCATGACATTTTTCATCAAAATGCTCCATGGCCTTTGTCATCACAATGCTCCATGGCCCCTGTTATCACAGTGCTCCATGTTACCTTTCATCACAATTCTAGATGACCACTGTCATCACAATGCCCCATGACCCCTGTCATCACAATGCTCCATAACCCCTGTCATCACAATATTCACTGCCCATGTAATCACAATGCTCCTGGTCCCTTGTAATCACAATGTTCCATACCCTTGTCATCACAATGCTCCAGAACTCTTGTCATCATAATGCTCCATGCCCGTGTCATCACAATGCTCCATGGCCCCTGTCATCACAGTGCTCCGTGATACATTTCATCATAATGATAGATGACCACTGTCATCACAATGCTCCATGACACCTGTCATCAGAATTGGCCATGGCCCTTGTCATCACAATGCTCCATGATACTTATCTTCACAATGTTCCATGGCGCATTTCATCACAATGCTCCGTGACCACTGTCATCAAATTGCTGCATGATGCCTGTCATCCCGATGCTCCATGGCCTTTGTCATCAAAATTCTACATGGCCCCTGTAATAACAGTGCTTCAGGACAACTTTTATCACAATGCTCCATGACCACTCTCATCACAATGCCAGATAAGACCTTTCATGACAATGCGCCATGGCCGTTGTCATCACAATATTCTATGACTTCTGTCATCACAATGCCCCATCACCCCTGGTATTACAATGCTCCATGACCCCTGTCATCACAATGCTCCGAAACCCTTGTCATCACAATATTCCATGATCCGTGTAATCACGAAGATCCATGAACCATTTCTGTACAATGCTCCAGTACCCCTTTCATTAAAATGCTCCATGGCACTTGTCATCACCATGCTCCAGGAACCCTTCCATCACAATAATCCATGACCCGTTTCCTCACAATTCTCCAGGACCGCTTTCATCACAATGCTCCATTCCCTTGTCATCTCAATGCTTCATGGCCCCTGTAATCACAATGATCCATGCCTTGTCCTCAAAATGCTCCAGAACTCTTGTCATCACAATGCTCCATGCCCATGTCATCACAATGCTGCATGACCCCTGTCATCACAATGCTGCATGACACCTGTCATCACAATGCTCCATGCCCGTATCATCACAATGCTCCATTACCCATGTCATCGTAGTGATCCATGACCCCTGTCATCACAATGCTCCATGACCCCTGTCATCACAATGCTCCGTGGTCTTTGTCATCACAATGCTCCATGACCACTGTCATCACCATGCCCCATGATCCCAGTCATCACAATGCTCCATAGCCCTTGTCATCACAATGCTCCATTATCCCTGTCACCACAATGTTCCATGACTCTTGTCATCAAAATGCCTCATGATCCTTTTAATCACAATGCTCCATGACTCCTTTCATCACAGGCTCCATGATACTTGTCATTACACTGCCCCATGACCTTTTTCAGAACAATGCTCCATGATACCAGTCATCACAATGCTCCATGACCATTGTCGTCACAATGCTCTATGCCCCTTTCAACACAATGCTCCATGACAACTGTCATCACAATGCTCCATGGCCTTTGTCATCACAATTATACATGGCCCCTATCATCACAGTGCTCCATGACACCTTTCATCACAATGCTCCATGACCACTGTCATCACAATGCCCCATGACCCCTGTCATCACAATGCTCCATGGCCCCTGTCATTACAATGCTCCATGACCACTGTCATCACAATATTCCATGATCGGTGTAATCACAATGACCCATGACACCTTTCCTCAGAAGGCTCCAGTATGCCTGTCATCACAATGCTCCAATGTCCGTCTCATCACAATGCTCCATGATCCCTGTCAGCACAACGTTACATGACAATTGTCATCACAATGCTCCATGACACCTGTCACCTCAATGTTGCCTGCCCATGTCATCAAAATGCTCCATGTCCCCTGTAATCACAAGGTTCCATTACACCTGTCATCACAGTGTTCCTTGCCCATGTCATCACAATGCTCCATTACCAATGTAATCAAAAGGTTCGCCTGCCCTTGTCATCAAAATGCTCCATGGCCCCTTTAATCACAATGCTCCATGAAACATGTCATCACAATGTTCCATGACACTTGTCATCACAATGCTCCATGACCCCTGTAATCACAATGCTCCATGACCTAGTCATCACAATGCTCCAGAACTCTTGTCATCGTAATGATGAATGCCCGTGACATCACAAAGCTCCATGATACTTGTCATCACAATGTTCCATGGCCTTGTCATCACAATACTCCATGGACCCTGTCATCACAGTGCTCCATGATACCTTTCATCACAATTCTAGATGACCACTGTCATCACAATGCCCCAAGACACATGTCATCACAATTCGCCATGGCCCTTGTCATCACAATGCTCCATGACCCGTGTCATCACAATGGTCCAGGACACTTGTCATCACAATGATCCATGACCACTTACATCACAATGCTCCTTGACTCCTGTCATCACAATGCTCCATAGCGTATGCATTCGCAATGCTACATGGTCCCTGTAATCCCAATGCTCCATGAACCCTGTCATCACAATGTTCCATGACAGTTGTCATCACAATGCTCCATGGCCCCTGTCAGCACAATGTTCCATGACAGATGTCATCACTGTCCTCCATGGTCCCTGGAATCACAATGCTCCATTCCCTTGTCAACACAATGCTCCAGAACTCTTGTCATCATAATGCTCGATGCCCGTCTCTTCACAATTCTCCATGACATTTTTCATCAAAATGCTCCATGGCCTTTGTCATCACAATGCTCCATGGCCCCTGTTATCACAGTGCTCCATGTTACCTTTCATCACAATTCTAGATGACCACTGTCATCACAATGCCCCATGACCCCTGTCATCACAATGCTCCATAACCCCTGTCATCACAATATTCACTGCCCATGTAATCACAATGCTCCTGGTCCCTTGTAATCATAATGTTCCATACCCTTGTCATCACAATGCTCCAGAACTCTTGTCATCATAATGCTCCATGCCCGTGTCATCACAATGCTCCATGGCCCCTGTCATCACAGTGCTCCGTGATACATTTCATCATAATGATAGATGACCACTGTCATCACAATGCTCCATGACACCTGTCATCAGAATTGGCCATGGCCCTTGTCATCACAATGCTCCATGATACTTATCTTCACAATGTTCCATGGCGCATTTCATCACAATGCTCCGTGACCACTGTCATCAAATTGCTGCATGATGCCTGTCATCCCGATGCTCCATGGCCTTTGTCATCAAAATTCTACATGGCCCCTGTAATAACAGTGCTTCAGGACAACTTTTATCACAATGCTCCATGACCACTCTCATCACAATGCCAGATAAGACCTTTCATGACAATGCGCCATGGCCGTTGTCATCACAATATTCTATGACTTCTGTCATCACAATGCCCCATCACCCCTGGTATTACAATGCTCCATGACCCCTGTCATCACAATGCTCCGAAACCCTTGTCATCACAATATTCCATGATCCGTGTAATCACGAAGATCCATGAACCATTTCTGTACAATGCTCCAGTACCCCTTTCATTAAAATGCTCCATGGCACTTGTCATCACCATGCTCCAGGAACCCTTCCATCACAATAATCCATGACCCGTTTCCTCACAATTCTCCAGGACCGCTTTCATCACAATGCTCCATTCCCTTGTCATCTCAATGCTTCATGGCCCCTGTAATCACAATGATCCATGCCTTGTCCTCAAAATGCTCCAGAACTCTTGTCATCACAATGCTCCATGCCCATGTCATCACAATGCTGCATGACCCCTGTCATCACAATGCTGCATGACACCTGTCATCACAATGCTCCATGCCCGTATCATCACAATGCTCCATTACCCATGTCATCGTAGTGATCCATGACCCCTGTCATCACAATGCTCCATGACCCCTGTCATCACAATGCTCCGTGGTCTTTGTCATCACAATGCTCCATGACCACTGTCATCACCATGCCCCATGATCCCAGTCATCACAATGCTCCATAGCCCTTGTCATCACAATGCTCCATTATCCCTGTCACCACAATGTTCCATGACTCTTGTCATCAAAATGCCTCATGATCCTTTTAATCACAATGCTCCATGACTCCTTTCATCACAGGCTCCATGATACTTGTCATTACACTGCCCCATGACCTTTTTCAGAACAATGCTCCATGATACCAGTCATCACAATGCTCCATGACCATTGTCGTCACAATGCTCTATGCCCCTTTCAACACAATGCTCCATGACAACTGTCATCACAATGCTCCATGGCCTTTGTCATCACAATTATACATGGCCCCTATCATCACAGTGCTCCATGACACCTTTCATCACAATGCTCCATGACCACTGTCATCACAATGCCCCATGACCCCTGTCATCACAATGCTCCATGGCCCCTGTCATTACAATGCTCCATGACCACTGTCATCACAATATTCCATGATCGGTGTAATCACAATGACCCATGACACCTTTCCTCAGAAGGCTCCAGTATGCCTGTCATCACAATGCTCCAATGTCCGTCTCATCACAATGCTCCATGATCCCTGTCAGCACAACGTTACATGACAATTGTCATCACAATGCTCCATGACACCTGTCACCTCAATGTTGCCTGCCCATGTCATCAAAATGCTCCATGTCCCCTGTAATCACAAGGTTCCATTACACCTGTCATCACAGTGTTCCTTGCCCATGTCATCACAATGCTCCATTACCAATGTAATCAAAAGGTTCGCCTGCCCTTGTCATCAAAATGCTCCATGGCCCCTTTAATCACAATGCTCCATGAAACATGTCATCACAATGTTCCATGACACTTGTCATCACAATGCTCCATGACCCCTGTAATCACAATGCTCCATGACCTAGTCATCACAATGCTCCAGAACTCTTGTCATCGTAATGATGAATGCCCGTGACATCACAAAGCTCCATGATACTTGTCATCACAATGTTCCATGGCCTTGTCATCACAATACTCCATGGACCCTGTCATCACAGTGCTCCATGATACCTTTCATCACAATTCTAGATGACCACTGTCATCACAATGCCCCAAGACACATGTCATCACAATTCGCCATGGCCCTTGTCATCACAATGCTCCATGACCCGTGTCATCACAATGGTCCAGGACACTTGTCATCACAATGATCCATGACCACTTACATCACAATGCTCCTTGACTCCTGTCATCACAATGCTCCATAGCGTATGCATTCGCAATGCTACATGGTCCCTGTAATCCCAATGCTCCATGAACCCTGTCATCACAATGTTCCATGACAGTTGTCATCACAATGCTCCATGGCCCCTGTCAGCACAATGTTCCATGACAGATGTCATCACTGTCCTCCATGGTCCCTGGAATCACAATGCTCCATTCCCTTGTCAACACAATGCTCCAGAACTCTTGTCATCATAATGCTCGATGCCCGTCTCTTCACAATTCTCCATGACATTTTTCATCAAAATGCTCCATGGCCTTTGTCATCACAATGCTCCATGGCCCCTGTTATCACAGTGCTCCATGTTACCTTTCATCACAATTCTAGATGACCACTGTCATCACAATGCCCCATGACCCCTGTCATCACAATGCTCCATAACCCCTGTCATCACAATATTCACTGCCCATGTAATCACAATGCTGCTGGTCCCTTGTAATCACAATGTTCCATACCCTTGTCATCACAATGCTCCAGAACTCTTGTCATCATAATGCTCCATGCCCGTGTCATCACAATGCTCCATGGCCCCTGTCATCACAGTGCTCCGTGATACATTTCATCATAATGATAGATGACCACTGTCATCACAATGCTCCATGACACCTGTCATCAGAATTGGCCATGGCCCTTGTCATCACAATGCTCCATGATACTTATCTTCACAATGTTCCATGGCGCATTTCATCACAATGCTCCGTGACCACTGTCATCAAATTGCTGCATGATGCCTGTCATCCCGATGCTCCATGGCCTTTGTCATCAAAATTCTACATGGCCCCTGTAATAACAGTGCTTCAGGACAACTTTTATCACAATGCTCCATGACCACTCTCATCACAATGCCAGATAAGACCTTTCATGACAATGCGCCATGGCCGTTGTCATCACAATATTCTATGACTTCTGTCATCACAATGCCCCATCACCCCTGGTATTACAATGCTCCATGACCCCTGTCATCACAATGCTCCGAAACCCTTGTCATCACAATATTCCATGATCCGTGTAATCACGAAGATCCATGAACCATTTCTGTACAATGCTCCAGTACCCCTTTCATTAAAATGCTCCATGGCACTTGTCATCACCATGCTCCAGGAACCCTTCCATCACAATAATCCATGACCCGTTTCCTCACAATTCTCCAGGACCGCTTTCATCACAATGCTCCATTCCCTTGTCATCTCAATGCTTCATGGCCCCTGTAATCACAATGATCCATGCCTTGTCCTCAAAATGCTCCAGAACTCTTGTCATCACAATGCTCCATGCCCATGTCATCACAATGCTGCATGACCCCTGTCATCACAATGCTGCATGACACCTGTCATCACAATGCTCCATGCCCGTATCATCACAATGCTCCATTACCCATGTCATCGTAGTGATCCATGACCCCTGTCATCACAATGCTCCATGACACCTGTCATCACAATGCTCCGTGGTCTTTGTCATCACAATGCTCCATGACCACTGTCATCACCATGCCCCATGATCCCAGTCATCACAATGCTCCATAGCCCTTGTCATCACAATGCTCCATTATCCCTGTCACCACAATGTTCCATGACTCTTGTCATCAAAATGCCTCATGATCCTTTTAATCACAATGCTCCATGACTCCTTTCATCACAGGCTCCATGATACTTGTCATTACACTGCCCCATGACCTTTTTCAGAACAATGCTCCATGATACCAGTCATCACAATGCTCCATGACCATTGTCGTCACAATGCTCTATGCCCCTTTCAACACAATGCTCCATGACAACTGTCATCACAATGCTCCATGGCCTTTGTCATCACAATTATACATGGCCCCTATCATCACAGTGCTCCATGACACCTTTCATCACAATGCTCCATGACCACTGTCATCACAATGCCCCATGACCCCTGTCATCACAATGCTCCATGGCCCCTGTCATTACAATGCTCCATGACCACTGTCATCACAATATTCCATGATCGGTGTAATCACAATGACCCATGACACCTTTCCTCAGAAGGCTCCAGTATGCCTGTCATCACAATGCTCCAATGTCCGTCTCATCACAATGCTCCATGATCCCTGTCAGCACAACGTTACATGACAATTGTCATCACAATGCTCCATGACACCTGTCACCTCAATGTTGCCTGCCCATGTCATCAAAATGCTCCATGTCCCCTGTAATCACAAGGTTCCATTACACCTGTCATCACAGTGTTCCTTGCCCATGTCATCACAATGCTCCATTACCAATGTAATCAAAAGGTTCGCCTGCCCTTGTCATCAAAATGCTCCATGGCCCCTTTAATCACAATGCTCCATGAAACATGTCATCACAATGTTCCATGACACTTGTCATCACAATGCTCCATGACCCCTGTAATCACAATGCTCCATGACCTAGTCATCACAATGCTCCAGAACTCTTGTCATCGTAATGATGAATGCCCGTGACATCACAAAGCTCCATGATACTTGTCATCACAATGTTCCATGGCCTTGTCATCACAATACTCCATGGACCCTGTCATCACAGTGCTCCATGATACCTTTCATCTCAATTCTAGATGACCACTGTCATCACAATGCCCCAAGACACATGTCATCACAATTCGCCATGGCCCTTGTCATCACAATGCTCCATGACCCGTGTCATCACAATGGTCCAGGACACTTGTCATCACAATGATCCATGACCACTTACATCACAATGCTCCTTGACTCCTGTCATCACAATGCTCCATAGCGTATGCATTCGCAATGCTACATGGTCCCTGTAATCCCAATGCTCCATGAACCCTGTCATCACAATGTTCCATGACAGTTGTCATCACAATGCTCCATGGCCCCTGTCAGCACAATGTTCCATGACAGATGTCATCACTGTCCTCCATGGTCCCTGGAATCACAATGCTCCATTCCCTTGTCAACACAATGCTCCAGAACTCTTGTCATCATAATGCTCCATGTCCGTCTCATCACAATGCTCCATGACATTTTTCATCAAAATGCTCCATGGCCTTTGTCATCACAATGCTCCATGGCCCCTGTTATCACAGTGCTCCATGTTACCTTTCATCACAATTCTAGATGACCACTGTCATCACAATGCCCCATGACCCCTGTCATCACAATGCTCCATAACCCCTGTCATCACAATATTCACTGCCCATGTAATCACAATGCTCCTGGTCCCTTGTAATCACAATGTTCCATACCCTTGTCATCACAATGCTCCAGAACTCTTGTCATCATAATGCTCCATGCCCGTGCCATCACAATGCTCCATGGCCCCTGTCATCACAGTGCTCCGTGATACATTTCATCATAATGATAGATGACCACTGTCATCACAATGCTCCATGACACCTGTCATCAGAATTGGCCATGGCCCTTGTCATCACAATGCTCCATGATACTTATCTTCACAATGTTCCATGGCGCATTTCATCACAATGCTCCGTGACCACTGTCATCAAATTGCTGCATGATGCCTGTCATCCCGATGCTCCATGGCCTTTGTCATCAAAATTCTACATGGCCCCTGTAATAACAGTGCTTCAGGACAACTTTTATCACAATGCTCCATGACCACTCTCATCACAATGCCAGATAAGACCTTTCATGACAATGCGCCATGGCCGTTGTCATCACAATATTCTATGACTTCTGTCATCACAATGCTCCATGCCCCTGTCATCACAATGCCCCATCACCCCTGGTATTACAATGCTCCATGACCCCTGTCATCACAATGCTCTGAAACCCTTCTCATCACAATATTCCATGATCCGTGTAATCACGAAGATCCATGAACCATTTCTGTACAATGCTCCAGTACCCCTTTCATTAAAATGCTCCATGGCACTTGTCATCACCATGCTCCAGGAACCCTTCCATCACAATAATCCATGACCCGTTTCCTCACAATTCTCCAGGACCGCTTTCATCACAATGCTCCATTCCCTTGTCATCTCAATGCTTCATGGCCCCTGTAATCACAATGATCCATGCCTTGTCCTCAAAATGCTCCAGAACTCTTGTCATCACAATGCTCCATGCCCATGTCATCACAATGCTGCATGACCCCTGTCATCACAATGCTGCATGACACCTGTCATCACAATGCTCCATGCCCGTATCATCACAATGCTCCATTACCCATGTCATCGTAGTGATCCATGACCCCTGTCATCACAATGCTCCATGACCCCTGTCATCACAATGCTCCGTGGTCTTTGTCATCACAATGCTCCATGACCACTGTCATCACCATGCCCCATGATCCCAGTCATCACAATGCTCCATAGCCCTTGTCATCACAATGCTCCATTATCCCTGTCACCACAATGTTCCATGACTCTTGTCATCAAAATGCCTCATGATCCTTTTAATCACAATGCTCCATGACTCCTTTCATCACAGGCTCCATGATACTTGTCATTACACTGCCCCATGACCTTTTTCAGAACAATGCTCCATGATACCAGTCATCACAATGCTCCATGACCATTGTCGTCACAATGCTCTATGCCCCTTTCAACACAATGCTCCATGACAACTGTCATCACAATGCTCCATGGCCTTTGTCATCACAATTATACATGGCCCCTATCATCACAGTGCTCCATGACACCTTTCATCACAATGCTCCATGACCACTGTCATCACAATGCCCCATGACCCCTGTCATCACAATGCTCCATGGCCCCTGTCATTACAATGCTCCATGACCACTGTCATCACAATATTCCATGATCGGTGTAATCACAATGACCCATGACACCTTTCCTCAGAAGGCTCCAGTATGCCTGTCATCACAATGCTCCAATGTCCGTCTCATCACAATGCTCCATGATCCCTGTCAGCACAACGTTACATGACAATTGTCATCACAATGCTCCATGACACCTGTCACCTCAATGTTGCCTGCCCATGTCATCAAAATGCTCCATGTCCCCTGTAATCACAAGGTTCCATTACACCTGTCATCACAGTGTTCCTTGCCCATGTCATCACAATGCTCCATTACCAATGTAATCAAAAGGTTCGCCTGCCCTTGTCATCAAAATGCTCCATGGCCCCTTTAATCACAATGCTCCATGAAACATGTCATCACAATGTTCCATGACACTTGTCATCACAATGCTCCATGACCCCTGTAATCACAATGCTCCATGACCTAGTCATCACAATGCTCCAGAACTCTTGTCATCGTAATGATGAATGCCCGTGACATCACAAAGCTCCATGATACTTGTCATCACAATGTTCCATGGCCTTGTCATCACAATACTCCATGGACCCTGTCATCACAGTGCTCCATGATACCTTTCATCACAATTCTAGATGACCACTGTCATCACAATGCCCCAAGACACATGTCATCACAATTCGCCATGGCCCTTGTCATCACAATGCTCCATGACCCGTGTCATCACAATGGTCCAGGACACTTGTCATCACAATGATCCATGACCACTTACATCACAATGCTCCTTGACTCCTGTCATCACAATGCTCCATAGCGTATGCATTCGCAATGCTACATGGTCCCTGTAATCCCAATGCTCCATGAACCCTGTCATCACAATGTTCCATGACAGTTGTCATCACAATGCTCCATGGCCCCTGTCAGCACAATGTTCCATGACAGATGTCATCACTGTCCTCCATGGTCCCTGGAATCACAATGCTCCATTCCCTTGTCAACACAATGCTCCAGAACTCTTGTCATCATAATGCTCGATGCCCGTCTCTTCACAATTCTCCATGACATTTTTCATC
Source organism: Balaenoptera borealis (assembly GCF_965194805.1). Lineage (NCBI taxonomy): Eukaryota > Metazoa > Chordata > Mammalia > Artiodactyla > Balaenopteridae > Balaenoptera > Balaenoptera borealis. The sequence goes on from NW_028123546.1 coordinate 180,188, forward strand.
AAAATGCTCCATGGCCTTTGTCATCACAATGCTCCATGGCCCCTGTTATCACAGTGCTCCATGTTACCTTTCATCACAATTCTAGATGACCACTGTCATCACAATGCCCCATGACCCCTGTCATCACAATGCTCCATAACCCCTGTCATCACAATATTCACTGCCCATGTAATCACAATGCTGCTGGTCCCTTGTAATCACAATGTTCCATACCCTTGTCATCACAATGCTCCAGAACTCTTGTCATCATAATGCTCCATGCCCGTGTCATCACAATGCTCCATGGCCCCTGTCATCACAGTGCTCCGTGATACATTTCATCATAATGATAGATGACCACTGTCATCACAATGCTCCATGACACCTGTCATCAGAATTGGCCATGGCCCTTGTCATCACAATGCTCCATGATACTTATCTTCACAATGTTCCATGACGCATTTCATCACAATGCTCCGTGACCACTTTCATCAAATTGCTGCATGATGCCTGTCATCCCGATGCTCCATGGCCTTTGTCATCAAAATTCTACATGGCCCCTGTAATAACAGTGCTTCAGGACAACTTTTATCACAATGCTCCATGACCACTCTCATCACAATGCCAGATAAGACCTTTCATGACAATGCGCCATGGCCGTTGTCATCACAATATTCTATGACTTCTGTCATCACAATGCCCCATCACCCCTGGTATTACAATGCTCCATGACCCCTGTCATCACAATGCTCCGAAACCCTTGTCATCACAATATTCCATGATCCGTGTAATCACGAAGATCCATGAACCATTTCTGTACAATGCTCCAGTACCCCTTTCATTAAAATGCTCCATGGCACTTGTCATCACCATGCTCCAGGAACCCTTCCATCACAATAATCCATGACCCGTTTCCTCACAATTCTCCAGGACCGCTTTCATCACAATGCTCCATTCCCTTGTCATCTCAATGCTTCATGGCCCCTGTAATCACAATGATCCATGCCTTGTCCTCAAAATGCTCCAGAACTCTTGTCATCACAATGCTCCATGCCCATGTCATCACAATGCTGCATGACCCCTGTCATCACAATGCTGCATGACACCTGTCATCACAATGCTGCCTGCCCGTATCATCACAATGCTCCATTACCCATGTCATCGTAGTGATCCATGACCCCTGTCATCACAATGCTCCATGACACCTGTCATCACAATGCTCCGTGGTCTTTGTCATCACAATGCTCCATGACCACTGTCATCACCATGCCCCATGATCCCAGTCATCACAATGCTCCATAGCCCTTGTCATCACAATGCTCCATTATCCCTGTCACCACAATGTTCCATGACTCTTGTCATCAAAATGCCTCATGATCCTTTTAATCACAATGCTCCATGACTCCTTTCATCACAGGCTCCATGATACTTGTCATTACACTGCCCCATGACCTTTTTCAGAACAATGCTCCATGATACCAGTCATCACAATGCTCCATGACCATTGTCGTCACAATGCTCTATGCCCCTTTCAACACAATGCTCCATGACAACTGTCATCACAATGCTCCATGGCCTTTGTCATCACAATTATACATGGCCCCTATCATCACAGTGCTCCATGACACCTTTCATCACAATGCTCCATGACCACTGTCATCACAATGCCCCATGACCCCTGTCATCACAATGCTCCATGGCCCCTGTCATTACAATGCTCCATGACCACTGTCATCACAATATTCCATGATCGGTGTAATCACAATGACCCATGACACCTTTCCTCAGAAGGCTCCAGTATGCCTGTCATCACAATGCTCCAATGTCCGTCTCATCACAATGCTCCATGATCCCTGTCAGCACAACGTTACATGACAATTGTCATCACAATGCTCCATGACACCTGTCACCTCAATGTTGCCTGCCCATGTCATCAAAATGCTCCATGTCCCCTGTAATCACAAGGTTCCATTACACCTGTCATCACAGTGTTCCTTGCCCATGTCATCACAATGCTCCATTACCAATGTAATCAAAAGGTTCGCCTGCCCTTGTCATCAAAATGCTCCATGGCCCCTTTAATCACAATGCTCCATGAAACATGTCATCACAATGTTCCATGACACTTGTCATCACAATGCTCCATGACCCCTGTAATCACAATGCTCCATGACCTAGTCATCACAATGCTCCAGAACTCTTGTCATCGTAATGATGAATGCCCGTGACATCACAAAGCTCCATGATACTTGTCATCACAATGTTCCATGGCCTTGTCATCACAATACTCCATGGACCCTGTCATCACAGTGCTCCATGATACCTTTCATCACAATTCTAGATGACCACTGTCATCACAATGCCCCAAGACACATGTCATCACAATTCGCCATGGCCCTTGTCATCACAATGCTCCATGACCCGTGTCATCACAATGGTCCAGGACACTTGTCATCACAATGATCCATGACCACTTACATCACAATGCTCCTTGACTCCTGTCATCACAATGCTCCATAGCGTATGCATTCGCAATGCTACATGGTCCCTGTAATCCCAATGCTCCATGAACCCTGTCATCACAATGTTCCATGACAGTTGTCATCACAATGCTCCATGGCCCCTGTCAGCACAATGTTCCATGACAGATGTCATCACTGTCCTCCATGGTCCCTGGAATCACAATGCTCCATTCCCTTGTCAACACAATGCTCCAGAACTCTTGTCATCATAATGCTCGATGCCCGTCTCTTCACAATTCTCCATGACATTTTTCATCAAAATGCTCCATGGCCTTTGTCATCACAATGCTCCATGGCCCCTGTTATCACAGTGCTCCATGTTACCTTTCATCACAATTCTAGATGACCACTGTCATCACAATGCCCCATGACCCCTGTCATCACAATGCTCCATAACCCCTGTCATCACAATATTCACTGCCCATGTAATCACAATGCTGCTGGTCCCTTGTAATCACAATGTTCCATACCCTTGTCATCACAATGCTCCAGAACTCTTGTCATCATAATGCTCCATGCCCGTGTCATCACAATGCTCCATGGCCCCTGTCATCACAGTGCTCCGTGATACATTTCATCATAATGATAGATGACCACTGTCATCACAATGCTCCATGACACCTGTCATCAGAATTGGCCATGGCCCTTGTCATCACAATGCTCCATGATACTTATCTTCACAATGTTCCATGACGCATTTCATCACAATGCTCCGTGACCACTTTCATCAAATTGCTGCATGATGCCTGTCATCCCGATGCTCCATGGCCTTTGTCATCAAAATTCTACATGGCCCCTGTAATAACAGTGCTTCAGGACAACTTTTATCACAATGCTCCATGACCACTCTCATCACAATGCCAGATAAGACCTTTCATGACAATGCGCCATGGCCATTGTCATCACAATATTCTATGACTTCTGTCATCACAATGCCCCATCACCCCTGGTATTACAATGCTCCATGACCCCTGTCATCACAATGCTCCGAAACCCTTGTCATCACAATATTCCATGATCCGTGTAATCACGAAGATCCATGAACCATTTCTGTACAATGCTCCAGTACCCCTTTCATTAAAATGCTCCATGGCACTTGTCATCACCATGCTCCAGGAACCCTTCCATCACAATAATCCATGACCCGTTTCCTCACAATTCTCCAGGACCGCTTTCATCACAATGCTCCATTCCCTTGTCATCTCAATGCTTCATGGCCCCTGTAATCACAATGATCCATGCCTTGTCCTCAAAATGCTCCAGAACTCTTGTCATCACAATGCTCCATGCCCATGTCATCACAATGCTGCATGACCCCTGTCATCACAATGCTGCATGACACCTGTCATCACAATGCTGCCTGCCCGTATCATCACAATGCTCCATTACCCATGTCATCGTAGTGATCCATGACCCCTGTCATCACAATGCTCCATGACACCTGTCATCACAATGCTCCGTGGTCTTTGTCATCACAATGCTCCATGACCACTGTCATCACCATGCCCCATGATCCCAGTCATCACAATGCTCCATAGCCCTTGTCATCACAATGCTCCATTATCCCTGTCACCACAATGTTCCATGACTCTTGTCATCAAAATGCCTCATGATCCTTTTAATCACAATGCTCCATGACTCCTTTCATCACAGGCTCCATGATACTTGTCATTACACTGCCCCATGACCTTTTTCAGAACAATGCTCCATGATACCAGTCATCACAATGCTCCATGACCATTGTCGTCACAATGCTCTATGCCCCTTTCAACACAATGCTCCATGACAACTGTCATCACAATGCTCCATGGCCTTTGTCATCACAATTATACATGGCCCCTATCATCACAGTGCTCCATGACACCTTTCATCACAATGCTCCATGACCACTGTCATCACAATGCCCCATGACCCCTGTCATCACAATGCTCCATGGCCCCTGTCATTACAATGCTCCATGACCACTGTCATCACAATATTCCATGATCGGTGTAATCACAATGACCCATGACACCTTTCCTCAGAAGGCTCCAGTATGCCTGTCATCACAATGCTCCAATGTCCGTCTCATCACAATGCTCCATGATCCCTGTCAGCACAACGTTACATGACAATTGTCATCACAATGCTCCATGACACCTGTCACCTCAATGTTGCCTGCCCATGTCATCAAAATGCTCCATGTCCCCTGTAATCACAAGGTTCCATTACACCTGTCATCACAGTGTTCCTTGCCCATGTCATCACAATGCTCCATTACCAATGTAATCAAAAGGTTCGCCTGCCCTTGTCATCAAAATGCTCCATGGCCCCTTTAATCACAATGCTCCATGAAACATGTCATCACAATGTTCCATGACACTTGTCATCACAATGCTCCATGACCCCTGTAATCACAATGCTCCATGACCTAGTCATCACAATGCTCCAGAACTCTTGTCATCGTAATGATGAATGCCCGTGACATCACAAAGCTCCATGATACTTGTCATCACAATGTTCCATGGCCTTGTCATCACAATACTCCATGGACCCTGTCATCACAGTGCTCCATGATACCTTTCATCACAATTCTAGATGACCACTGTCATCACAATGCCCCAAGACACATGTCATCACAATTCGCCATGGCCCTTGTCATCACAATGCTCCATGACCCGTGTCATCACAATGGTCCAGGACACTTGTCATCACAATGATCCATGACCACTTACATCACAATGCTCCTTGACTCCTGTCATCACAATGCTCCATAGCGTATGCATTCGCAATGCTACATGGTCCCTGTAATCCCAATGCTCCATGAACCCTGTCATCACAATGTTCCATGACAGTTGTCATCACAATGCTCCATGGCCCCTGTCAGCACAATGTTCCATGACAGATGTCATCACTGTCCTCCATGGTCCCTGGAATCACAATGCTCCATTCCCTTGTCAACACAATGCTCCAGAACTCTTGTCATCATAATGCTCGATGCCCGTCTCTTCACAATTCTCCATGACATTTTTCATCAAAATGCTCCATGGCCTTTGTCATCACAATGCTCCATGGCCCCTGTTATCACAGTGCTCCATGTTACCTTTCATCACAATTCTAGATGACCACTGTCATCACAATGCCCCATGACCCCTGTCATCACAATGCTCCATAACCCCTGTCATCACAATATTCACTGCCCATGTAATCACAATGCTGCTGGTCCCTTGTAATCACAATGTTCCATACCCTTGTCATCACAATGCTCCAGAACTCTTGTCATCATAATGCTCCATGCCCGTGTCATCACAATGCTCCATGGCCCCTGTCATCACAGTGCTCCGTGATACATTTCATCATAATGATAGATGACCACTGTCATCACAATGCTCCATGACACCTGTCATCAGAATTGGCCATGGCCCTTGTCATCACAATGCTCCATGATACTTATCTTCACAATGTTCCATGGCGCATTTCATCACAATGCTCCGTGACCACTGTCATCAAATTGCTGCATGATGCCTGTCATCCCGATGCTCCATGGCCTTTGTCATCAAAATTCTACATGGCCCCTGTAATAACAGTGCTTCAGGACAACTTTTATCACAATGCTCCATGACCACTCTCATCACAATGCCAGATAAGACCTTTCATGACAATGCGCCATGGCCGTTGTCATCACAATATTCTATGACTTCTGTCATCACAATGCTCCATGCCCCTGTCATCACAATGCCCCATCACCCCTGGTATTACAATGCTCCATGACCCCTGTCATCACAATGCTCCGAAACCCTTGTCATCACAATATTCCATGATCCGTGTAATCACGAAGATCCATGAACCATTTCTGTACAATGCTCCAGTACCCCTTTCATTAAAATGCTCCATGGCACTTGTCATCACCATGCTCCAGGAACCCTTCCATCACAATAATCCATGACCCGTTTCCTCACAATTCTCCAGGACCGCTTTCATCACAATGCTCCATTCCCTTGTCATCTCAATGCTTCATGGCCCCTGTAATCACAATGATCCATGCCTTGTCCTCAAAATGCTCCAGAACTCTTGTCATCACAATGCTCCATGCCCATGTCATCACAATGCTGCATGACCCCTGTCATCACAATGCTGCATGACACCTGTCATCACAATGCTCCATGCCCGTATCATCACAATGCTCCATTACCCATGTCATCGTAGTGATCCATGACCCCTGTCATCACAATGCTCCATGACCCCTGTCATCACAATGCTCCGTGGTCTTTGTCATCACAATGCTCCATGACCACTGTCATCACCATGCCCCATGATCCCAGTCATCACAATGCTCCATAGCCCTTGTCATCACAATGCTCCATTATCCCTGTCACCACAATGTTCCATGACTCTTGTCATCAAAATGCCTCATGATCCTTTTAATCACAATGCTCCATGACTCCTTTCATCACAGGCTCCATGATACTTGTCATTACACTGCCCCATGACCTTTTTCAGAACAATGCTCCATGATACCAGTCATCACAATGCTCCATGACCATTGTCGTCACAATGCTCTATGCCCCTTTCAACACAATGCTCCATGACAACTGTCATCACAATGCTCCATGGCCTTTGTCATCACAATTATACATGGCCCCTATCATCACAGTGCTCCATGACACCTTTCATCACAATGCTCCATGACCACTGTCATCACAATGCCCCATGACCCCTGTCATCACAATGCTCCATGGCCCCTGTCATTACAATGCTCCATGACCACTGTCATCACAATATTCCATGATCGGTGTAATCACAATGACCCATGACACCTTTCCTCAGAAGGCTCCAGTATGCCTGTCATCACAATGCTCCAATGTCCGTCTCATCACAATGCTCCATGATCCCTGTCAGCACAACGTTACATGACAATTGTCATCACAATGCTCCATGACACCTGTCACCTCAATGTTGCCTGCCCATGTCATCAAAATGCTCCATGTCCCCTGTAATCACAAGGTTCCATTACACCTGTCATCACAGTGTTCCTTGCCCATGTCATCACAATGCTCCATTACCAATGTAATCAAAAGGTTCGCCTGCCCTTGTCATCAAAATGCTCCATGGCCCCTTTAATCACAATGCTCCATGAAACATGTCATCACAATGTTCCATGACACTTGTCATCACAATGCTCCATGACCCCTGTAATCACAATGCTCCATGACCTAGTCATCACAATGCTCCAGAACTCTTGTCATCGTAATGATGAATGCCCGTGACATCACAAAGCTCCATGATACTTGTCATCACAATGTTCCATGGCCTTGTCATCACAATACTCCATGGACCCTGTCATCACAGTGCTCCATGATACCTTTCATCACAATTCTAGATGACCACTGTCATCACAATGCCCCAAGACACATGTCATCACAATTCGCCATGGCCCTTGTCATCACAATGCTCCATGACCCGTGTCATCACAATGGTCCAGGACACTTGTCATCACAATGATCCATGACCACTTACATCACAATGCTCCTTGACTCCTGTCATCACAATGCTCCATAGCGTATGCATTCGCAATGCTACATGGTCCCTGTAATCCCAATGCTCCATGAACCCTGTCATCACAATGTTCCATGACAGTTGTCATCACAATGCTCCATGGCCCCTGTCAGCACAATGTTCCATGACAGATGTCATCACTGTCCTCCATGGTCCCTGGAATCACAATGCTCCATTCCCTTGTCAACACAATGCTCCAGAACTCTTGTCATCATAATGCTCGATGCCCGTCTCTTCACAATTCTCCATGACATTTTTCATCAAAATGCTCCATGGCCTTTGTCATCACAATGCTCCATGGCCCCTGTTATCACAGTGCTCCATGTTACCTTTCATCACAATTCTAGATGACCACTGTCATCACAATGCCCCATGACCCCTGTCATCACAATGCTCCATAACCCCTGTCATCACAATATTCACTGCCCATGTAATCACAATGCTGCTGGTCCCTTGTAATCACAATGTTCCATACCCTTGTCATCACAATGCTCCAGAACTCTTGTCATCATAATGCTCCATGCCCGTGTCATCACAATGCTCCATGGCCCCTGTCATCACAGTGCTCCGTGATACATTTCATCATAATGATAGATGACCACTGTCATCACAATGCTCCATGACACCTGTCATCAGAATTGGCCATGGCCCTTGTCATCACAATGCTCCATGATACTTATCTTCACAATGTTCCATGACGCATTTCATCACAATGCTCCGTGACCACTTTCATCAAATTGCTGCATGATGCCTGTCATCCCGATGCTCCATGGCCTTTGTCATCAAAATTCTACATGGCCCCTGTAATAACAGTGCTTCAGGACAACTTTTATCACAATGCTCCATGACCACTCTCATCACAATGCCAGATAAGACCTTTCATGACAATGCGCCATGGCCGTTGTCATCACAATATTCTATGACTTCTGTCATCACAATGCCCCATCACCCCTGGTATTACAATGCTCCATGACCCCTGTCATCACAATGCTCCGAAACCCTTGTCATCACAATATTCCATGATCCGTGTAATCACGAAGATCCATGAACCATTTCTGTACAATGCTCCAGTACCCCTTTCATTAAAATGCTCCATGGCACTTGTCATCACCATGCTCCAGGAACCCTTCCATCACAATAATCCATGACCCGTTTCCTCACAATTCTCCAGGACCGCTTTCATCACAATGCTCCATTCCCTTGTCATCTCAATGCTTCATGGCCCCTGTAATCACAATGATCCATGCCTTGTCCTCAAAATGCTCCAGAACTCTTGTCATCACAATGCTCCATGCCCATGTCATCACAATGCTGCATGACCCCTGTCATCACAATGCTGCATGACACCTGTCATCACAATGCTGCCTGCCCGTATCATCACAATGCTCCATTACCCATGTCATCGTAGTGATCCATGACCCCTGTCATCACAATGCTCCATGACACCTGTCATCACAATGCTCCGTGGTCTTTGTCATCACAATGCTCCATGACCACTGTCATCACCATGCCCCATGATCCCAGTCATCACAATGCTCCATAGCCCTTGTCATCACAATGCTCCATTATCCCTGTCACCACAATGTTCCATGACTCTTGTCATCAAAATGCCTCATGATCCTTTTAATCACAATGCTCCATGACTCCTTTCATCACAGGCTCCATGATACTTGTCATTACACTGCCCCATGACCTTTTTCAGAACAATGCTCCATGATACCAGTCATCACAATGCTCCATGACCATTGTCGTCACAATGCTCTATGCCCCTTTCAACACAATGCTCCATGACAACTGTCATCACAATGCTCCATGGCCTTTGTCATCACAATTATACATGGCCCCTATCATCACAGTGCTCCATGACACCTTTCATCACAATGCTCCATGACCACTGTCATCACAATGCCCCATGACCCCTGTCATCACAATGCTCCATGGCCCCTGTCATTACAATGCTCCATGACCACTGTCATCACAATATTCCATGATCGGTGTAATCACAATGACCCATGACACCTTTCCTCAGAAGGCTCCAGTATGCCTGTCATCACAATGCTCCAATGTCCGTCTCATCACAATGCTCCATGATCCCTGTCAGCACAACGTTACATGACAATTGTCATCACAATGCTCCATGACACCTGTCACCTCAATGTTGCCTGCCCATGTCATCAAAATGCTCCATGTCCCCTGTAATCACAAGGTTCCATTACACCTGTCATCACAGTGTTCCTTGCCCATGTCATCACAATGCTCCATTACCAATGTAATCAAAAGGTTCGCCTGCCCTTGTCATCAAAATGCTCCATGGCCCCTTTAATCACAATGCTCCATGAAACATGTCATCACAATGTTCCATGACACTTGTCATCACAATGCTCCATGACCCCTGTAATCACAATGCTCCATGACCTAGTCATCACAATGCTCCAGAACTCTTGTCATCGTAATGATGAATGCCCGTGACATCACAAAGCTCCATGATACTTGTCATCACAATGTTCCATGGCCTTGTCATCACAATACTCCATGGACCCTGTCATCACAGTGCTCCATGATACCTTTCATCACAATTCTAGATGACCACTGTCATCACAATGCCCCAAGACACATGTCATCACAATTCGCCATGGCCCTTGTCATCACAATGCTCCATGACCCGTGTCATCACAATGGTCCAGGACACTTGTCATCACAATGATCCATGACCACTTACATCACAATGCTCCTTGACTCCTGTCATCACAATGCTCCATAGCGTATGCATTCGCAATGCTACATGGTCCCTGTAATCCCAATGCTCCATGAACCCTGTCATCACAATGTTCCATGACAGTTGTCATCACAATGCTCCATGGCCCCTGTCAGCACAATGTTCCATGACAGATGTCATCACTGTCCTCCATGGTCCCTGGAATCACAATGCTCCATTCCCTTGTCAACACAATGCTCCAGAACTCTTGTCATCATAATGCTCGATGCCCGTCTCTTCACAATTCTCCATGACATTTTTCATCAAAATGCTCCATGGCCTTTGTCATCACAATGCTCCATGGCCCCTGTTATCACAGTGCTCCATGTTACCTTTCATCACAATTCTAGATGACCACTGTCATCACAATGCCCCATGACCCCTGTCATCACAATGCTCCATAACCCCTGTCATCACAATATTCACTGCCCATGTAATCACAATGCTGCTGGTCCCTTGTAATCACAATGTTCCATACCCTTGTCATCACAATGCTCCAGAACTCTTGTCATCATAATGCTCCATGCCCGTGTCATCACAATGCTCCATGGCCCCTGTCATCACAGTGCTCCGTGATACATTTCATCATAATGATAGATGACCACTGTCATCACAATGCTCCATGACACCTGTCATCAGAATTGGCCATGGCCCTTGTCATCACAATGCTCCATGATACTTATCTTCACAATGTTCCATGGCGCATTTCATCACAATGCTCCGTGACCACTGTCATCAAATTGCTGCATGATGCCTGTCATCCCGATGCTCCATGGCCTTTGTCATCAAAATTCTACATGGCCCCTGTAATAACAGTGCTTCAGGACAACTTTTATCACAATGCTCCATGACCACTCTCATCACAATGCCAGATAAGACCTTTCATGACAATGCGCCATGGCCGTTGTCATCACAATATTCTATGACTTCTGTCATCACAATGCTCCATGCCCCTGTCATCACAATGCCCCATCACCCCTGGTATTACAATGCTCCATGACCCCTGTCATCACAATGCTCCGAAACCCTTGTCATCACAATATTCCATGATCCGTGTAATCACGAAGATCCATGAACCATTTCTGTACAATGCTCCAGTACCCCTTTCATTAAAATGCTCCATGGCACTTGTCATCACCATGCTCCAGGAACCCTTCCATCACAATAATCCATGACCCGTTTCCTCACAATTCTCCAGGACCGCTTTCATCACAATGCTCCATTCCCTTGTCATCTCAATGCTTCATGGCCCCTGTAATCACAATGATCCATGCCTTGTCCTCAAAATGCTCCAGAACTCTTGTCATCACAATGCTCCATGCCCATGTCATCACAATGCTGCATGACCCCTGTCATCACAATGCTGCATGACACCTGTCATCACAATGCTCCCTGCCCGTATCATCACAATGCTCCATTACCCATGTCATCGTAGTGATCCATGACCCCTGTCATCACAATGCTCCATGACACCTGTCATCACAATGCTCCGTGGTCTTTGTCATCACAATGCTCCATGACCACTGTCATCACCATGCCCCATGATCCCAGTCATCACAATGCTCCATAGCCCTTGTCATCACAATGCTCCATTATCCCTGTCACCACAATGTTCCATGACTCTTGTCATCAAAATGCCTCATGATCCTTTTAATCACAATGCTCCATGACTCCTTTCATCACAGGCTCCATGATACTTGTCATTACACTGCCCCATGACCTTTTTCAGAACAATGCTCCATGATACCAGTCATCACAATGCTCCATGACCATTGTCGTCACAATGCTCTATGCCCCTTTCAACACAATGCTCCATGACAACTGTCATCACAATGCTCCATGGCCTTTGTCATCACAATTATACATGGCCCCTATCATCACAGTGCTCCATGACACCTTTCATCACAATGCTCCATGACCACTGTCATCACAATGCCCCATGACCCCTGTCATCACAATGCTCCATGGCCCCTGTCATTACAATGCTCCATGACCACTGTCATCACAATATTCCATGATCGGTGTAATCACAATGACCCATGACACCTTTCCTCAGAAGGCTCCAGTATGCCTGTCATCACAATGCTCCAATGTCCGTCTCATCACAATGCTCCATGATCCCTGTCAGCACAACGTTACATGACAATTGTCATCACAATGCTCCATGACACCTGTCACCTCAATGTTGCCTGCCCATGTCATCAAAATGCTCCATGTCCCCTGTAATCACAAGGTTCCATTACACCTGTCATCACAGTGTTCCTTGCCCATGTCATCACAATGCTCCATTACCAATGTAATCAAAAGGTTCGCCTGCCCTTGTCATCAAAATGCTCCATGGCCCCTTTAATCACAATGCTCCATGAAACATGTCATCACAATGTTCCATGACACTTGTCATCACAATGCTCCATGACCCCTGTAATCACAATGCTCCATGACCTAGTCATCACAATGCTCCAGAACTCTTGTCATCGTAAGGATGAATGCCCGTGACATCACAAAGCTCCATGATACTTGTCATCACAATGTTCCATGGCCTTGTCATCACAATACTCCATGGACCCTGTCATCACAGTGCTCCATGATACCTTTCATCACAATTCTAGATGACCACTGTCATCACAATGCCCCAAGACACATGTCATCACAATTCGCCATGGCCCTTGTCATCACAATGCTCCATGACCCGTGTCATCACAATGGTCCAGGACACTTGTCATCACAATGATCCATGACCACTTACATCACAATGCTCCTTGACTCCTGTCATCACAATGCTCCATAGCGTATGCATTCGCAATGCTACATGGTCCCTGTAATCCCAATGCTCCATGAACCCTGTCATCACAATGTTCCATGACAGTTGTCATCACAATGCTCCATGGCCCCTGTCAGCACAATGTTCCATGACAGATGTCATCACTGTCCTCCATGGTCCCTGGAATCACAATGCTCCATTCCCTTGTCAACACAATGCTCCAGAACTCTTGTCATCATAATGCTCGATGCCCGTCTCTTCACAATTCTCCATGACATTTTTCATCAAAATGCTCCATGGCCTTTGTCATCACAATGCTCCATGGCCCCTGTTATCACAGTGCTCCATGTTACCTTTCATCACAATTCTAGATGACCACTGTCATCACAATGCCCCATGACCCCTGTCATCACAATGCTCCATAACCCCTGTCATCACAATATTCACTGCCCATGTAATCACAATGCTGCTGGTCCCTTGTAATCACAATGTTCCATACCCTTGTCATCACAATGCTCCAGAACTCTTGTCATCATAATGCTCCATGCCCGTGTCATCACAATGCTCCATGGCCCCTGTCATCACAGTGCTCCGTGATACATTTCATCATAATGATAGATGACCACTGTCATCACAATGCTCCATGACACCTGTCATCAGAATTGGCCATGGCCCTTGTCATCACAATGCTCCATGATACTTATCTTCACAATGTTCCATGGCGCATTTCATCACAATGCTCCGTGACCACTGTCATCAAATTGCTGCATGATGCCTGTCATCCCGATGCTCCATGGCCTTTGTCATCAAAATTCTACATGGCCCCTGTAATAACAGTGCTTCAGGACAACTTTTATCACAATGCTCCATGACCACTCTCATCACAATGCCAGATAAGACCTTTCATGACAATGCGCCATGGCCGTTGTCATCACAATATTCTATGACTTCTGTCATCACAATGCTCCATGCCCCTGTCATCACAATGCCCCATCACCCCTGGTATTACAATGCTCCATGACCCCTGTCATCACAATGCTCCGAAACCCTTGTCATCACAATATTCCATGATCCGTGTAATCACGAAGATCCATGAACCATTTCTGTACAATGCTCCAGTACCCCTTTCATTAAAATGCTCCATGGCACTTGTCATCACCATGCTCCAGGAACCCTTCCATCACAATAATCCATGACCCGTTTCCTCACAATTCTCCAGGACCGCTTTCATCACAATGCTCCATTCCCTTGTCATCTCAATGCTTCATGGCCCCTGTAATCACAATGATCCATGCCTTGTCCTCAAAATGCTCCAGAACTCTTGTCATCACAATGCTCCATGCCCATGTCATCACAATGCTGCATGACCCCTGTCATCACAATGCTGCATGACACCTGTCATCACAATGCTCCCTGCCCGTATCATCACAATGCTCCATTACCCATGTCATCGTAGTGATCCATGACCCCTGTCATCACAATGCTCCATGACACCTGTCATCACAATGCTCCGTGGTCTTTGTCATCACAATGCTCCATGACCACTGTCATCACCATGCCCCATGATCCCAGTCATCACAATGCTCCATAGCCCTTGTCATCACAATGCTCCATTATCCCTGTCACCACAATGTTCCATGACTCTTGTCATCAAAATGCCTCATGATCCTTTTAATCACAATGCTCCATGACTCCTTTCATCACAGGCTCCATGATACTTGTCATTACACTGCCCCATGACCTTTTTCAGAACAATGCTCCATGATACCAGTCATCACAATGCTCCATGACCATTGTCGTCACAATGCTCTATGCCCCTTTCAACACAATGCTCCATGACAACTGTCATCACAATGCTCCATGGCCTTTGTCATCACAATTATACATGGCCCCTATCATCACAGTGCTCCATGACACCTTTCATCACAATGCTCCATGACCACTGTCATCACAATGCCCCATGACCCCTGTCATCACAATGCTCCATGGCCCCTGTCATTACAATGCTCCATGACCACTGTCATCACAATATTCCATGATCGGTGTAATCACAATGACCCATGACACCTTTCCTCAGAAGGCTCCAGTATGCCTGTCATCACAATGCTCCAATGTCCGTCTCATCACAATGCTCCATGATCCCTGTCAGCACAACGTTACATGACAATTGTCATCACAATGCTCCATGACACCTGTCACCTCAATGTTGCCTGCCCATGTCATCAAAATGCTCCATGTCCCCTGTAATCACAAGGTTCCATTACACCTGTCATCACAGTGTTCCTTGCCCATGTCATCACAATGCTCCATTACCAATGTAATCAAAAGGTTCGCCTGCCCTTGTCATCAAAATGCTCCATGGCCCCTTTAATCACAATGCTCCATGAAACATGTCATCACAATGTTCCATGACACTTGTCATCACAATGCTCCATGACCCCTGTAATCACAATGCTCCATGACCTAGTCATCACAATGCTCCAGAACTCTTGTCATCGTAAGGATGAATGCCCGTGACATCACAAAGCTCCATGATACTTGTCATCACAATGTTCCATGGCCTTGTCATCACAATACTCCATGGACCCTGTCATCACAGTGCTCCATGATACCTTTCATCACAATTCTAGATGACCACTGTCATCACAATGCCCCAAGACACATGTCATCACAATTCGCCATGGCCCTTGTCATCACAATGCTCCATGACCCGTGTCATCACAATGGTCCAGGACACTTGTCATCACAATGATCCATGACCACTTACATCACAATGCTCCTTGACTCCTGTCATCACAATGCTCCATAGCGTATGCATTCGCAATGCTACATGGTCCCTGTAATCCCAATGCTCCATGAACCCTGTCATCACAATGTTCCATGACAGTTGTCATCACAATGCTCCATGGCCCCTGTCAGCACAATGTTCCATGACAGATGTCATCACTGTCCTCCATGGTCCCTGGAATCACAATGCTCCATTCCCTTGTCAACACAATGCTCCAGAACTCTTGTCATCATAATGCTCGATGCCCGTCTCTTCACAATTCTCCATGACATTTTTCATCAAAATGCTCCATGGCCTTTGTCATCACAATGCTCCATGGCCCCTGTTATCACAGTGCTCCATGTTACCTTTCATCACAATTCTAGATGACCACTGTCATCACAATGCCCCATGAC
This sequence comes from Balaenoptera borealis, assembly GCF_965194805.1. Classification (NCBI taxonomy): domain Eukaryota; kingdom Metazoa; phylum Chordata; class Mammalia; order Artiodactyla; family Balaenopteridae; genus Balaenoptera; species Balaenoptera borealis. The sequence continues at coordinate 196,923 of NW_028123546.1, forward strand.
CCCTGTCATCACAATGCTCCATAACCCCTGTCATCACAATATTCACTGCCCATGTAATCACAATGCTGCTGGTCCCTTGTAATCACAATGTTCCATACCCTTGTCATCACAATGCTCCAGAACTCTTGTCATCATAATGCTCCATGCCCGTGTCATCACAATGCTCCATGGCCCCTGTCATCACAGTGCTCCGTGATACATTTCATCATAATGATAGATGACCACTGTCATCACAATGCTCCATGACACCTGTCATCAGAATTGGCCATGGCCCTTGTCATCACAATGCTCCATGATACTTATCTTCACAATGTTCCATGGCGCATTTCATCACAATGCTCCGTGACCACTGTCATCAAATTGCTGCATGATGCCTGTCATCCCGATGCTCCATGGCCTTTGTCATCAAAATTCTACATGGCCCCTGTAATAACAGTGCTTCAGGACAACTTTTATCACAATGCTCCATGACCACTCTCATCACAATGCCAGATAAGACCTTTCATGACAATGCGCCATGGCCGTTGTCATCACAATATTCTATGACTTCTGTCATCACAATGCTCCATGCCCCTGTCATCACAATGCCCCATCACCCCTGGTATTACAATGCTCCATGACCCCTGTCATCACAATGCTCCGAAACCCTTGTCATCACAATATTCCATGATCCGTGTAATCACGAAGATCCATGAACCATTTCTGTACAATGCTCCAGTACCCCTTTCATTAAAATGCTCCATGGCACTTGTCATCACCATGCTCCAGGAACCCTTCCATCACAATAATCCATGACCCGTTTCCTCACAATTCTCCAGGACCGCTTTCATCACAATGCTCCATTCCCTTGTCATCTCAATGCTTCATGGCCCCTGTAATCACAATGATCCATGCCTTGTCCTCAAAATGCTCCAGAACTCTTGTCATCACAATGCTCCATGCCCATGTCATCACAATGCTGCATGACCCCTGTCATCACAATGCTGCATGACACCTGTCATCACAATGCTCCCTGCCCGTATCATCACAATGCTCCATTACCCATGTCATCGTAGTGATCCATGACCCCTGTCATCACAATGCTCCATGACACCTGTCATCACAATGCTCCGTGGTCTTTGTCATCACAATGCTCCATGACCACTGTCATCACCATGCCCCATGATCCCAGTCATCACAATGCTCCATAGCCCTTGTCATCACAATGCTCCATTATCCCTGTCACCACAATGTTCCATGACTCTTGTCATCAAAATGCCTCATGATCCTTTTAATCACAATGCTCCATGACTCCTTTCATCACAGGCTCCATGATACTTGTCATTACACTGCCCCATGACCTTTTTCAGAACAATGCTCCATGATACCAGTCATCACAATGCTCCATGACCATTGTCGTCACAATGCTCTATGCCCCTTTCAACACAATGCTCCATGACAACTGTCATCACAATGCTCCATGGCCTTTGTCATCACAATTATACATGGCCCCTATCATCACAGTGCTCCATGACACCTTTCATCACAATGCTCCATGACCACTGTCATCACAATGCCCCATGACCCCTGTCATCACAATGCTCCATGGCCCCTGTCATTACAATGCTCCATGACCACTGTCATCACAATATTCCATGATCGGTGTAATCACAATGACCCATGACACCTTTCCTCAGAAGGCTCCAGTATGCCTGTCATCACAATGCTCCAATGTCCGTCTCATCACAATGCTCCATGATCCCTGTCAGCACAACGTTACATGACAATTGTCATCACAATGCTCCATGACACCTGTCACCTCAATGTTGCCTGCCCATGTCATCAAAATGCTCCATGTCCCCTGTAATCACAAGGTTCCATTACACCTGTCATCACAGTGTTCCTTGCCCATGTCATCACAATGCTCCATTACCAATGTAATCAAAAGGTTCGCCTGCCCTTGTCATCAAAATGCTCCATGGCCCCTTTAATCACAATGCTCCATGAAACATGTCATCACAATGTTCCATGACACTTGTCATCACAATGCTCCATGACCCCTGTAATCACAATGCTCCATGACCTAGTCATCACAATGCTCCAGAACTCTTGTCATCGTAATGATGAATGCCCGTGACATCACAAAGCTCCATGATACTTGTCATCACAATGTTCCATGGCCTTGTCATCACAATACTCCATGGACCCTGTCATCACAGTGCTCCATGATACCTTTCATCACAATTCTAGATGACCACTGTCATCACAATGCCCCAAGACACATGTCATCACAATTCGCCATGGCCCTTGTCATCACAATGCTCCATGACCCGTGTCATCACAATGGTCCAGGACACTTGTCATCACAATGATCCATGACCACTTACATCACAATGCTCCTTGACTCCTGTCATCACAATGCTCCATAGCGTATGCATTCGCAATGCTACATGGTCCCTGTAATCCCAATGCTCCATGAACCCTGTCATCACAATGTTCCATGACAGTTGTCATCACAATGCTCCATGGCCCCTGTCAGCACAATGTTCCATGACAGATGTCATCACTGTCCTCCATGGTCCCTGGAATCACAATGCTCCATTCCCTTGTCAACACAATGCTCCAGAACTCTTGTCATCATAATGCTCGATGCCCGTCTCTTCACAATTCTCCATGACATTTTTCATCAAAATGCTCCATGGCCTTTGTCATCACAATGCTCCATGGCCCCTGTTATCACAGTGCTCCATGTTACCTTTCATCACAATTCTAGATGACCACTGTCATCACAATGCCCCATGACCCCTGTCATCACAATGCTCCATAACCCCTGTCATCACAATATTCACTGCCCATGTAATCACAATGCTGCTGGTCCCTTGTAATCACAATGTTCCATACCCTTGTCATCACAATGCTCCAGAACTCTTGTCATCATAATGCTCCATGCCCGTGTCATCACAATGCTCCATGGCCCCTGTCATCACAGTGCTCCGTGATACATTTCATCATAATGATAGATGACCACTGTCATCACAATGCTCCATGACACCTGTCATCAGAATTGGCCATGGCCCTTGTCATCACAATGCTCCATGATACTTATCTTCACAATGTTCCATGGCGCATTTCATCACAATGCTCCGTGACCACTGTCATCAAATTGCTGCATGATGCCTGTCATCCCGATGCTCCATGGCCTTTGTCATCAAAATTCTACATGGCCCCTGTAATAACAGTGCTTCAGGACAACTTTTATCACAATGCTCCATGACCACTCTCATCACAATGCCAGATAAGACCTTTCATGACAATGCGCCATGGCCGTTGTCATCACAATATTCTATGACTTCTGTCATCACAATGCCCCATCACCCCTGGTATTACAATGCTCCATGACCCCTGTCATCACAATGCTCCGAAACCCTTGTCATCACAATATTCCATGATCCGTGTAATCACGAAGATCCATGAACCATTTCTGTACAATGCTCCAGTACCCCTTTCATTAAAATGCTCCATGGCACTTGTCATCACCATGCTCCAGGAACCCTTCCATCACAATAATCCATGACCCGTTTCCTCACAATTCTCCAGGACCGCTTTCATCACAATGCTCCATTCCCTTGTCATCTCAATGCTTCATGGCCCCTGTAATCACAATGATCCATGCCTTGTCCTCAAAATGCTCCAGAACTCTTGTCATCACAATGCTCCATGCCCATGTCATCACAATGCTGCATGACCCCTGTCATCACAATGCTGCATGACACCTGTCATCACAATGCTGCCTGCCCGTATCATCACAATGCTCCATTACCCATGTCATCGTAGTGATCCATGACCCCTGTCATCACAATGCTCCATGACCCCTGTCATCACAATGCTCCGTGGTCTTTGTCATCACAATGCTCCATGACCACTGTCATCACCATGCCCCATGATCCCAGTCATCACAATGCTCCATAGCCCTTGTCATCACAATGCTCCATTATCCCTGTCACCACAATGTTCCATGACTCTTGTCATCAAAATGCCTCATGATCCTTTTAATCACAATGCTCCATGACTCCTTTCATCACAGGCTCCATGATACTTGTCATTACACTGCCCCATGACCTTTTTCAGAACAATGCTCCATGATACCAGTCATCACAATGCTCCATGACCATTGTCGTCACAATGCTCTATGCCCCTTTCAACACAATGCTCCATGACAACTGTCATCACAATGCTCCATGGCCTTTGTCATCACAATTATACATGGCCCCTATCATCACAGTGCTCCATGACACCTTTCATCACAATGCTCCATGACCACTGTCATCACAATGCCCCATGACCCCTGTCATCACAATGCTCCATGGCCCCTGTCATTACAATGCTCCATGACCACTGTCATCACAATATTCCATGATCGGTGTAATCACAATGACCCATGACACCTTTCCTCAGAAGGCTCCAGTATGCCTGTCATCACAATGCTCCAATGTCCGTCTCATCACAATGCTCCATGATCCCTGTCAGCACAACGTTACATGACAATTGTCATCACAATGCTCCATGACACCTGTCACCTCAATGTTGCCTGCCCATGTCATCAAAATGCTCCATGTCCCCTGTAATCACAAGGTTCCATTACACCTGTCATCACAGTGTTCCTTGCCCATGTCATCACAATGCTCCATTACCAATGTAATCAAAAGGTTCGCCTGCCCTTGTCATCAAAATGCTCAATGGCCCCTTTAATCACAATGCTCCATGAAACATGTCATCACAATGTTCCATGACACTTGTCATCACAATGCTCCATGACCCCTGTAATCACAATGCTCCATGACCTAGTCATCACAATGCTCCAGAACTCTTGTCATCGTAATGATGAATGCCCGTGACATCACAAAGCTCCATGATACTTGTCATCACAATGTTCCATGGCCTTGTCATCACAATACTCCATGGACCCTGTCATCACAGTGCTCCATGATACCTTTCATCACAATTCTAGATGACCACTGTCATCACAATGCCCCAAGACACATGTCATCACAATTCGCCATGGCCCTTGTCATCACAATGCTCCATGACCCGTGTCATCACAATGGTCCAGGACACTTGTCATCACAATGATCCATGACCACTTACATCACAATGCTCCTTGACTCCTGTCATCACAATGCTCCATAGCGTATGCATTCGCAATGCTACATGGTCCCTGTAATCCCAATGCTCCATGAACCCTGTCATCACAATGTTCCATGACAGTTGTCATCACAATGCTCCATGGCCCCTGTCAGCACAATGTTCCATGACAGATGTCATCACTGTCCTCCATGGTCCCTGGAATCACAATGCTCCATTCCCTTGTCAACACAATGCTCCAGAACTCTTGTCATCATAATGCTCGATGCCCGTCTCTTCACAATTCTCCATGACATTTTTCATCAAAATGCTCCATGGCCTTTGTCATCACAATGCTCCATGGCCCCTGTTATCACAGTGCTCCATGTTACCTTTCATCACAATTCTAGATGACCACTGTCATCACAATGCCCCATGACCCCTGTCATCACAATGCTCCATAACCCCTGTCATCACAATATTCACTGCCCATGTAATCACAATGCTGCTGGTCCCTTGTAATCACAATGTTCCATACCCTTGTCATCACAATGCTCCAGAACTCTTGTCATCATAATGCTCCATGCCCGTGTCATCACAATGCTCCATGGCCCCTGTCATCACAGTGCTCCGTGATACATTTCATCATAATGATAGATGACCACTGTCATCACAATGCTCCATGACACCTGTCATCAGAATTGGCCATGGCCCTTGTCATCACAATGCTCCATGATACTTATCTTCACAATGTTCCATGGCGCATTTCATCACAATGCTCCGTGACCACTGTCATCAAATTGCTGCATGATGCCTGTCATCCCGATGCTCCATGGCCTTTGTCATCAAAATTCTACATGGCCCCTGTAATAACAGTGCTTCAGGACAACTTTTATCACAATGCTCCATGACCACTCTCATCACAATGCCAGATAAGACCTTTCATGACAATGCGCCATGGCCGTTGTCATCACAATATTCTATGACTTCTGTCATCACAATGCTCCATGCCCCTGTCATCACAATGCCCCATCACCCCTGGTATTACAATGCTCCATGACCCCTGTCATCACAATGCTCCGAAACCCTTGTCATCACAATATTCCATGATCCGTGTAATCACGAAGATCCATGAACCATTTCTGTACAATGCTCCAGTACCCCTTTCATTAAAATGCTCCATGGCACTTGTCATCACCATGCTCCAGGAACCCTTCCATCACAATAATCCATGACCCGTTTCCTCACAATTCTCCAGGACCGCTTTCATCACAATGCTCCATTCCCTTGTCATCTCAATGCTTCATGGCCCCTGTAATCACAATGATCCATGCCTTGTCCTCAAAATGCTCCAGAACTCTTGTCATCACAATGCTCCATGCCCATGTCATCACAATGCTGCATGACCCCTGTCATCACAATGCTGCATGACACCTGTCATCACAATGCTCCATGCCCGTATCATCACAATGCTCCATTACCCATGTCATCGTAGTGATCCATGACCCCTGTCATCACAATGCTCCATGACCCCTGTCATCACAATGCTCCGTGGTCTTTGTCATCACAATGCTCCATGACCACTGTCATCACCATGCCCCATGATCCCAGTCATCACAATGCTCCATAGCCCTTGTCATCACAATGCTCCATTATCCCTGTCACCACAATGTTCCATGACTCTTGTCATCAAAATGCCTCATGATCCTTTTAATCACAATGCTCCATGACTCCTTTCATCACAGGCTCCATGATACTTGTCATTACACTGCCCCATGACCTTTTTCAGAACAATGCTCCATGATACCAGTCATCACAATGCTCCATGACCATTGTCGTCACAATGCTCTATGCCCCTTTCAACACAATGCTCCATGACAACTGTCATCACAATGCTCCATGGCCTTTGTCATCACAATTATACATGGCCCCTATCATCACAGTGCTCCATGACACCTTTCATCACAATGCTCCATGACCACTGTCATCACAATGCCCCATGACCCCTGTCATCACAATGCTCCATGGCCCCTGTCATTACAATGCTCCATGACCACTGTCATCACAATATTCCATGATCGGTGTAATCACAATGACCCATGACACCTTTCCTCAGAAGGCTCCAGTATGCCTGTCATCACAATGCTCCAATGTCCGTCTCATCACAATGCTCCATGATCCCTGTCAGCACAACGTTACATGACAATTGTCATCACAATGCTCCATGACACCTGTCACCTCAATGTTGCCTGCCCATGTCATCAAAATGCTCCATGTCCCCTGTAATCACAAGGTTCCATTACACCTGTCATCACAGTGTTCCTTGCCCATGTCATCACAATGCTCCATTACCAATGTAATCAAAAGGTTCGCCTGCCCTTGTCATCAAAATGCTCCATGGCCCCTTTAATCACAATGCTCCATGAAACATGTCATCACAATGTTCCATGACACTTGTCATCACAATGCTCCATGACCCCTGTAATCACAATGCTCCATGACCTAGTCATCACAATGCTCCAGAACTCTTGTCATCGTAATGATGAATGCCCGTGACATCACAAAGCTCCATGATACTTGTCATCACAATGTTCCATGGCCTTGTCATCACAATACTCCATGGACCCTGTCATCACAGTGCTCCATGATACCTTTCATCACAATTCTAGATGACCACTGTCATCACAATGCCCCAAGACACATGTCATCACAATTCGCCATGGCCCTTGTCATCACAATGCTCCATGACCCGTGTCATCACAATGGTCCAGGACACTTGTCATCACAATGATCCATGACCACTTACATCACAATGCTCCTTGACTCCTGTCATCACAATGCTCCATAGCGTATGCATTCGCAATGCTACATGGTCCCTGTAATCCCAATGCTCCATGAACCCTGTCATCACAATGTTCCATGACAGTTGTCATCACAATGCTCCATGGCCCCTGTCAGCACAATGTTCCATGACAGATGTCATCACTGTCCTCCATGGTCCCTGGAATCACAATGCTCCATTCCCTTGTCAACACAATGCTCCAGAACTCTTGTCATCATAATGCTCGATGCCCGTCTCTTCACAATTCTCCATGACATTTTTCATCAAAATGCTCCATGGCCTTTGTCATCACAATGCTCCATGGCCCCTGTTATCACAGTGCTCCATGTTACCTTTCATCACAATTCTAGATGACCACTGTCATCACAATGCCCCATGACCCCTGTCATCACAATGCTCCATAACCCCTGTCATCACAATATTCACTGCCCATGTAATCACAATGCTGCTGGTCCCTTGTAATCACAATGTTCCATACCCTTGTCATCACAATGCTCCAGAACTCTTGTCATCATAATGCTCCATGCCCGTGTCATCACAATGCTCCATGGCCCCTGTCATCACAGTGCTCCGTGATACATTTCATCATAATGATAGATGACCACTGTCATCACAATGCTCCATGACACCTGTCATCAGAATTGGCCATGGCCCTTGTCATCACAATGCTCCATGATACTTATCTTCACAATGTTCCATGACGCATTTCATCACAATGCTCCGTGACCACTTTCATCAAATTGCTGCATGATGCCTGTCATCCCGATGCTCCATGGCCTTTGTCATCAAAATTCTACATGGCCCCTGTAATAACAGTGCTTCAGGACAACTTTTATCACAATGCTCCATGACCACTCTCATCACAATGCCAGATAAGACCTTTCATGACAATGCGCCATGGCCGTTGTCATCACAATATTCTATGACTTCTGTCATCACAATGCCCCATCACCCCTGGTATTACAATGCTCCATGACCCCTGTCATCACAATGCTCCGAAACCCTTGTCATCACAATATTCCATGATCCGTGTAATCACGAAGATCCATGAACCATTTCTGTACAATGCTCCAGTACCCCTTTCATTAAAATGCTCCATGGCACTTGTCATCACCATGCTCCAGGAACCCTTCCATCACAATAATCCATGACCCGTTTCCTCACAATTCTCCAGGACCGCTTTCATCACAATGCTCCATTCCCTTGTCATCTCAATGCTTCATGGCCCCTGTAATCACAATGATCCATGCCTTGTCCTCAAAATGCTCCAGAACTCTTGTCATCACAATGCTCCATGCCCATGTCATCACAATGCTGCATGACCCCTGTCATCACAATGCTGCATGACACCTGTCATCACAATGCTGCCTGCCCGTATCATCACAATGCTCCATTACCCATGTCATCGTAGTGATCCATGACCCCTGTCATCACAATGCTCCATGACACCTGTCATCACAATGCTCCGTGGTCTTTGTCATCACAATGCTCCATGACCACTGTCATCACCATGCCCCATGATCCCAGTCATCACAATGCTCCATAGCCCTTGTCATCACAATGCTCCATTATCCCTGTCACCACAATGTTCCATGACTCTTGTCATCAAAATGCCTCATGATCCTTTTAATCACAATGCTCCATGACTCCTTTCATCACAGGCTCCATGATACTTGTCATTACACTGCCCCATGACCTTTTTCAGAACAATGCTCCATGATACCAGTCATCACAATGCTCCATGACCATTGTCGTCACAATGCTCTATGCCCCTTTCAACACAATGCTCCATGACAACTGTCATCACAATGCTCCATGGCCTTTGTCATCACAATTATACATGGCCCCTATCATCACAGTGCTCCATGACACCTTTCATCACAATGCTCCATGACCACTGTCATCACAATGCCCCATGACCCCTGTCATCACAATGCTCCATGGCCCCTGTCATTACAATGCTCCATGACCACTGTCATCACAATATTCCATGATCGGTGTAATCACAATGACCCATGACACCTTTCCTCAGAAGGCTCCAGTATGCCTGTCATCACAATGCTCCAATGTCCGTCTCATCACAATGCTCCATGATCCCTGTCAGCACAACGTTACATGACAATTGTCATCACAATGCTCCATGACACCTGTCACCTCAATGTTGCCTGCCCATGTCATCAAAATGCTCCATGTCCCCTGTAATCACAAGGTTCCATTACACCTGTCATCACAGTGTTCCTTGCCCATGTCATCACAATGCTCCATTACCAATGTAATCAAAAGGTTCGCCTGCCCTTGTCATCAAAATGCTCCATGGCCCCTTTAATCACAATGCTCCATGAAACATGTCATCACAATGTTCCATGACACTTGTCATCACAATGCTCCATGACCCCTGTAATCACAATGCTCCATGACCTAGTCATCACAATGCTCCAGAACTCTTGTCATCGTAATGATGAATGCCCGTGACATCACAAAGCTCCATGATACTTGTCATCACAATGTTCCATGGCCTTGTCATCACAATACTCCATGGACCCTGTCATCACAGTGCTCCATGATACCTTTCATCACAATTCTAGATGACCACTGTCATCACAATGCCCCAAGACACATGTCATCACAATTCGCCATGGCCCTTGTCATCACAATGCTCCATGACCCGTGTCATCACAATGGTCCAGGACACTTGTCATCACAATGATCCATGACCACTTACATCACAATGCTCCTTGACTCCTGTCATCACAATGCTCCATAGCGTATGCATTCGCAATGCTACATGGTCCCTGTAATCCCAATGCTCCATGAACCCTGTCATCACAATGTTCCATGACAGTTGTCATCACAATGCTCCATGGCCCCTGTCAGCACAATGTTCCATGACAGATGTCATCACTGTCCTCCATGGTCCCTGGAATCACAATGCTCCATTCCCTTGTCAACACAATGCTCCAGAACTCTTGTCATCATAATGCTCGATGCCCGTCTCTTCACAATTCTCCATGACATTTTTCATCAAAATGCTCCATGGCCTTTGTCATCACAATGCTCCATGGCCCCTGTTATCACAGTGCTCCATGTTACCTTTCATCACAATTCTAGATGACCACTGTCATCACAATGCCCCATGACCCCTGTCATCACAATGCTCCATAACCCCTGTCATCACAATATTCACTGCCCATGTAATCACAATGCTGCTGGTCCCTTGTAATCACAATGTTCCATACCCTTGTCATCACAATGCTCCAGAACTCTTGTCATCATAATGCTCCATGCCCGTGTCATCACAATGCTCCATGGCCCCTGTCATCACAGTGCTCCGTGATACATTTCATCATAATGATAGATGACCACTGTCATCACAATGCTCCATGACACCTGTCATCAGAATTGGCCATGGCCCTTGTCATCACAATGCTCCATGATACTTATCTTCACAATGTTCCATGGCGCATTTCATCACAATGCTCCGTGACCACTGTCATCAAATTGCTGCATGATGCCTGTCATCCCGATGCTCCATGGCCTTTGTCATCAAAATTCTACATGGCCCCTGTAATAACAGTGCTTCAGGACAACTTTTATCACAATGCTCCATGACCACTCTCATCACAATGCCAGATAAGACCTTTCATGACAATGCGCCATGGCCGTTGTCATCACAATATTCTATGACTTCTGTCATCACAATGCTCCATGCCCCTGTCATCACAATGCCCCATCACCCCTGGTATTACAATGCTCCATGACCCCTGTCATCACAATGCTCCGAAACCCTTGTCATCACAATATTCCATGATCCGTGTAATCACGAAGATCCATGAACCATTTCTGTACAATGCTCCAGTACCCCTTTCATTAAAATGCTCCATGGCACTTGTCATCACCATGCTCCAGGAACCCTTCCATCACAATAATCCATGACCCGTTTCCTCACAATTCTCCAGGACCGCTTTCATCACAATGCTCCATTCCCTTGTCATCTCAATGCTTCATGGCCCCTGTAATCACAATGATCCATGCCTTGTCCTCAAAATGCTCCAGAACTCTTGTCATCACAATGCTCCATGCCCATGTCATCACAATGCTGCATGACCCCTGTCATCACAATGCTGCATGACACCTGTCATCACAATGCTCCCTGCCCGTATCATCACAATGCTCCATTACCCATGTCATCGTAGTGATCCATGACCCCTGTCATCACAATGCTCCATGACACCTGTCATCACAATGCTCCGTGGTCTTTGTCATCACAATGCTCCATGACCACTGTCATCACCATGCCCCATGATCCCAGTCATCACAATGCTCCATAGCCCTTGTCATCACAATGCTCCATTATCCCTGTCACCACAATGTTCCATGACTCTTGTCATCAAAATGCCTCATGATCCTTTTAATCACAATGCTCCATGACTCCTTTCATCACAGGCTCCATGATACTTGTCATTACACTGCCCCATGACCTTTTTCAGAACAATGCTCCATGATACCAGTCATCACAATGCTCCATGACCATTGTCGTCACAATGCTCTATGCCCCTTTCAACACAATGCTCCATGACAACTGTCATCACAATGCTCCATGGCCTTTGTCATCACAATTATACATGGCCCCTATCATCACAGTGCTCCATGACACCTTTCATCACAATGCTCCATGACCACTGTCATCACAATGCCCCATGACCCCTGTCATCACAATGCTCCATGGCCCCTGTCATTACAATGCTCCATGACCACTGTCATCACAATATTCCATGATCGGTGTAATCACAATGACCCATGACACCTTTCCTCAGAAGGCTCCAGTATGCCTGTCATCACAATGCTCCAATGTCCGTCTCATCACAATGCTCCATGATCCCTGTCAGCACAACGTTACATGACAATTGTCATCACAATGCTCCATGACACCTGTCACCTCAATGTTGCCTGCCCATGTCATCAAAATGCTCCATGTCCCCTGTAATCACAAGGTTCCATTACACCTGTCATCACAGTGTTCCTTGCCCATGTCATCACAATGCTCCATTACCAATGTAATCAAAAGGTTCGCCTGCCCTTGTCATCAAAATGCTCCATGGCCCCTTTAATCACAATGCTCCATGAAACATGTCATCACAATGTTCCATGACACTTGTCATCACAATGCTCCATGACCCCTGTAATCACAATGCTCCATGACCTAGTCATCACAATGCTCCAGAACTCTTGTCATCGTAATGATGAATGCCCGTGACATCACAAAGCTCCATGATACTTGTCATCACAATGTTCCATGGCCTTGTCATCACAATACTCCATGGACCCTGTCATCACAGTGCTCCATGATACCTTTCATCACAATTCTAGATGACCACTGTCATCACAATGCCCCAAGACACATGTCATCACAATTCGCCATGGCCCTTGTCATCACAATGCTCCATGACCCGTGTCATCACAATGGTCCAGGACACTTGTCATCACAATGATCCATGACCACTTACATCACAATGCTCCTTGACTCCTGTCATCACAATGCTCCATAGCGTATGCATTCGCAATGCTACATGGTCCCTGTAATCCCAATGCTCCATGAACCCTGTCATCACAATGTTCCATGACAGTTGTCATCACAATGCTCCATGGCCCCTGTCAGCACAATGTTCCATGACAGATGTCATCACTGTCCTCCATGGTCCCTGGAATCACAATGCTCCATTCCCTTGTCAACACAATGCTCCAGAACTCTTGTCATCATAATGCTCGATGCCCGTCTCTTCACAATTCTCCATGACATTTTTCATCAAAATGCTCCATGGCCTTTGTCATCACAATGCTCCATGGCCCCTGTTATCACAGTGCTCCATGTTACCTTTCATCACAATTCTAGATGACCACTGTCATCACAATGCCCCATGACCCCTGTCATCACAATGCTCCATAACCCCTGTCATCACAATATTCACTGCCCATGTAATCACAATGCTGCTGGTCCCTTGTAATCACAATGTTCCATACCCTTGTCATCACAATGCTCCAGAACTCTTGTCATCATAATGCTCCATGCCCGTGTCATCACAATGCTCCATGGCCCCTGTCATCACAGTGCTCCGTGATACATTTCATCATAATGATAGATGACCACTGTCATCACAATGCTCCATGACACCTGTCATCAGAATTGGCCATGGCCCTTGTCATCACAATGCTCCATGATACTTATCTTCACAATGTTCCATGGCGCATTTCATCACAATGCTCCGTGACCACTGTCATCAAATTGCTGCATGATGCCTGTCATCCCGATGCTCCATGGCCTTTGTCATCAAAATTCTACATGGCCCCTGTAATAACAGTGCTTCAGGACAACTTTTATCACAATGCTCCATGACCACTCTCATCACAATGCCAGATAAGACCTTTCATGACAATGCGCCATGGCCGTTGTCATCACAATATTCTATGACTTCTGTCATCACAATGCTCCATGCCCCTGTCATCACAATGCCCCATCACCCCTGGTATTACAATGCTCCATGACCCCTGTCATCACAATGCTCCGAAACCCTTGTCATCACAATATTCCATGATCCGTGTAATCACGAAGATCCATGAACCATTTCTGTACAATGCTCCAGTACCCCTTTCATTAAAATGCTCCATGGCACTTGTCATCACCATGCTCCAGGAACCCTTCCATCACAATAATCCATGACCCGTTTCCTCACAATTCTCCAGGACCGCTTTCATCACAATGCTCCATTCCCTTGTCATCTCAATGCTTCATGGCCCCTGTAATCACAATGATCCATGCCTTGTCCTCAAAATGCTCCAGAACTCTTGTCATCACAATGCTCCATGCCCATGTCATCACAATGCTGCATGACCCCTGTCATCACAATGCTGCATGACACCTGTCATCACAATGCTCCCTGCCCGTATCATCACAATGCTCCATTACCCATGTCATCGTAGTGATCCATGACCCCTGTCATCACAATGCTCCATGACACCTGTCATCACAATGCTCCGTGGTCTTTGTCATCACAATGCTCCATGACCACTGTCATCACCATGCCCCATGATCCCAGTCATCACAATGCTCCATAGCCCTTGTCATCACAATGCTCCATTATCCCTGTCACCACAATGTTCCATGACTCTTGTCATCAAAATGCCTCATGATCCTTTTAATCACAATGCTCCATGACTCCTTTCATCACAGGCTCCATGATACTTGTCATTACACTGCCCCATGACCTTTTTCAGAACAATGCTCCATGATACCAGTCATCACAATGCTCCATGACCATTGTCGTCACAATGCTCTATGCCCCTTTCAACACAATGCTCCATGACAACTGTCATCACAATGCTCCATGGCCTTTGTCATCACAATTATACATGGCCCCTATCATCACAGTGCTCCATGACACCTTTCATCACAATGCTCCATGACCACTGTCATCACAATGCCCCATGACCCCTGTCATCACAATGCTCCATGGCCCCTGTCATTACAATGCTCCATGACCACTGTCATCACAATATTCCATGATCGGTGTAATCACAATGACCCATGACACCTTTCCTCAGAAGGCTCCAGTATGCCTGTCATCACAATGCTCCAATGTCCGTCTCATCACAATGCTCCATGATCCCTGTCAGCACAACGTTACATGACAATTGTCATCACAATGCTCCATGACACCTGTCACCTCAATGTTGCCTGCCCATGTCATCAAAATGCTCCATGTCCCCTGTAATCACAAGGTTCCATTACACCTGTCATCACAGTGTTCCTTGCCCATGTCATCACAATGCTCCATTACCAATGTAATCAAAAGGTTCGCCTGCCCTTGTCATCAAAATGCTCCATGGCCCCTTTAATCACAATGCTCCATGAAACATGTCATCACAATGTTCCATGACACTTGTCATCACAATGCTCCATGACCCCTGTAATCACAATGCTCCATGACCTAGTCATCACAATGCTCCAGAACTCTTGTCATCGTAATGATGAATGCCCGTGACATCACAAAGCTCCATGATACTTGTCATCACAATGTTCCATGGCCTTGTCATCACAATACTCCATGGACCCTGTCATCACAGTGCTCCATGATACCTTTCATCACAATTCTAGATGACCACTGTCATCACAATGCCCCAAGACACATGTCATCACAATTCGCCATGGCCCTTGTCATCACAATGCTCCATGACCCGTGTCATCACAATGGTCCAGGACACTTGTCATCACAATGATCCATGACCACTTACATCACAATGCTCCTTGACTCCTGTCATCACAATGCTCCATAGCGTATGCATTCGCAATGCTACATGGTCCCTGTAATCCCAATGCTCCATGAACCCTGTCATCACAATGTTCCATGACAGTTGTCATCACAATGCTCCATGGCCCCTGTCAGCACAATGTTCCATGACAGATGTCATCACTGTCCTCCATGGTCCCTGGAATCACAATGCTCCATTCCCTTGTCAACACAATGCTCCAGAACTCTTGTCATCATAATGCTCGATGCCCGTCTCTTCACAATTCTCCATGACATTTTTCATCAAAATGCTCCATGGCCTTTGTCATCACAATGCTCCATGGCCCCTGTTATCACAGTGCTCCATGTTACCTTTCATCACAATTCTAGATGACCACTGTCATCACAATGCCCCATGACCCCTGTCATCACAATGCTCCATAACCCCTGTCATCACAATATTCACTGCCCATGTAATCACAATGCTGCTGGTCCCTTGTAATCACAATGTTCCATACCCTTGTCATCACAATGCTCCAGAACTCTTGTCATCATAATGCTCCATGCCCGTGTCATCACAATGCTCCATGGCCCCTGTCATCACAGTGCTCCGTGATACATTTCATCATAATGATAGATGACCACTGTCATCACAATGCTCCATGACACCTGTCATCAGAATTGGCCATGGCCCTTGTCATCACAATGCTCCATGATACTTATCTTCACAATGTTCCATGGCGCATTTCATCACAATGCTCCGTGACCACTGTCATCAAATTGCTGCATGATGCCTGTCATCCCGATGCTCCATGGCCTTTGTCATCAAAATTCTACATGGCCCCTGTAATAACAGTGCTTCAGGACAACTTTTATCACAATGCTCCATGACCACTCTCATCACAATGCCAGATAAGACCTTTCATGACAATGCGCCATGGCCGTTGTCATCACAATATTCTATGACTTCTGTCATCACAATGCTCCATGCCCCTGTCATCACAATGCCCCATCACCCCTGGTATTACAATGCTCCATGACCCCTGTCATCACAATGCTCCGAAACCCTTGTCATCACAATATTCCATGATCCGTGTAATCACGAAGATCCATGAACCATTTCTGTACAATGCTCCAGTACCCCTTTCATTAAAATGCTCCATGGCACTTGTCATCACCATGCTCCAGGAACCCTTCCATCACAATAATCCATGACCCGTTTCCTCACAATTCTCCAGGACCGCTTTCATCACAATGCTCCATTCCCTTGTCATCTCAATGCTTCATGGCCCCTGTAATCACAATGATCCATGCCTTGTCCTCAAAATGCTCCAGAACTCTTGTCATCACAATGCTCCATGCCCATGTCATCACAATGCTGCATGACCCCTGTCATCACAATGCTGCATGACACCTGTCATCACAATGCTCCCTGCCCGTATCATCACAATGCTCCATTACCCATGTCATCGTAGTGATCCATGACCCCTGTCATCACAATGCTCCATGACACCTGTCATCACAATGCTCCGTGGTCTTTGTCATCACAATGCTCCATGACCACTGTCATCACCATGCCCCATGATCCCAGTCATCACAATGCTCCATAGCCCTTGTCATCACAATGCTCCATTATCCCTGTCACCACAATGTTCCATGACTCTTGTCATCAAAATGCCTCATGATCCTTTTAATCACAATGCTCCATGACTCCTTTCATCACAGGCTCCATGATACTTGTCATTACACTGCCCCATGACCTTTTTCAGAACAATGCTCCATGATACCAGTCATCACAATGCTCCATGACCATTGTCGTCACAATGCTCTATGCCCCTTTCAACACAATGCTCCATGACAACTGTCATCACAATGCTCCATGGCCTTTGTCATCACAATTATACATGGCCCCTATCATCACAGTGCTCCATGACACCTTTCATCACAATGCTCCATGACCACTGTCATCACAATGCCCCATGACCCCTGTCATCACAATGCTCCATGGCCCCTGTCATTACAATGCTCCATGACCACTGTCATCACAATATTCCATGATCGGTGTAATCACAATGACCCATGACACCTTTCCTCAGAAGGCTCCAGTATGCCTGTCATCACAATGCTCCAATGTCCGTCTCATCACAATGCTCCATGATCCCTGTCAGCACAACGTTACATGACAATTGTCATCACAATGCTCCATGACACCTGTCACCTCAATGTTGCCTGCCCATGTCATCAAAATGCTCCATGTCCCCTGTAATCACAAGGTTCCATTACACCTGTCATCACAGTGTTCCTTGCCCATGTCATCACAATGCTCCATTACCAATGTAATCAAAAGGTTCGCCTGCCCTTGTCATCAAAATGCTCCATGGCCCCTTTAATCACAATGCTCCATGAAACATGTCATCACAATGTTCCATGACACTTGTCATCACAATGCTCCATGACCCCTGTAATCACAATGCTCCATGACCTAGTCATCACAATGCTCCAGAACTCTTGTCATCGTAATGATGAATGCCCGTGACATCACAAAGCTCCATGATACTTGTCATCACAATGTTCCATGGCCTTGTCATCACAATACTCCATGGACCCTGTCATCACAGTGCTCCATGATACCTTTCATCACAATTCTAGATGACCACTGTCATCACAATGCCCCAAGACACATGTCATCACAATTCGCCATGGCCCTTGTCATCACAATGCTCCATGACCCGTGTCATCACAATGGTCCAGGACACTTGTCATCACAATGATCCATGACCACTTACATCACAATGCTCCTTGACTCCTGTCATCACAATGCTCCATAGCGTATGCATTCGCAATGCTACATGGTCCCTGTAATCCCAATGCTCCATGAACCCTGTCATCACAATGTTCCATGACAGTTGTCATCACAATGCTCCATGGCCCCTGTCAGCACAATGTTCCATGACAGATGTCATCACTGTCCTCCATGGTCCCTGGAATCACAATGCTCCATTCCCTTGTCAACACAATGCTCCAGAACTCTTGTCATCATAATGCTCGATGCCCGTCTCTTCACAATTCTCCATGACATTTTTCATCAAAATGCTCCATGGCCTTTGTCATCACAATGCTCCATGGCCCCTGTTATCACAGTGCTCCATGTTACCTTTCATCACAATTCTAGATGACCACTGTCATCACAATGCCCCATGACCCCTGTCATCACAATGCTCCATAACCCCTGTCATCACAATATTCACTGCCCATGTAATCACAATGCTCCTGGTCCCTTGTAATCACAATGTTCCATACCCTTGTCATCACAATGCTCCAGAACTCTTGTCATCATAATGCTCCATGCCCGTGTCATCACAATGCTCCATGGCCCCTGTCATCACAGTGCTCCGTGATACATTTCATCATAATGATAGATGACCACTGTCATCACAATGCTCCATGACACCTGTCATCAGAATTGGCCATGGCCCTTGTCATCACAATGCTCCATGATACTTATCTTCACAATGTTCCATGGCGCATTTCATCACAATGCTCCGTGACCACTGTCATCAAATTGCTGCATGATGCCTGTCATCCCGATGCTCCATGGCCTTTGTCATCAAAATTCTACATGGCCCCTGTAATAACAGTGCTTCAGGACAACTTTTATCACAATGCTCCATGACCACTCTCATCACAATGCCAGATAAGACCTTTCATGACAATGCGCCATGGCCGTTGTCATCACAATATTCTATGACTTCTGTCATCACAATGCCCCATCACCCCTGGTATTACAATGCTCCATGACCCCTGTCATCACAATGCTCCGAAACCCTTGTCATCACAATATTCCATGATCCGTGTAATCACGAAGATCCATGAACCATTTCTGTACAATGCTCCAGTACCCCTTTCATTAAAATGCTCCATGGCACTTGTCATCACCATGCTCCAGGAACCCTTCCATCACAATAATCCATGACCCGTTTCCTCACAATTCTCCAGGACCGCTTTCATCACAATGCTCCATTCCCTTGTCATCTCAATGCTTCATGGCCCCTGTAATCACAATGATCCATGCCTTGTCCTCAAAATGCTCCAGAACTCTTGTCATCACAATGCTCCATGCCCATGTCATCACAATGCTGCATGACCCCTGTCATCACAATGCTGCATGACACCTGTCATCACAATGCTCCCTGCCCGTATCATCACAATGCTCCATTACCCATGTCATCGTAGTGATCCATGACCCCTGTCATCACAATGCTCCATGACACCTGTCATCACAATGCTCCGTGGTCTTTGTCATCACAATGCTCCATGACCACTGTCATCACCATGCCCCATGATCCCAGTCATCACAATGCTCCATAGCCCTTGTCATCACAATGCTCCATTATCCCTGTCACCACAATGTTCCATGACTCTTGTCATCAAAATGCCTCATGATCCTTTTAATCACAATGCTCCATGACTCCTTTCATCACAGGCTCCATGATACTTGTCATTACACTGCCCCATGACCTTTTTCAGAACAATGCTCCATGATACCAGTCATCACAATGCTCCATGACCATTGTCGTCACAATGCTCTATGCCCCTTTCAACACAATGCTCCATGACAACTGTCATCACAATGCTCCATGGCCTTTGTCATCACAATTATACATGGCCCCTATCATCACAGTGCTCCATGACACCTTTCATCACAATGCTCCATGACCACTGTCATCACAATGCCCCATGACCCCTGTCATCACAATGCTCCATGGCCCCTGTCATTACAATGCTCCATGACCACTGTCATCACAATATTCCATGATCGGTGTAATCACAATGACCCATGACACCTTTCCTCAGAAGGCTCCAGTATGCCTGTCATCACAATGCTCCAATGTCCGTCTCATCACAATGCTCCATGATCCCTGTCAGCACAACGTTACATGACAATTGTCATCACAATGCTCCATGACACCTGTCACCTCAATGTTGCCTGCCCATGTCATCAAAATGCTCCATGTCCCCTGTAATCACAAGGTTCCATTACACCTGTCATCACAGTGTTCCTTGCCCATGTCATCACAATGCTCCATTACCAATGTAATCAAAAGGTTCGCCTGCCCTTGTCATCAAAATGCTCCATGGCCCCTTTAATCACAATGCTCCATGAAACATGTCATCACAATGTTCCATGACACTTGTCATCACAATGCTCCATGACCCCTGTAATCACAATGCTCCATGACCTAGTCATCACAATGCTCCAGAACTCTTGTCATCGTAATGATGAATGCCCGTGACATCACAAAGCTCCATGATACTTGTCATCACAATGTTCCATGGCCTTGTCATCACAATACTCCATGGACCCTGTCATCACAGTGCTCCATGATACCTTTCATCACAATTCTAGATGACCACTGTCATCACAATGCCCCAAGACACATGTCATCACAATTCGCCATGGCCCTTGTCATCACAATGCTCCATGACCCGTGTCATCACAATGGTCCAGGACACTTGTCATCACAATGATCCATGACCACTTACATCACAATGCTCCTTGACTCCTGTCATCACAATGCTCCATAGCGTATGCATTCGCAATGCTACATGGTCCCTGTAATCCCAATGCTCCATGAACCCTGTCATCACAATGTTCCATGACAGTTGTCATCACAATGCTCCATGGCCCCTGTCAGCACAATGTTCCATGACAGATGTCATCACTGTCCTCCATGGTCCCTGGAATCACAATGCTCCATTCCCTTGTCAACACAATGCTCCAGAACTCTTGTCATCATAATGCTCGATGCCCGTCTCTTCACAATTCTCCATGACATTTTTCATCAAAATGCTCCATGGCCTTTGTCATCACAATGCTCCATGGCCCCTGTTATCACAGTGCTCCATGTTACCTTTCATCACAATTCTAGATGACCACTGTCATCACAATGCCCCATGACCCCTGTCATCACAATGCTCCATAACCCCTGTCATCACAATATTCACTGCCCATGTAATCACAATGCTCCTGGTCCCTTGTAATCACAATGTTCCATACCCTTGTCATCACAATGCTCCAGAACTCTTGTCATCATAATGCTCCATGCCCGTGTCATCACAATGCTCCATGGCCCCTGTCATCACAGTGCTCCGTGATACATTTCATCATAATGATAGATGACCACTGTCATCACAATGCTCCATGACACCTGTCATCAGAATTGGCCATGGCCCTTGTCATCACAATGCTCCATGATACTTATCTTCACAATGTTCCATGGCGCATTTCATCACAATGCTCCGTGACCACTGTCATCAAATTGCTGCATGATGCCTGTCATCCCGATGCTCCATGGCCTTTGTCATCAAAATTCTACATGGCCCCTGTAATAACAGTGCTTCAGGACAACTTTTATCACAATGCTCCATGACCACTCTCATCACAATGCCAGATAAGACCTTTCATGACAATGCGCCATGGCCGTTGTCATCACAATATTCTATGACTTCTGTCATCACAATGCCCCATCACCCCTGGTATTACAATGCTCCATGACCCCTGTCATCACAATGCTCCGAAACCCTTGTCATCACAATATTCCATGATCCGTGTAATCACGAAGATCCATGAACCATTTCTGTACAATGCTCCAGTACCCCTTTCATTAAAATGCTCCATGGCACTTGTCATCACCATGCTCCAGGAACCCTTCCATCACAATAATCCATGACCCGTTTCCTCACAATTCTCCAGGACCGCTTTCATCACAATGCTCCATTCCCTTGTCATCTCAATGCTTCATGGCCCCTGTAATCACAATGATCCATGCCTTGTCCTCAAAATGCTCCAGAACTCTTGTCATCACAATGCTCCATGCCCATGTCATCACAATGCTGCATGACCCCTGTCATCACAATGCTGCATGACACCTGTCATCACAATGCTCCATGCCCGTATCATCACAATGCTCCATTACCCATGTCATCGTAGTGATCCATGACCCCTGTCATCACAATGCTCCATGACCCCTGTCATCACAATGCTCCGTGGTCTTTGTCATCACAATGCTCCATGACCACTGTCATCACCATGCCCCATGATCCCAGTCATCACAATGCTCCATAGCCCTTGTCATCACAATGCTCCATTATCCCTGTCACCACAATGTTCCATGACTCTTGTCATCAAAATGCCTCATGATCCTTTTAATCACAATGCTCCATGACTCCTTTCATCACAGGCTCCATGATACTTGTCATTACACTGCCTCATGACCTTTTTCAGAACAATGCTCCATGATACCAGTCATCACAATGCTCCATGACCATTGTCGTCACAATGCTCTATGCCCCTTTCAACACAATGCTCCATGACAACTGTCATCACAATGCTCCATGGCCTTTGTCATCACAATTATACATGGCCCCTATCATCACAGTGCTCCATGACACCTTTCATCACAATGCTCCATGACCACTGTCATCACAATGCCCCATGACCCCTGTCATCACAATGCTCCATGGCCCCTGTCATTACAATGCTCCATGACCACTGTCATCACAATATTCCATGATCGGTGTAATCACAATGACCCATGACACCTTTCCTCAGAAGGCTCCAGTATGCCTGTCATCACAATGCTCCAATGTCCGTCTCATCACAATGCTCCATGATCCCTGTCAGCACAACGTTACATGACAATTGTCATCACAATGCTCCATGACACCTGTCACCTCAATGTTGCCTGCCCATGTCATCAAAATGCTCCATGTCCCCTGTAATCACAAGGTTCCATTACACCTGTCATCACAGTGTTCCTTGCCCATGTCATCACAATGCTCCATTACCAATGTAATCAAAAGGTTCGCCTGCCCTTGTCATCAAAATGCTCCATGGCCCCTTTAATCACAATGCTCCATGAAACATGTCATCACAATGTTCCATGACACTTGTCATCACAATGCTCCATGACCCCTGTAATCACAATGCTCCATGACCTAGTCATCACAATGCTCCAGAACTCTTGTCATCGTAATGATGAATGCCCGTGACATCACAAAGCTCCATGATACTTGTCATCACAATGTTCCATGGCCTTGTCATCACAATACTCCATGGACCCTGTCATCACAGTGCTCCATGATACCTTTCATCACAATTCTAGATGACCACTGTCATCACAATGCCCCAAGACACATGTCATCACAATTCGCCATGGCCCTTGTCATCACAATGCTCCATGACCCGTGTCATCACAATGGTCCAGGACACTTGTCATCACAATGATCCATGACCACTTACATCACAATGCTCCTTGACTCCTGTCATCACAATGCTCCATAGCGTATGCATTCGCAATGCTACATGGTCCCTGTAATCCCAATGCTCCATGAACCCTGTCATCACAATGTTCCATGACAGTTGTCATCACAATGCTCCATGGCCCCTGTCAGCACAATGTTCCATGACAGATGTCATCACTGTCCTCCATGGTCCCTGGAATCACAATGCTCCATTCCCTTGTCAACACAATGCTCCAGAACTCTTGTCATCATAATGCTCGATGCCCGTCTCTTCACAATTCTCCATGACATTTTTCATCAAAATGCTCCATGGCCTTTGTCATCACAATGCTCCATGGCCCCTGTTATCACAGTGCTCCATGTTACCTTTCATCACAATTCTAGATGACCACTGTCATCACAATGCCCCATGACCCCTGTCATCACAATGCTCCATAACCCCTGTCATCACAATATTCACTGCCCATGTAATCACAATGCTGCTGGTCCCTTGTAATCACAATGTTCCATACCCTTGTCATCACAATGCTCCAGAACTCTTGTCATCATAATGCTCCATGCCCGTGTCATCACAATGCTCCATGGCCCCTGTCATCACAGTGCTCCGTGATACATTTCATCATAATGATAGATGACCACTGTCATCACAATGCTCCATGACACCTGTCATCAGAATTGGCCATGGCCCTTGTCATCACAATGCTCCATGATACTTATCTTCACAATGTTCCATGGCGCATTTCATCACAATGCTCCGTGAACACTGTCATCAAATTGCTGCATGATGCCTGTCATCCCGATGCTCCATGGCCTTTGTCATCAAAATTCTACATGGCCCCTGTAATAACAGTGCTTCAGGACAACTTTTATCACAATGCTCCATGACCACTCTCATCACAATGCCAGATAAGACCTTTCATGACAATGCGCCATGGCCGTTGTCATCACAATATTCTATGACTTCTGTCATCACAATGCCCCATCACCCCTGGTATTACAATGCTCCATGACCCCTGTCATCACAATGCTCCGAAACCCTTGTCATCACAATATTCCATGATCCGTGTAATCACGAAGATCCATGAACCATTTCTGTACAATGCTCCAGTACCCCTTTCATTAAAATGCTCCATGGCACTTGTCATCACCATGCTCCAGGAACCCTTCCATCACAATAATCCATGACCCGTTTCCTCACAATTCTCCAGGACCGCTTTCATCACAATGCTCCATTCCCTTGTCATCTCAATGCTTCATGGCCCCTGTAATCACAATGATCCATGCCTTGTCCTCAAAATGCTCCAGAACTCTTGTCATCACAATGCTCCATGCCCATGTCATCACAATGCTGCATGACCCCTGTCATCACAATGCTGCATGACACCTGTCATCACAATGCTCCCTGCCCGTATCATCACAATGCTCCATTACCCATGTCATCGTAGTGATCCATGACCCCTGTCATCACAATGCTCCATGACACCTGTCATCACAATGCTCCGTGGTCTTTGTCATCACAATGCTCCATGACCACTGTCATCACCATGCCCCATGATCCCAGTCATCACAATGCTCCATAGCCCTTGTCATCACAATGCTCCATTATCCCTGTCACCACAATGTTCCATGACTCTTGTCATCAAAATGCCTCATGATCCTTTTAATCACAATGCTCCATGACTCCTTTCATCACAGGCTCCATGATACTTGTCATTACACTGCCTCATGACCTTTTTCAGAACAATGCTCCATGATACCAGTCATCACAATGCTCCATGACCATTGTCGTCACAATGCTCTATGCCCCTTTCAACACAATGCTCCATGACAACTGTCATCACAATGCTCCATGGCCTTTGTCATCACAATTATACATGGCCCCTATCATCACAGTGCTCCATGACACCTTTCATCACAATGCTCCATGACCACTGTCATCACAATGCCCCATGACCCCTGTCATCACAATGCTCCATGGCCCCTGTCATTACAATGCTCCATGACCACTGTCATCACAATATTCCATGATCGGTGTAATCACAATGACCCATGACACCTTTCCTCAGAAGGCTCCAGTATGCCTGTCATCACAATGCTCCAATGTCCGTCTCATCACAATGCTCCATGATCCCTGTCAGCACAACGTTACATGACAATTGTCATCACAATGCTCCATGACACCTGTCACCTCAATGTTGCCTGCCCATGTCATCAAAATGCTCCATGTCCCCTGTAATCACAAGGTTCCATTACACCTGTCATCACAGTGTTCCTTGCCCATGTCATCACAATGCTCCATTACCAATGTAATCAAAAGGTTCGCCTGCCCTTGTCATCAAAATGCTCCATGGCCCCTTTAATCACAATGCTCCATGAAACATGTCATCACAATGTTCCATGACACTTGTCATCACAATGCTCCATGACCCCTGTAATAACAATGCTCCATGACCTAGTCATCACAATGCTCCAGAACTCTTGTCATCGTAATGATGAATGCCCGTGACATCACAAAGCTCCATGATACTTGTCATCACAATGTTCCATGGCCTTGTCATCACAATACTCCATGGACCCTGTCATCACAGTGCTCCATGATACCTTTCATCACAATTCTAGATGACCACTGTCATCACAATGCCCCAAGACACATGTCATCACAATTCGCCATGGCCCTTGTCATCACAATGCTCCATGACCCGTGTCATCACAATGGTCCAGGACACTTGTCATCACAATGATCCATGACCACTTACATCACAATGCTCCTTGACTCCTGTCATCACAATGCTCCATAGCGTATGCATTCGCAATGCTACATGGTCCCTGTAATCCCAATGCTCCATGAACCCTGTCATCACAATGTTCCATGACAGTTGTCATCACAATGCTCCATGGCCCCTGTCAGCACAATGTTCCATGACAGATGTCATCACTGTCCTCCATGGTCCCTGGAATCACAATGCTCCATTCCCTTGTCAACACAATGCTCCAGAACTCTTGTCATCATAATGCTCGATGCCCGTCTCTTCACAATTCTCCATGACATTTTTCATCAAAATGCTCCATGGCCTTTGTCATCACAATGCTCCATGGCCCCTGTTATCACAGTGCTCCATGTTACCTTTCATCACAATTCTAGATGACCACTGTCATCACAATGCCCCATGACCCCTGTCATCACAATGCTCCATAACCCCTGTCATCACAATATTCACTGCCCATGTAATCACAATGCTGCTGGTCCCTTGTAATCACAATGTTCCATACCCTTGTCATCAC
The DNA here is from genome assembly GCF_965194805.1 of Balaenoptera borealis. Lineage (NCBI taxonomy): Eukaryota > Metazoa > Chordata > Mammalia > Artiodactyla > Balaenopteridae > Balaenoptera > Balaenoptera borealis. The sequence goes on from NW_028123546.1 coordinate 224,733, forward strand.
AATGCTCCAGAACTCTTGTCATCATAATGCTCCATGCCCGTGTCATCACAATGCTCCATGGCCCCTGTCATCACAGTGCTCCGTGATACATTTCATCATAATGATAGATGACCATTGTCATCACAATGCTCCATGACACCTGTCATCAGAATTGGCCATGGCCCTTGTCATCACAATGCTCCATGATACTTATCTTCACAATGTTCCATGACACATTTCATCACAATGCTCCGTGACCACTTTCATCAAATTGCTGCATGATGCCTGTCATCCCGATGCTCCATGGCCTTTGTCATCAAAATTCTACATGGCCCCTGTAATAACAGTGCTTCAGGACAACTTTTATCACAATGCTCCATGACCACTCTCATCACAATGCCAGATAAGACCTTTCATGACAATGCGCCATGGCCGTTGTCATCACAATATTCTATGACTTCTGTCATCACAATGCCCCATCACCCCTGGTATTACAATGCTCCATGACCCCTGTCATCACAATGCTCCGAAACCCTTGTCATCACAATATTCCATGATCCGTGTAATCACGAAGATCCATGAACCATTTCTGTACAATGCTCCAGTACCCCTTTCATTAAAATGCTCCATGGCACTTGTCATCACCATGCTCCAGGAACCCTTCCATCACAATAATCCATGACCCGTTTCCTCACAATTCTCCAGGACCGCTTTCATCACAATGCTCCATTCCCTTGTCATCTCAATGCTTCATGGCCCCTGTAATCACAATGATCCATGCCTTGTCCTCAAAATGCTCCAGAACTCTTGTCATCACAATGCTCCATGCCCATGTCATCACAATGCTGCATGACCCCTGTCATCACAATGCTGCATGACACCTGTCATCACAATGCTGCCTGCCCGTATCATCACAATGCTCCATTACCCATGTCATCGTAGTGATCCATGACCCCTGTCATCACAATGCTCCATGACACCTGTCATCACAATGCTCCGTGGTCTTTGTCATCACAATGCTCCATGACCACTGTCATCACCATGCCCCATGATCCCAGTCATCACAATGCTCCATAGCCCTTGTCATCACAATGCTCCATTATCCCTGTCACCACAATGTTCCATGACTCTTGTCATCAAAATGCCTCATGATCCTTTTAATCACAATGCTCCATGACTCCTTTCATCACAGGCTCCATGATACTTGTCATTACACTGCCCCATGACCTTTTTCAGAACAATGCTCCATGATACCAGTCATCACAATGCTCCATGACCATTGTCGTCACAATGCTCCATGCCCCTTTCAACACAATGCTCCATGACAACTGTCATCACAATGCTCCATGGCCTTTGTCATCACAATTATACATGGCCCCTATCATCACAGTGCTCCATGACACCTTTCATCACAATGCTCCATGACCACTGTCATCACAATGCCCCATGACCCCTGTCATCACAATGCTCCATGGCCCCTGTCATTACAATGCTCCATGACCACTGTCATCACAATATTCCATGATCGGTGTAATCACAATGACCCATGACACCTTTCCTCAGAAGGCTCCAGTATGCCTGTCATCACAATGCTCCAATGTCCGTCTCATCACAATGCTCCATGATCCCTGTCAGCACAACGTTACATGACAATTGTCATCACAATGCTCCATGACACCTGTCACCTCAATGTTGCCTGCCCATGTCATCAAAATGCTCCATGTCCCCTGTAATCACAAGGTTCCATTACACCTGTCATCACAGTGTTCCTTGCCCATGTCATCACAATGCTCCATTACCAATGTAATCAAAAGGTTCGCCTGCCCTTGTCATCAAAATGCTCCATGGCCCCTTTAATCACAATGCTCCATGAAACATGTCATCACAATGTTCCATGACACTTGTCATCACAATGCTCCATGACCCCTGTAATCACAATGCTCCATGACCTAGTCATCACAATGCTCCAGAACTCTTGTCATCGTAATGATGAATGCCCGTGACATCACAAAGCTCCATGATACTTGTCATCACAATGTTCCATGGCCTTGTCATCACAATACTCCATGGACCCTGTCATCACAGTGCTCCATGATACCTTTCATCACAATTCTAGATGACCACTGTCATCACAATGCCCCAAGACACATGTCATCACAATTCGCCATGGCCCTTGTCATCACAATGCTCCATGACCCGTGTCATCACAATGGTCCAGGACACTTGTCATCACAATGATCCATGACCACTTACATCACAATGCTCCTTGACTCCTGTCATCACAATGCTCCATAGCGTATGCATTCGCAATGCTACATGGTCCCTGTAATCCCAATGCTCCATGAACCCTGTCATCACAATGTTCCATGACAGTTGTCATCACAATGCTCCATGGCCCCTGTCAGCACAATGTTCCATGACAGATGTCATCACTGTCCTCCATGGTCCCTGGAATCACAATGCTCCATTCCCTTGTCAACACAATGCTCCAGAACTCTTGTCATCATAATGCTCGATGCCCGTCTCTTCACAATTCTCCATGACATTTTTCATCAAAATGCTCCATGGCCTTTGTCATCACAATGCTCCATGGCCCCTGTTATCACAGTGCTCCATGTTACCTTTCATCACAATTCTAGATGACCACTGTCATCACAATGCCCCATGACCCCTGTCATCACAATGCTCCATAACCCCTGTCATCACAATATTCACTGCCCATGTAATCACAATGCTGCTGGTCCCTTGTAATCACAATGTTCCATACCCTTGTCATCACAATGCTCCAGAACTCTTGTCATCATAATGCTCCATGCCCGTGTCATCACAATGCTCCATGGCCCCTGTCATCACAGTGCTCCGTGATACATTTCATCATAATGATAGATGACCACTGTCATCACAATGCTCCATGACACCTGTCATCAGAATTGGCCATGGCCCTTGTCATCACAATGCTCCATGATACTTATCTTCACAATGTTCCATGGCGCATTTCATCACAATGCTCCGTGACCACTGTCATCAAATTGCTGCATGATGCCTGTCATCCCGATGCTCCATGGCCTTTGTCATCAAAATTCTACATGGCCCCTGTAATAACAGTGCTTCAGGACAACTTTTATCACAATGCTCCATGACCACTCTCATCACAATGCCAGATAAGACCTTTCATGACAATGCGCCATGGCCGTTGTCATCACAATATTCTATGACTTCTGTCATCACAATGCTCCATGCCCCTGTCATCACAATGCCCCATCACCCCTGGTATTACAATGCTCCATGACCCCTGTCATCACAATGCTCCGAAACCCTTGTCATCACAATATTCCATGATCCGTGTAATCACGAAGATCCATGAACCATTTCTGTACAATGCTCCAGTACCCCTTTCATTAAAATGCTCCATGGCACTTGTCATCACCATGCTCCAGGAACCCTTCCATCACAATAATCCATGACCCGTTTCCTCACAATTCTCCAGGACCGCTTTCATCACAATGCTCCATTCCCTTGTCATCTCAATGCTTCATGGCCCCTGTAATCACAATGATCCATGCCTTGTCCTCAAAATGCTCCAGAACTCTTGTCATCACAATGCTCCATGCCCATGTCATCACAATGCTGCATGACCCCTGTCATCACAATGCTGCATGACACCTGTCATCACAATGCTCCCTGCCCGTATCATCACAATGCTCCATTACCCATGTCATCGTAGTGATCCATGACCCCTGTCATCACAATGCTCCATGACACCTGTCATCACAATGCTCCGTGGTCTTTGTCATCACAATGCTCCATGACCACTGTCATCACCATGCCCCATGATCCCAGTCATCACAATGCTCCATAGCCCTTGTCATCACAATGCTCCATTATCCCTGTCACCACAATGTTCCATGACTCTTGTCATCAAAATGCCTCATGATCCTTTTAATCACAATGCTCCATGACTCCTTTCATCACAGGCTCCATGATACTTGTCATTACACTGCCCCATGACCTTTTTCAGAACAATGCTCCATGATACCAGTCATCACAATGCTCCATGACCATTGTCGTCACAATGCTCTATGCCCCTTTCAACACAATGCTCCATGACAACTGTCATCACAATGCTCCATGGCCTTTGTCATCACAATTATACATGGCCCCTATCATCACAGTGCTCCATGACACCTTTCATCACAATGCTCCATGACCACTGTCATCACAATGCCCCATGACCCCTGTCATCACAATGCTCCATGGCCCCTGTCATTACAATGCTCCATGACCACTGTCATCACAATATTCCATGATCGGTGTAATCACAATGACCCATGACACCTTTCCTCAGAAGGCTCCAGTATGCCTGTCATCACAATGCTCCAATGTCCGTCTCATCACAATGCTCCATGATCCCTGTCAGCACAACGTTACATGACAATTGTCATCACAATGCTCCATGACACCTGTCACCTCAATGTTGCCTGCCCATGTCATCAAAATGCTCCATGTCCCCTGTAATCACAAGGTTCCATTACACCTGTCATCACAGTGTTCCTTGCCCATGTCATCACAATGCTCCATTACCAATGTAATCAAAAGGTTCGCCTGCCCTTGTCATCAAAATGCTCCATGGCCCCTTTAATCACAATGCTCCATGAAACATGTCATCACAATGTTCCATGACACTTGTCATCACAATGCTCCATGACCCCTGTAATCACAATGCTCCATGACCTAGTCATCACAATGCTCCAGAACTCTTGTCATCGTAATGATGAATGCCCGTGACATCACAAAGCTCCATGATACTTGTCATCACAATGTTCCATGGCCTTGTCATCACAATACTCCATGGACCCTGTCATCACAGTGCTCCATGATACCTTTCATCACAATTCTAGATGACCACTGTCATCACAATGCCCCAAGACACATGTCATCACAATTCGCCATGGCCCTTGTCATCACAATGCTCCATGACCCGTGTCATCACAATGGTCCAGGACACTTGTCATCACAATGATCCATGACCACTTACATCACAATGCTCCTTGACTCCTGTCATCACAATGCTCCATAGCGTATGCATTCGCAATGCTACATGGTCCCTGTAATCCCAATGCTCCATGAACCCTGTCATCACAATGTTCCATGACAGTTGTCATCACAATGCTCCATGGCCCCTGTCAGCACAATGTTCCATGACAGATGTCATCACTGTCCTCCATGGTCCCTGGAATCACAATGCTCCATTCCCTTGTCAACACAATGCTCCAGAACTCTTGTCATCATAATGCTCGATGCCCGTCTCTTCACAATTCTCCATGACATTTTTCATCAAAATGCTCCATGGCCTTTGTCATCACAATGCTCCATGGCCCCTGTTATCACAGTGCTCCATGTTACCTTTCATCACAATTCTAGATGACCACTGTCATCACAATGCCCCATGACCCCTGTCATCACAATGCTCCATAACCCCTGTCATCACAATATTCACTGCCCATGTAATCACAATGCTCCTGGTCCCTTGTAATCACAATGTTCCATACCCTTGTCATCACAATGCTCCAGAACTCTTGTCATCATAATGCTCCATGCCCGTGTCATCACAATGCTCCATGGCCCCTGTCATCACAGTGCTCCGTGATACATTTCATCATAATGATAGATGACCACTGTCATCACAATGCTCCATGACACCTGTCATCAGAATTGGCCATGGCCCTTGTCATCACAATGCTCCATGATACTTATCTTCACAATGTTCCATGGCGCATTTCATCACAATGCTCCGTGACCACTGTCATCAAATTGCTGCATGATGCCTGTCATCCCGATGCTCCATGGCCTTTGTCATCAAAATTCTACATGGCCCCTGTAATAACAGTGCTTCAGGACAACTTTTATCACAATGCTCCATGACCACTCTCATCACAATGCCAGATAAGACCTTTCATGACAATGCGCCATGGCCGTTGTCATCACAATATTCTATGACTTCTGTCATCACAATGCCCCATCACCCCTGGTATTACAATGCTCCATGACCCCTGTCATCACAATGCTCCGAAACCCTTGTCATCACAATATTCCATGATCCGTGTAATCACGAAGATCCATGAACCATTTCTGTACAATGCTCCAGTACCCCTTTCATTAAAATGCTCCATGGCACTTGTCATCACCATGCTCCAGGAACCCTTCCATCACAATAATCCATGACCCGTTTCCTCACAATTCTCCAGGACCGCTTTCATCACAATGCTCCATTCCCTTGTCATCTCAATGCTTCATGGCCCCTGTAATCACAATGATCCATGCCTTGTCCTCAAAATGCTCCAGAACTCTTGTCATCACAATGCTCCATGCCCATGTCATCACAATGCTGCATGACCCCTGTCATCACAATGCTGCATGACACCTGTCATCACAATGCTCCATGCCCGTATCATCACAATGCTCCATTACCCATGTCATCGTAGTGATCCATGACCCCTGTCATCACAATGCTCCATGACCCCTGTCATCACAATGCTCCGTGGTCTTTGTCATCACAATGCTCCATGACCACTGTCATCACCATGCCCCATGATCCCAGTCATCACAATGCTCCATAGCCCTTGTCATCACAATGCTCCATTATCCCTGTCACCACAATGTTCCATGACTCTTGTCATCAAAATGCCTCATGATCCTTTTAATCACAATGCTCCATGACTCCTTTCATCACAGGCTCCATGATACTTGTCATTACACTGCCTCATGACCTTTTTCAGAACAATGCTCCATGATACCAGTCATCACAATGCTCCATGACCATTGTCGTCACAATGCTCTATGCCCCTTTCAACACAATGCTCCATGACAACTGTCATCACAATGCTCCATGGCCTTTGTCATCACAATTATACATGGCCCCTATCATCACAGTGCTCCATGACACCTTTCATCACAATGCTCCATGACCACTGTCATCACAATGCCCCATGACCCCTGTCATCACAATGCTCCATGGCCCCTGTCATTACAATGCTCCATGACCACTGTCATCACAATATTCCATGATCGGTGTAATCACAATGACCCATGACACCTTTCCTCAGAAGGCTCCAGTATGCCTGTCATCACAATGCTCCAATGTCCGTCTCATCACAATGCTCCATGATCCCTGTCAGCACAACGTTACATGACAATTGTCATCACAATGCTCCATGACACCTGTCACCTCAATGTTGCCTGCCCATGTCATCAAAATGCTCCATGTCCCCTGTAATCACAAGGTTCCATTACACCTGTCATCACAGTGTTCCTTGCCCATGTCATCACAATGCTCCATTACCAATGTAATCAAAAGGTTCGCCTGCCCTTGTCATCAAAATGCTCCATGGCCCCTTTAATCACAATGCTCCATGAAACATGTCATCACAATGTTCCATGACACTTGTCATCACAATGCTCCATGACCCCTGTAATCACAATGCTCCATGACCTAGTCATCACAATGCTCCAGAACTCTTGTCATCGTAATGATGAATGCCCGTGACATCACAAAGCTCCATGATACTTGTCATCACAATGTTCCATGGCCTTGTCATCACAATACTCCATGGACCCTGTCATCACAGTGCTCCATGATACCTTTCATCACAATTCTAGATGACCACTGTCATCACAATGCCCCAAGACACATGTCATCACAATTCGCCATGGCCCTTGTCATCACAATGCTCCATGACCCGTGTCATCACAATGGTCCAGGACACTTGTCATCACAATGATCCATGACCACTTACATCACAATGCTCCTTGACTCCTGTCATCACAATGCTCCATAGCGTATGCATTCGCAATGCTACATGGTCCCTGTAATCCCAATGCTCCATGAACCCTGTCATCACAATGTTCCATGACAGTTGTCATCACAATGCTCCATGGCCCCTGTCAGCACAATGTTCCATGACAGATGTCATCACTGTCCTCCATGGTCCCTGGAATCACAATGCTCCATTCCCTTGTCAACACAATGCTCCAGAACTCTTGTCATCATAATGCTCGATGCCCGTCTCTTCACAATTCTCCATGACATTTTTCATCAAAATGCTCCATGGCCTTTGTCATCACAATGCTCCATGGCCCCTGTTATCACAGTGCTCCATGTTACCTTTCATCACAATTCTAGATGACCACTGTCATCACAATGCCCCATGACCCCTGTCATCACAATGCTCCATAACCCCTGTCATCACAATATTCACTGCCCATGTAATCACAATGCTGCTGGTCCCTTGTAATCACAATGTTCCATACCCTTGTCATCACAATGCTCCAGAACTCTTGTCATCATAATGCTCCATGCCCGTGTCATCACAATGCTCCATGGCCCCTGTCATCACAGTGCTCCGTGATACATTTCATCATAATGATAGATGACCACTGTCATCACAATGCTCCATGACACCTGTCATCAGAATTGGCCATGGCCCTTGTCATCACAATGCTCCATGATACTTATCTTCACAATGTTCCATGGCGCATTTCATCACAATGCTCCGTGAACACTGTCATCAAATTGCTGCATGATGCCTGTCATCCCGATGCTCCATGGCCTTTGTCATCAAAATTCTACATGGCCCCTGTAATAACAGTGCTTCAGGACAACTTTTATCACAATGCTCCATGACCACTCTCATCACAATGCCAGATAAGACCTTTCATGACAATGCGCCATGGCCGTTGTCATCACAATATTCTATGACTTCTGTCATCACAATGCCCCATCACCCCTGGTATTACAATGCTCCATGACCCCTGTCATCACAATGCTCCGAAACCCTTGTCATCACAATATTCCATGATCCGTGTAATCACGAAGATCCATGAACCATTTCTGTACAATGCTCCAGTACCCCTTTCATTAAAATGCTCCATGGCACTTGTCATCACCATGCTCCAGGAACCCTTCCATCACAATAATCCATGACCCGTTTCCTCACAATTCTCCAGGACCGCTTTCATCACAATGCTCCATTCCCTTGTCATCTCAATGCTTCATGGCCCCTGTAATCACAATGATCCATGCCTTGTCCTCAAAATGCTCCAGAACTCTTGTCATCACAATGCTCCATGCCCATGTCATCACAATGCTGCATGACCCCTGTCATCACAATGCTGCATGACACCTGTCATCACAATGCTGCCTGCCCGTATCATCACAATGCTCCATTACCCATGTCATCGTAGTGATCCATGACCCCTGTCATCACAATGCTCCATGACACCTGTCATCACAATGCTCCGTGGTCTTTGTCATCACAATGCTCCATGACCACTGTCATCACCATGCCCCATGATCCCAGTCATCACAATGCTCCATAGCCCTTGTCATCACAATGCTCCATTATCCCTGTCACCACAATGTTCCATGACTCTTGTCATCAAAATGCCTCATGATCCTTTTAATCACAATGCTCCATGACTCCTTTCATCACAGGCTCCATGATACTTGTCATTACACTGCCCCATGACCTTTTTCAGAACAATGCTCCATGATACCAGTCATCACAATGCTCCATGACCATTGTCGTCACAATGCTCCATGCCCCTTTCAACACAATGCTCCATGACAACTGTCATCACAATGCTCCATGGCCTTTGTCATCACAATTATACATGGCCCCTATCATCACAGTGCTCCATGACACCTTTCATCACAATGCTCCATGACCACTGTCATCACAATGCCCCATGACCCCTGTCATCACAATGCTCCATGGCCCCTGTCATTACAATGCTCCATGACCACTGTCATCACAATATTCCATGATCGGTGTAATCACAATGACCCATGACACCTTTCCTCAGAAGGCTCCAGTATGCCTGTCATCACAATGCTCCAATGTCCGTCTCATCACAATGCTCCATGATCCCTGTCAGCACAACGTTACATGACAATTGTCATCACAATGCTCCATGACACCTGTCACCTCAATGTTGCCTGCCCATGTCATCAAAATGCTCCATGTCCCCTGTAATCACAAGGTTCCATTACACCTGTCATCACAGTGTTCCTTGCCCATGTCATCACAATGCTCCATTACCAATGTAATCAAAAGGTTCGCCTGCCCTTGTCATCAAAATGCTCCATGGCCCCTTTAATCACAATGCTCCATGAAACATGTCATCACAATGTTCCATGACACTTGTCATCACAATGCTCCATGACCCCTGTAATAACAATGCTCCATGACCTAGTCATCACAATGCTCCAGAACTCTTGTCATCGTAATGATGAATGCCCGTGACATCACAAAGCTCCATGATACTTGTCATCACAATGTTCCATGGCCTTGTCATCACAATACTCCATGGACCCTGTCATCACAGTGCTCCATGATACCTTTCATCACAATTCTAGATGACCACTGTCATCACAATGCCCCAAGACACATGTCATCACAATTCGCCATGGCCCTTGTCATCACAATGCTCCATGACCCGTGTCATCACAATGGTCCAGGACACTTGTCATCACAATGATCCATGACCACTTACATCACAATGCTCCTTGACTCCTGTCATCACAATGCTCCATAGCGTATGCATTCGCAATGCTACATGGTCCCTGTAATCCCAATGCTCCATGAACCCTGTCATCACAATGTTCCATGACAGTTGTCATCACAATGCTCCATGGCCCCTGTCAGCACAATGTTCCATGACAGATGTCATCACTGTCCTCCATGGTCCCTGGAATCACAATGCTCCATTCCCTTGTCAACACAATGCTCCAGAACTCTTGTCATCATAATGCTCGATGCCCGTCTCTTCACAATTCTCCATGACATTTTTCATCAAAATGCTCCATGGCCTTTGTCATCACAATGCTCCATGGCCCCTGTTATCACAGTGCTCCATGTTACCTTTCATCACAATTCTAGATGACCACTGTCATCACAATGCCCCATGACCCCTGTCATCACAATGCTCCATAACCCCTGTCATCACAATATTCACTGCCCATGTAATCACAATGCTGCTGGTCCCTTGTAATCACAATGTTCCATACCCTTGTCATCACAATGCTCCAGAACTCTTGTCATCATAATGCTCCATGCCCGTGTCATCACAATGCTCCATGGCCCCTGTCATCACAGTGCTCCGTGATACATTTCATCATAATGATAGATGACCATTGTCATCACAATGCTCCATGACACCTGTCATCAGAATTGGCCATGGCCCTTGTCATCACAATGCTCCATGATACTTATCTTCACAATGTTCCATGACACATTTCATCACAATGCTCCGTGACCACTTTCATCAAATTGCTGCATGATGCCTGTCATCCCGATGCTCCATGGCCTTTGTCATCAAAATTCTACATGGCCCCTGTAATAACAGTGCTTCAGGACAACTTTTATCACAATGCTCCATGACCACTCTCATCACAATGCCAGATAAGACCTTTCATGACAATGCGCCATGGCCGTTGTCATCACAATATTCTATGACTTCTGTCATCACAATGCCCCATCACCCCTGGTATTACAATGCTCCATGACCCCTGTCATCACAATGCTCCGAAACCCTTGTCATCACAATATTCCATGATCCGTGTAATCACGAAGATCCATGAACCATTTCTGTACAATGCTCCAGTACCCCTTTCATTAAAATGCTCCATGGCACTTGTCATCACCATGCTCCAGGAACCCTTCCATCACAATAATCCATGACCCGTTTCCTCACAATTCTCCAGGACCGCTTTCATCACAATGCTCCATTCCCTTGTCATCTCAATGCTTCATGGCCCCTGTAATCACAATGATCCATGCCTTGTCCTCAAAATGCTCCAGAACTCTTGTCATCACAATGCTCCATGCCCATGTCATCACAATGCTGCATGACCCCTGTCATCACAATGCTGCATGACACCTGTCATCACAATGCTGCCTGCCCGTATCATCACAATGCTCCATTACCCATGTCATCGTAGTGATCCATGACCCCTGTCATCACAATGCTCCATGACACCTGTCATCACAATGCTCCGTGGTCTTTGTCATCACAATGCTCCATGACCACTGTCATCACCATGCCCCATGATCCCAGTCATCACAATGCTCCATAGCCCTTGTCATCACAATGCTCCATTATCCCTGTCACCACAATGTTCCATGACTCTTGTCATCAAAATGCCTCATGATCCTTTTAATCACAATGCTCCATGACTCCTTTCATCACAGGCTCCATGATACTTGTCATTACACTGCCCCATGACCTTTTTCAGAACAATGCTCCATGATACCAGTCATCACAATGCTCCATGACCATTGTCGTCACAATGCTCCATGCCCCTTTCAACACAATGCTCCATGACAACTGTCATCACAATGCTCCATGGCCTTTGTCATCACAATTATACATGGCCCCTATCATCACAGTGCTCCATGACACCTTTCATCACAATGCTCCATGACCACTGTCATCACAATGCCCCATGACCCCTGTCATCACAATGCTCCATGGCCCCTGTCATTACAATGCTCCATGACCACTGTCATCACAATATTCCATGATCGGTGTAATCACAATGACCCATGACACCTTTCCTCAGAAGGCTCCAGTATGCCTGTCATCACAATGCTCCAATGTCCGTCTCATCACAATGCTCCATGATCCCTGTCAGCACAACGTTACATGACAATTGTCATCACAATGCTCCATGACACCTGTCACCTCAATGTTGCCTGCCCATGTCATCAAAATGCTCCATGTCCCCTGTAATCACAAGGTTCCATTACACCTGTCATCACAGTGTTCCTTGCCCATGTCATCACAATGCTCCATTACCAATGTAATCAAAAGGTTCGCCTGCCCTTGTCATCAAAATGCTCCATGGCCCCTTTAATCACAATGCTCCATGAAACATGTCATCACAATGTTCCATGACACTTGTCATCACAATGCTCCATGACCCCTGTAATCACAATGCTCCATGACCTAGTCATCACAATGCTCCAGAACTCTTGTCATCGTAATGATGAATGCCCGTGACATCACAAAGCTCCATGATACTTGTCATCACAATGTTCCATGGCCTTGTCATCACAATACTCCATGGACCCTGTCATCACAGTGCTCCATGATACCTTTCATCTCAATTCTAGATGACCACTGTCATCACAATGCCCCAAGACACATGTCATCACAATTCGCCATGGCCCTTGTCATCACAATGCTCCATGACCCGTGTCATCACAATGGTCCAGGACACTTGTCATCACAATGATCCATGACCACTTACATCACAATGCTCCTTGACTCCTGTCATCACAATGCTCCATAGCGTATGCATTCGCAATGCTACATGGTCCCTGTAATCCCAATGCTCCATGAACCCTGTCATCACAATGTTCCATGACAGTTGTCATCACAATGCTCCATGGCCCCTGTCAGCACAATGTTCCATGACAGATGTCATCACTGTCCTCCATGGTCCCTGGAATCACAATGCTCCATTCCCTTGTCAACACAATGCTCCAGAACTCTTGTCATCATAATGCTCGATGCCCGTCTCTTCACAATTCTCCATGACATTTTTCATCAAAATGCTCCATGGCCTTTGTCATCACAATGCTCCATGGCCCCTGTTATCACAGTGCTCCATGTTACCTTTCATCACAATTCTAGATGACCACTGTCATCACAATGCCCCATGACCCCTGTCATCACAATGCTCCATAACCCCTGTCATCACAATATTCACTGCCCATGTAATCACAATGCTGCTGGTCCCTTGTAATCACAATGTTCCATACCCTTGTCATCACAATGCTCCAGAACTCTTGTCATCATAATGCTCCATGCCCGTGTCATCACAATGCTCCATGGCCCCTGTCATCACAGTGCTCCGTGATACATTTCATCATAATGATAGATGACCACTGTCATCACAATGCTCCATGACACCTGTCATCAGAATTGGCCATGGCCCTTGTCATCACAATGCTCCATGATACTTATCTTCACAATGTTCCATGGCGCATTTCATCACAATGCTCCGTGACCACTGTCATCAAATTGCTGCATGATGCCTGTCATCCCGATGCTCCATGGCCTTTGTCATCAAAATTCTACATGGCCCCTGTAATAACAGTGCTTCAGGACAACTTTTATCACAATGCTCCATGACCACTCTCATCACAATGCCAGATAAGACCTTTCATGACAATGCGCCATGGCCGTTGTCATCACAATATTCTATGACTTCTGTCATCACAATGCTCCATGCCCCTGTCATCACAATGCCCCATCACCCCTGGTATTACAATGCTCCATGACCCCTGTCATCACAATGCTCCGAAACCCTTGTCATCACAATATTCCATGATCCGTGTAATCACGAAGATCCATGAACCATTTCTGTACAATGCTCCAGTACCCCTTTCATTAAAATGCTCCATGGCACTTGTCATCACCATGCTCCAGGAACCCTTCCATCACAATAATCCATGACCCGTTTCCTCACAATTCTCCAGGACCGCTTTCATCACAATGCTCCATTCCCTTGTCATCTCAATGCTTCATGGCCCCTGTAATCACAATGATCCATGCCTTGTCCTCAAAATGCTCCAGAACTCTTGTCATCACAATGCTCCATGCCCATGTCATCACAATGCTGCATGACCCCTGTCATCACAATGCTGCATGACACCTGTCATCACAATGCTCCCTGCCCGTATCATCACAATGCTCCATTACCCATGTCATCGTAGTGATCCATGACCCCTGTCATCACAATGCTCCATGACACCTGTCATCACAATGCTCCGTGGTCTTTGTCATCACAATGCTCCATGACCACTGTCATCACCATGCCCCATGATCCCAGTCATCACAATGCTCCATAGCCCTTGTCATCACAATGCTCCATTATCCCTGTCACCACAATGTTCCATGACTCTTGTCATCAAAATGCCTCATGATCCTTTTAATCACAATGCTCCATGACTCCTTTCATCACAGGCTCCATGATACTTGTCATTACACTGCCTCATGACCTTTTTCAGAACAATGCTCCATGATACCAGTCATCACAATGCTCCATGACCATTGTCGTCACAATGCTCTATGCCCCTTTCAACACAATGCTCCATGACAACTGTCATCACAATGCTCCATGGCCTTTGTCATCACAATTATACATGGCCCCTATCATCACAGTGCTCCATGACACCTTTCATCACAATGCTCCATGACCACTGTCATCACAATGCCCCATGACCCCTGTCATCACAATGCTCCATGGCCCCTGTCATTACAATGCTCCATGACCACTGTCATCACAATATTCCATGATCGGTGTAATCACAATGACCCATGACACCTTTCCTCAGAAGGCTCCAGTATGCCTGTCATCACAATGCTCCAATGTCCGTCTCATCACAATGCTCCATGATCCCTGTCAGCACAACGTTACATGACAATTGTCATCACAATGCTCCATGACACCTGTCACCTCAATGTTGCCTGCCCATGTCATCAAAATGCTCCATGTCCCCTGTAATCACAAGGTTCCATTACACCTGTCATCACAGTGTTCCTTGCCCATGTCATCACAATGCTCCATTACCAATGTAATCAAAAGGTTCGCCTGCCCTTGTCATCAAAATGCTCCATGGCCCCTTTAATCACAATGCTCCATGAAACATGTCATCACAATGTTCCATGACACTTGTCATCACAATGCTCCATGACCCCTGTAATCACAATGCTCCATGACCTAGTCATCACAATGCTCCAGAACTCTTGTCATCGTAATGATGAATGCCCGTGACATCACAAAGCTCCATGATACTTGTCATCACAATGTTCCATGGCCTTGTCATCACAATACTCCATGGACCCTGTCATCACAGTGCTCCATGATACCTTTCATCACAATTCTAGATGACCACTGTCATCACAATGCCCCAAGACACATGTCATCACAATTCGCCATGGCCCTTGTCATCACAATGCTCCATGACCCGTGTCATCACAATGGTCCAGGACACTTGTCATCACAATGATCCATGACCACTTACATCACAATGCTCCTTGACTCCTGTCATCACAATGCTCCATAGCGTATGCATTCGCAATGCTACATGGTCCCTGTAATCCCAATGCTCCATGAACCCTGTCATCACAATGTTCCATGACAGTTGTCATCACAATGCTCCATGGCCCCTGTCAGCACAATGTTCCATGACAGATGTCATCACTGTCCTCCATGGTCCCTGGAATCACAATGCTCCATTCCCTTGTCAACACAATGCTCCAGAACTCTTGTCATCATAATGCTCGATGCCCGTCTCTTCACAATTCTCCATGACATTTTTCATCAAAATGCTCCATGGCCTTTGTCATCACAATGCTCCATGGCCCCTGTTATCACAGTGCTCCATGTTACCTTTCATCACAATTCTAGATGACCACTGTCATCACAATGCCCCATGACCCCTGTCATCACAATGCTCCATAACCCCTGTCATCACAATATTCACTGCCCATGTAATCACAATGCTGCTGGTCCCTTGTAATCACAATGTTCCATACCCTTGTCATCACAATGCTCCAGAACTCTTGTCATCATAATGCTCCATGCCCGTGTCATCACAATGCTCCATGGCCCCTGTCATCACAGTGCTCCGTGATACATTTCATCATAATGATAGATGACCACTGTCATCACAATGCTCCATGACACCTGTCATCAGAATTGGCCATGGCCCTTGTCATCACAATGCTCCATGATACTTATCTTCACAATGTTCCATGGCGCATTTCATCACAATGCTCCGTGAACACTGTCATCAAATTGCTGCATGATGCCTGTCATCCCGATGCTCCATGGCCTTTGTCATCAAAATTCTACATGGCCCCTGTAATAACAGTGCTTCAGGACAACTTTTATCACAATGCTCCATGACCACTCTCATCACAATGCCAGATAAGACCTTTCATGACAATGCGCCATGGCCGTTGTCATCACAATATTCTATGACTTCTGTCATCACAATGCCCCATCACCCCTGGTATTACAATGCTCCATGACCCCTGTCATCACAATGCTCCGAAACCCTTGTCATCACAATATTCCATGATCCGTGTAATCACGAAGATCCATGAACCATTTCTGTACAATGCTCCAGTACCCCTTTCATTAAAATGCTCCATGGCACTTGTCATCACCATGCTCCAGGAACCCTTCCATCACAATAATCCATGACCCGTTTCCTCACAATTCTCCAGGACCGCTTTCATCACAATGCTCCATTCCCTTGTCATCTCAATGCTTCATGGCCGCTGTAATCACAATGATCCATGCCTTGTCCTCAAAATGCTCCAGAACTCTTGTCATCACAATGCTCCATGCCCATGTCATCACAATGCTGCATGACCCCTGTCATCACAATGCTGCATGACACCTGTCATCACAATGCTCCCTGCCCGTATCATCACAATGCTCCATTACCCATGTCATCGTAGTGATCCATGACCCCTGTCATCACAATGCTCCATGACACCTGTCATCACAATGCTCCGTGGTCTTTGTCATCACAATGCTCCATGACCACTGTCATCACCATGCCCCATGATCCCAGTCATCACAATGCTCCATAGCCCTTGTCATCACAATGCTCCATTATCCCTGTCACCACAATGTTCCATGACTCTTGTCATCAAAATGCCTCATGATCCTTTTAATCACAATGCTCCATGACTCCTTTCATCACAGGCTCCATGATACTTGTCATTACACTGCCTCATGACCTTTTTCAGAACAATGCTCCATGATACCAGTCATCACAATGCTCCATGACCATTGTCGTCACAATGCTCTATGCCCCTTTCAACACAATGCTCCATGACAACTGTCATCACAATGCTCCATGGCCTTTGTCATCACAATTATACATGGCCCCTATCATCACAGTGCTCCATGACACCTTTCATCACAATGCTCCATGACCACTGTCATCACAATGCCCCATGACCCCTGTCATCACAATGCTCCATGGCCCCTGTCATTACAATGCTCCATGACCACTGTCATCACAATATTCCATGATCGGTGTAATCACAATGACCCATGACACCTTTCCTCAGAAGGCTCCAGTATGCCTGTCATCACAATGCTCCAATGTCCGTCTCATCACAATGCTCCATGATCCCTGTCAGCACAACGTTACATGACAATTGTCATCACAATGCTCCATGACACCTGTCACCTCAATGTTGCCTGCCCATGTCATCAAAATGCTCCATGTCCCCTGTAATCACAAGGTTCCATTACACCTGTCATCACAGTGTTCCTTGCCCATGTCATCACAATGCTCCATTACCAATGTAATCAAAAGGTTCGCCTGCCCTTGTCATCAAAATGCTCCATGGCCCCTTTAATCACAATGCTCCATGAAACATGTCATCACAATGTTCCATGACACTTGTCATCACAATGCTCCATGACCCCTGTAATAACAATGCTCCATGACCTAGTCATCACAATGCTCCAGAACTCTTGTCATCGTAATGATGAATGCCCGTGACATCACAAAGCTCCATGATACTTGTCATCACAATGTTCCATGGCCTTGTCATCACAATACTCCATGGACCCTGTCATCACAGTGCTCCATGATACCTTTCATCACAATTCTAGATGACCACTGTCATCACAATGCCCCAAGACACATGTCATCACAATTCGCCATGGCCCTTGTCATCACAATGCTCCATGACCCGTGTCATCACAATGGTCCAGGACACTTGTCATCACAATGATCCATGACCACTTACATCACAATGCTCCTTGACTCCTGTCATCACAATGCTCCATAGCGTATGCATTCGCAATGCTACATGGTCCCTGTAATCCCAATGCTCCATGAACCCTGTCATCACAATGTTCCATGACAGTTGTCATCACAATGCTCCATGGCCCCTGTCAGCACAATGTTCCATGACAGATGTCATCACTGTCCTCCATGGTCCCTGGAATCACAATGCTCCATTCCCTTGTCAACACAATGCTCCAGAACTCTTGTCATCATAATGCTCGATGCCCGTCTCTTCACAATTCTCCATGACATTTTTCATCAAAATGCTCCATGGCCTTTGTCATCACAATGCTCCATGGCCCCTGTTATCACAGTGCTCCATGTTACCTTTCATCACAATTCTAGATGACCACTGTCATCACAATGCCCCATGACCCCTGTCATCACAATGCTCCATAACCCCTGTCATCACAATATTCACTGCCCATGTAATCACAATGCTGCTGGTCCCTTGTAATCACAATGTTCCATACCCTTGTCATCACAATGCTCCAGAACTCTTGTCATCATAATGCTCCATGCCCGTGTCATCACAATGCTCCATGGCCCCTGTCATCACAGTGCTCCGTGATACATTTCATCATAATGATAGATGACCATTGTCATCACAATGCTCCATGACACCTGTCATCAGAATTGGCCATGGCCCTTGTCATCACAATGCTCCATGATACTTATCTTCACAATGTTCCATGACACATTTCATCACAATGCTCCGTGACCACTTTCATCAAATTGCTGCATGATGCCTGTCATCCCGATGCTCCATGGCCTTTGTCATCAAAATTCTACATGGCCCCTGTAATAACAGTGCTTCAGGACAACTTTTATCACAATGCTCCATGACCACTCTCATCACAATGCCAGATAAGACCTTTCATGACAATGCGCCATGGCCGTTGTCATCACAATATTCTATGACTTCTGTCATCACAATGCCCCATCACCCCTGGTATTACAATGCTCCATGACCCCTGTCATCACAATGCTCCGAAACCCTTGTCATCACAATATTCCATGATCCGTGTAATCACGAAGATCCATGAACCATTTCTGTACAATGCTCCAGTACCCCTTTCATTAAAATGCTCCATGGCACTTGTCATCACCATGCTCCAGGAACCCTTCCATCACAATAATCCATGACCCGTTTCCTCACAATTCTCCAGGACCGCTTTCATCACAATGCTCCATTCCCTTGTCATCTCAATGCTTCATGGCCCCTGTAATCACAATGATCCATGCCTTGTCCTCAAAATGCTCCAGAACTCTTGTCATCACAATGCTCCATGCCCATGTCATCACAATGCTGCATGACCCCTGTCATCACAATGCTGCATGACACCTGTCATCACAATGCTGCCTGCCCGTATCATCACAATGCTCCATTACCCATGTCATCGTAGTGATCCATGACCCCTGTCATCACAATGCTCCATGACACCTGTCATCACAATGCTCCGTGGTCTTTGTCATCACAATGCTCCATGACCACTGTCATCACCATGCCCCATGATCCCAGTCATCACAATGCTCCATAGCCCTTGTCATCACAATGCTCCATTATCCCTGTCACCACAATGTTCCATGACTCTTGTCATCAAAATGCCTCATGATCCTTTTAATCACAATGCTCCATGACTCCTTTCATCACAGGCTCCATGATACTTGTCATTACACTGCCCCATGACCTTTTTCAGAACAATGCTCCATGATACCAGTCATCACAATGCTCCATGACCATTGTCGTCACAATGCTCCATGCCCCTTTCAACACAATGCTCCATGACAACTGTCATCACAATGCTCCATGGCCTTTGTCATCACAATTATACATGGCCCCTATCATCACAGTGCTCCATGACACCTTTCATCACAATGCTCCATGACCACTGTCATCACAATGCCCCATGACCCCTGTCATCACAATGCTCCATGGCCCCTGTCATTACAATGCTCCATGACCACTGTCATCACAATATTCCATGATCGGTGTAATCACAATGACCCATGACACCTTTCCTCAGAAGGCTCCAGTATGCCTGTCATCACAATGCTCCAATGTCCGTCTCATCACAATGCTCCATGATCCCTGTCAGCACAACGTTACATGACAATTGTCATCACAATGCTCCATGACACCTGTCACCTCAATGTTGCCTGCCCATGTCATCAAAATGCTCCATGTCCCCTGTAATCACAAGGTTCCATTACACCTGTCATCACAGTGTTCCTTGCCCATGTCATCACAATGCTCCATTACCAATGTAATCAAAAGGTTCGCCTGCCCTTGTCATCAAAATGCTCCATGGCCCCTTTAATCACAATGCTCCATGAAACATGTCATCACAATGTTCCATGACACTTGTCATCACAATGCTCCATGACCCCTGTAATCACAATGCTCCATGACCTAGTCATCACAATGCTCCAGAACTCTTGTCATCGTAATGATGAATGCCCGTGACATCACAAAGCTCCATGATACTTGTCATCACAATGTTCCATGGCCTTGTCATCACAATACTCCATGGACCCTGTCATCACAGTGCTCCATGATACCTTTCATCTCAATTCTAGATGACCACTGTCATCACAATGCCCCAAGACACATGTCATCACAATTCGCCATGGCCCTTGTCATCACAATGCTCCATGACCCGTGTCATCACAATGGTCCAGGACACTTGTCATCACAATGATCCATGACCACTTACATCACAATGCTCCTTGACTCCTGTCATCACAATGCTCCATAGCGTATGCATTCGCAATGCTACATGGTCCCTGTAATCCCAATGCTCCATGAACCCTGTCATCACAATGTTCCATGACAGTTGTCATCACAATGCTCCATGGCCCCTGTCAGCACAATGTTCCATGACAGATGTCATCACTGTCCTCCATGGTCCCTGGAATCACAATGCTCCATTCCCTTGTCAACACAATGCTCCAGAACTCTTGTCATCATAATGCTCGATGCCCGTCTCTTCACAATTCTCCATGACATTTTTCATCAAAATGCTCCATGGCCTTTGTCATCACAATGCTCCATGGCCCCTGTTATCACAGTGCTCCATGTTACCTTTCATCACAATTCTAGATGACCACTGTCATCACAATGCCCCATGACCCCTGTCATCACAATGCTCCATAACCCCTGTCATCACAATATTCACTGCCCATGTAATCACAATGCTGCTGGTCCCTTGTAATCACAATGTTCCATACCCTTGTCATCACAATGCTCCAGAACTCTTGTCATCATAATGCTCCATGCCCGTGTCATCACAATGCTCCATGGCCCCTGTCATCACAGTGCTCCGTGATACATTTCATCATAATGATAGATGACCACTGTCATCACAATGCTCCATGACACCTGTCATCAGAATTGGCCATGGCCCTTGTCATCACAATGCTCCATGATACTTATCTTCACAATGTTCCATGGCGCATTTCATCACAATGCTCCGTGACCACTGTCATCAAATTGCTGCATGATGCCTGTCATCCCGATGCTCCATGGCCTTTGTCATCAAAATTCTACATGGCCCCTGTAATAACAGTGCTTCAGGACAACTTTTATCACAATGCTCCATGACCACTCTCATCACAATGCCAGATAAGACCTTTCATGACAATGCGCCATGGCCGTTGTCATCACAATATTCTATGACTTCTGTCATCACAATGCTCCATGCCCCTGTCATCACAATGCCCCATCACCCCTGGTATTACAATGCTCCATGACCCCTGTCATCACAATGCTCCGAAACCCTTGTCATCACAATATTCCATGATCCGTGTAATCACGAAGATCCATGAACCATTTCTGTACAATGCTCCAGTACCCCTTTCATTAAAATGCTCCATGGCACTTGTCATCACCATGCTCCAGGAACCCTTCCATCACAATAATCCATGACCCGTTTCCTCACAATTCTCCAGGACCGCTTTCATCACAATGCTCCATTCCCTTGTCATCTCAATGCTTCATGGCCCCTGTAATCACAATGATCCATGCCTTGTCCTCAAAATGCTCCAGAACTCTTGTCATCACAATGCTCCATGCCCATGTCATCACAATGCTGCATGACCCCTGTCATCACAATGCTGCATGACACCTGTCATCACAATGCTCCATGCCCGTATCATCACAATGCTCCATTACCCATGTCATCGTAGTGATCCATGACCCCTGTCATCACAATGCTCCATGACCCCTGTCATCACAATGCTCCGTGGTCTTTGTCATCACAATGCTCCATGACCACTGTCATCACCATGCCCCATGATCCCAGTCATCACAATGCTCCATAGCCCTTGTCATCACAATGCTCCATTATCCCTGTCACCACAATGTTCCATGACTCTTGTCATCAAAATGCCTCATGATCCTTTTAATCACAATGCTCCATGACTCCTTTCATCACAGGCTCCATGATACTTGTCATTACACTGCCTCATGACCTTTTTCAGAACAATGCTCCATGATACCAGTCATCACAATGCTCCATGACCATTGTCGTCACAATGCTCTATGCCCCTTTCAACACAATGCTCCATGACAACTGTCATCACAATGCTCCATGGCCTTTGTCATCACAATTATACATGGCCCCTATCATCACAGTGCTCCATGACACCTTTCATCACAATGCTCCATGACCACTGTCATCACAATGCCCCATGACCCCTGTCATCACAATGCTCCATGGCCCCTGTCATTACAATGCTCCATGACCACTGTCATCACAATATTCCATGATCGGTGTAATCACAATGACCCATGACACCTTTCCTCAGAAGGCTCCAGTATGCCTGTCATCACAATGCTCCAATGTCCGTCTCATCACAATGCTCCATGATCCCTGTCAGCACAACGTTACATGACAATTGTCATCACAATGCTCCATGACACCTGTCACCTCAATGTTGCCTGCCCATGTCATCAAAATGCTCCATGTCCCCTGTAATCACAAGGTTCCATTACACCTGTCATCACAGTGTTCCTTGCCCATGTCATCACAATGCTCCATTACCAATGTAATCAAAAGGTTCGCCTGCCCTTGTCATCAAAATGCTCCATGGCCCCTTTAATCACAATGCTCCATGAAACATGTCATCACAATGTTCCATGACACTTGTCATCACAATGCTCCATGACCCCTGTAATAACAATGCTCCATGACCTAGTCATCACAATGCTCCAGAACTCTTGTCATCGTAATGATGAATGCCCGTGACATCACAAAGCTCCATGATACTTGTCATCACAATGTTCCATGGCCTTGTCATCACAATACTCCATGGACCCTGTCATCACAGTGCTCCATGATACCTTTCATCACAATTCTAGATGACCACTGTCATCACAATGCCCCAAGACACATGTCATCACAATTCGCCATGGCCCTTGTCATCACAATGCTCCATGACCCGTGTCATCACAATGGTCCAGGACACTTGTCATCACAATGATCCATGACCACTTACATCACAATGCTCCTTGACTCCTGTCATCACAATGCTCCATAGCGTATGCATTCGCAATGCTACATGGTCCCTGTAATCCCAATGCTCCATGAACCCTGTCATCACAATGTTCCATGACAGTTGTCATCACAATGCTCCATGGCCCCTGTCAGCACAATGTTCCATGACAGATGTCATCACTGTCCTCCATGGTCCCTGGAATCACAATGCTCCATTCCCTTGTCAACACAATGCTCCAGAACTCTTGTCATCATAATGCTCGATGCCCGTCTCTTCACAATTCTCCATGACATTTTTCATCAAAATGCTCCATGGCCTTTGTCATCACAATGCTCCATGGCCCCTGTTATCACAGTGCTCCATGTTACCTTTCATCACAATTCTAGATGACCACTGTCATCACAATGCCCCATGACCCCTGTCATCACAATGCTCCATAACCCCTGTCATCACAATATTCACTGCCCATGTAATCACAATGCTGCTGGTCCCTTGTAATCACAATGTTCCATACCCTTGTCATCACAATGCTCCAGAACTCTTGTCATCATAATGCTCCATGCCCGTGTCATCACAATGCTCCATGGCCCCTGTCATCACAGTGCTCCGTGATACATTTCATCATAATGATAGATGACCATTGTCATCACAATGCTCCATGACACCTGTCATCAGAATTGGCCATGGCCCTTGTCATCACAATGCTCCATGATACTTATCTTCACAATGTTCCATGACACATTTCATCACAATGCTCCGTGACCACTTTCATCAAATTGCTGCATGATGCCTGTCATCCCGATGCTCCATGGCCTTTGTCATCAAAATTCTACATGGCCCCTGTAATAACAGTGCTTCAGGACAACTTTTATCACAATGCTCCATGACCACTCTCATCACAATGCCAGATAAGACCTTTCATGACAATGCGCCATGGCCGTTGTCATCACAATATTCTATGACTTCTGTCATCACAATGCCCCATCACCCCTGGTATTACAATGCTCCATGACCCCTGTCATCACAATGCTCCGAAACCCTTGTCATCACAATATTCCATGATCCGTGTAATCACGAAGATCCATGAACCATTTCTGTACAATGCTCCAGTACCCCTTTCATTAAAATGCTCCATGGCACTTGTCATCACCATGCTCCAGGAACCCTTCCATCACAATAATCCATGACCCGTTTCCTCACAATTCTCCAGGACCGCTTTCATCACAATGCTCCATTCCCTTGTCATCTCAATGCTTCATGGCCCCTGTAATCACAATGATCCATGCCTTGTCCTCAAAATGCTCCAGAACTCTTGTCATCACAATGCTCCATGCCCATGTCATCACAATGCTGCATGACCCCTGTCATCACAATGCTGCATGACACCTGTCATCACAATGCTGCCTGCCCGTATCATCACAATGCTCCATTACCCATGTCATCGTAGTGATCCATGACCCCTGTCATCACAATGCTCCATGACACCTGTCATCACAATGCTCCGTGGTCTTTGTCATCACAATGCTCCATGACCACTGTCATCACCATGCCCCATGATCCCAGTCATCACAATGCTCCATAGCCCTTGTCATCACAATGCTCCATTATCCCTGTCACCACAATGTTCCATGACTCTTGTCATCAAAATGCCTCATGATCCTTTTAATCACAATGCTCCATGACTCCTTTCATCACAGGCTCCATGATACTTGTCATTACACTGCCCCATGACCTTTTTCAGAACAATGCTCCATGATACCAGTCATCACAATGCTCCATGACCATTGTCGTCACAATGCTCCATGCCCCTTTCAACACAATGCTCCATGACAACTGTCATCACAATGCTCCATGGCCTTTGTCATCACAATTATACATGGCCCCTATCATCACAGTGCTCCATGACACCTTTCATCACAATGCTCCATGACCACTGTCATCACAATGCCCCATGACCCCTGTCATCACAATGCTCCATGGCCCCTGTCATTACAATGCTCCATGACCACTGTCATCACAATATTCCATGATCGGTGTAATCACAATGACCCATGACACCTTTCCTCAGAAGGCTCCAGTATGCCTGTCATCACAATGCTCCAATGTCCGTCTCATCACAATGCTCCATGATCCCTGTCAGCACAACGTTACATGACAATTGTCATCACAATGCTCCATGACACCTGTCACCTCAATGTTGCCTGCCCATGTCATCAAAATGCTCCATGTCCCCTGTAATCACAAGGTTCCATTACACCTGTCATCACAGTGTTCCTTGCCCATGTCATCACAATGCTCCATTACCAATGTAATCAAAAGGTTCGCCTGCCCTTGTCATCAAAATGCTCCATGGCCCCTTTAATCACAATGCTCCATGAAACATGTCATCACAATGTTCCATGACACTTGTCATCACAATGCTCCATGACCCCTGTAATCACAATGCTCCATGACCTAGTCATCACAATGCTCCAGAACTCTTGTCATCGTAATGATGAATGCCCGTGACATCACAAAGCTCCATGATACTTGTCATCACAATGTTCCATGGCCTTGTCATCACAATACTCCATGGACCCTGTCATCACAGTGCTCCATGATACCTTTCATCTCAATTCTAGATGACCACTGTCATCACAATGCCCCAAGACACATGTCATCACAATTCGCCATGGCCCTTGTCATCACAATGCTCCATGACCCGTGTCATCACAATGGTCCAGGACACTTGTCATCACAATGATCCATGACCACTTACATCACAATGCTCCTTGACTCCTGTCATCACAATGCTCCATAGCGTATGCATTCGCAATGCTACATGGTCCCTGTAATCCCAATGCTCCATGAACCCTGTCATCACAATGTTCCATGACAGTTGTCATCACAATGCTCCATGGCCCCTGTCAGCACAATGTTCCATGACAGATGTCATCACTGTCCTCCATGGTCCCTGGAATCACAATGCTCCATTCCCTTGTCAACACAATGCTCCAGAACTCTTGTCATCATAATGCTCGATGCCCGTCTCTTCACAATTCTCCATGACATTTTTCATCAAAATGCTCCATGGCCTTTGTCATCACAATGCTCCATGGCCCCTGTTATCACAGTGCTCCATGTTACCTTTCATCACAATTCTAGATGACCACTGTCATCACAATGCCCCATGACCCCTGTCATCACAATGCTCCATAACCCCTGTCATCACAATATTCACTGCCCATGTAATCACAATGCTGCTGGTCCCTTGTAATCACAATGTTCCATACCCTTGTCATCACAATGCTCCAGAACTCTTGTCATCATAATGCTCCATGCCCGTGTCATCACAATGCTCCATGGCCCCTGTCATCACAGTGCTCCGTGATACATTTCATCATAATGATAGATGACCACTGTCATCACAATGCTCCATGACACCTGTCATCAGAATTGGCCATGGCCCTTGTCATCACAATGCTCCATGATACTTATCTTCACAATGTTCCATGGCGCATTTCATCACAATGCTCCGTGACCACTGTCATCAAATTGCTGCATGATGCCTGTCATCCCGATGCTCCATGGCCTTTGTCATCAAAATTCTACATGGCCCCTGTAATAACAGTGCTTCAGGACAACTTTTATCACAATGCTCCATGACCACTCTCATCACAATGCCAGATAAGACCTTTCATGACAATGCGCCATGGCCGTTGTCATCACAATATTCTATGACTTCTGTCATCACAATGCTCCATGCCCCTGTCATCACAATGCCCCATCACCCCTGGTATTACAATGCTCCATGACCCCTGTCATCACAATGCTCCGAAACCCTTGTCATCACAATATTCCATGATCCGTGTAATCACGAAGATCCATGAACCATTTCTGTACAATGCTCCAGTACCCCTTTCATTAAAATGCTCCATGGCACTTGTCATCACCATGCTCCAGGAACCCTTCCATCACAATAATCCATGACCCGTTTCCTCACAATTCTCCAGGACCGCTTTCATCACAATGCTCCATTCCCTTGTCATCTCAATGCTTCATGGCCCCTGTAATCACAATGATCCATGCCTTGTCCTCAAAATGCTCCAGAACTCTTGTCATCACAATGCTCCACGCCCATGTCATCACAATGCTGCATGACCCCTGTCATCACAATGCTGCATGACACCTGTCATCACAATGCTCCATGCCCGTATCATCACAATGCTCCATTACCCATGTCATCGTAGTGATCCATGACCCCTGTCATCACAATGCTCCATGACACCTGTCATCACAATGCTCCGTGGTCTTTGTCATCACAATGCTCCATGACCACTGTCATCACCATGCCCCATGATCCCAGTCATCACAATGCTCCATAGCCCTTGTCATCACAATGCTCCATTATCCCTGTCACCACAATGTTCCATGACTCTTGTCATCAAAATGCCTCATGATCCTTTTAATCACAATGCTCCATGACTCCTTTCATCACAGGCTCCATGATACTTGTCATTACACTGCCCCATGACCTTTTTCAGAACAATGCTCCATGATACCAGTCATCACAATGCTCCATGACCATTGTCGTCACAATGCTCTATGCCCCTTTCAACACAATGCTCCATGACAACTGTCATCACAATGCTCCATGGCCTTTGTCATCACAATTATACATGGCCCCTATCATCACAGTGCTCCATGACACCTTTCATCACAATGCTCCATGACCACTGTCATCACAATGCCCCATGACCCCTGTCATCACAATGCTCCATGGCCCCTGTCATTACAATGCTCCATGACCACTGTCATCACAATATTCCATGATCGGTGTAATCACAATGACCCATGACACCTTTCCTCAGAAGGCTCCAGTATGCCTGTCATCACAATGCTCCAATGTCCGTCTCATCACAATGCTCCATGATCCCTGTCAGCACAACGTTACATGACAATTGTCATCACAATGCTCCATGACACCTGTCACCTCAATGTTGCCTGCCCATGTCATCAAAATGCTCCATGTCCCCTGTAATCACAAGGTTCCATTACACCTGTCATCACAGTGTTCCTTGCCCATGTCATCACAATGCTCCATTACCAATGTAATCAAAAGGTTCGCCTGCCCTTGTCATCAAAATGCTCCATGGCCCCTTTAATCACAATGCTCCATGAAACATGTCATCACAATGTTCCATGACACTTGTCATCACAATGCTCCATGACCCCTGTAATCACAATGCTCCATGACCTAGTCATCACAATGCTCCAGAACTCTTGTCATCGTAATGATGAATGCCCGTGACATCACAAAGCTCCATGATACTTGTCATCACAATGTTCCATGGCCTTGTCATCACAATACTCCATGGACCCTGTCATCACAGTGCTCCATGATACCTTTCATCACAATTCTAGATGACCACTGTCATCACAATGCCCCAAGACACATGTCATCACAATTCGCCATGGCCCTTGTCATCACAATGCTCCATGACCCGTGTCATCACAATGGTCCAGGACACTTGTCATCACAATGATCCATGACCACTTACATCACAATGCTCCTTGACTCCTGTCATCACAATGCTCCATAGCGTATGCATTCGCAATGCTACATGGTCCCTGTAATCCCAATGCTCCATGAACCCTGTCATCACAATGTTCCATGACAGTTGTCATCACAATGCTCCATGGCCCCTGTCAGCACAATGTTCCATGACAGATGTCATCACTGTCCTCCATGGTCCCTGGAATCACAATGCTCCATTCCCTTGTCAACACAATGCTCCAGAACTCTTGTCATCATAATGCTCGATGCCCGTCTCTTCACAATTCTCCATGACATTTTTCATCAAAATGCTCCATGGCCTTTGTCATCACAATGCTCCATGGCCCCTGTTATCACAGTGCTCCATGTTACCTTTCATCACAATTCTAGATGACCACTGTCATCACAATGCCCCATGACCCCTGTCATCACAATGCTCCATAACCCCTGTCATCACAATATTCACTGCCCATGTAATCACAATGCTGCTGGTCCCTTGTAATCACAATGTTCCATACCCTTGTCATCACAATGCTCCAGAACTCTTGTCATCATAATGCTCCATGCCCGTGTCATCACAATGCTCCATGGCCCCTGTCATCACAGTGCTCCGTGATACATTTCATCATAATGATAGATGACCATTGTCATCACAATGCTCCATGACACCTGTCATCAGAATTGGCCATGGCCCTTGTCATCACAATGCTCCATGATACTTATCTTCACAATGTTCCATGACGCATTTCATCACAATGCTCCGTGACCACTTTCATCAAATTGCTGCATGATGCCTGTCATCCCGATGCTCCATGGCCTTTGTCATCAAAATTCTACATGGCCCCTGTAATAACAGTGCTTCAGGACAACTTTTATCACAATGCTCCATGACCACTCTCATCACAATGCCAGATAAGACCTTTCATGACAATGCGCCATGGCCGTTGTCATCACAATATTCTATGACTTCTGTCATCACAATGCCCCATCACCCCTGGTATTACAATGCTCCATGACCACTGTCATCACAATGCCCCATGACCCCTGTCATCACAATGCTCCATGGCCCCTGTCATTACAATGCTCCATGACCACTGTCATCACAATATTCCATGATCGGTGTAATCACAATGACCCATGACACCTTTCCTCAGAAGGCTCCAGTATGCCTGTCATCACAATGCTCCAATGTCCGTCTCATCACAATGCTCCATGATCCCTGTCAGCACAACGTTACATGACAATTGTCATCACAATGCTCCATGACACCTGTCACCTCAATGTTGCCTGCCCATGTCATCAAAATGCTCCATGTCCCCTGTAATCACAAGGTTCCATTACACCTGTCATCACAGTGTTCCTTGCCCATGTCATCACAATGCTCCATTACCAATGTAATCAAAAGGTTCGCCTGCCCTTGTCATCAAAATGCTCCATGGCCCCTTTAATCACAATGCTCCATGAAACATGTCATCACAATGTTCCATGACACTTGTCATCACAATGCTCCATGACCCCTGTAATCACAATGCTCCATGACCTAGTCATCACAATGCTCCAGAACTCTTGTGATCGTAATGATGAATGCCCGTGACATCACAAAGCTCCATGATACTTGTCATCACAATGTTCCATGGCCTTGTCATCACAATACTCCATGGACCCTGTCATCACAGTGCTCCATGATACCTTTCATCTCAATTCTAGATGACCACTGTCATCACAATGCCCCAAGACACATGTCATCACAATTCGCCATGGCCCTTGTCATCACAATGCTCCATGACCCGTGTCATCACAATGGTCCAGGACACTTGTCATCACAATGATCCATGACCACTTACATCACAATGCTCCTTGACTCCTGTCATCACAATGCTCCATAGCGTATGCATTCGCAATGCTACATGGTCCCTGTAATCCCAATGCTCCATGAACCCTGTCATCACAATGTTCCATGACAGTTGTCATCACAATGCTCCATGGCCCCTGTCAGCACAATGTTCCATGACAGATGTCATCACTGTCCTCCATGGTCCCTGGAATCACAATGCTCCATTCCCTTGTCAACACAATGCTCCAGAACTCTTGTCATCATAATGCTCCATGTCCGTCTCATCACAATGCTCCATGACATTTTTCATCAAAATGCTCCATGGCCTTTGTCATCACAATGCTCCATGGCCCCTGTTATCACAGTGCTCCATGTTACCTTTCATCACAATTCTAGATGACCACTGTCATCACAATGCCCCATGACCCCTGTCATCACAATGCTCCATAACCCCTGTCATCACAATATTCACTGCCCATGTAATCACAATGCTCCTGGTCCCTTGTAATCACAATGTTCCATACCCTTGTCATCACAATGCTCCAGAACTCTTGTCATCATAATGCTCCATGCCCGTGTCATCACAATGCTCCATGGCCCCTGTCATCACAGTGCTCCGTGATACATTTCATCATAATGATAGATGACCACTGTCATCACAATGCTCCATGACACCTGTCATCAGAATTGGCCATGGCCCTTGTCATCACAATGCTCCATGATACTTATCTTCACAATGTTCCATGGCGCATTTCATCACAATGCTCCGTGACCACTGTCATCAAATTGCTGCATGATGCCTGTCATCCCGATGCTCCATGGCCTTTGTCATCAAAATTCTACATGGCCCCTGTAATAACAGTGCTTCAGGACAACTTTTATCACAATGCTCCATGACCACTCTCATCACAATGCCAGATAAGACCTTTCATGACAATGCGCCATGGCCGTTGTCATCACAATATTCTATGACTTCTGTCATCACAATGCTCCATGCCCCTGTCATCACAATGCCCCATCACCCCTGGTATTACAATGCTCCATGACCCCTGTCATCACAATGCTCTGAAACCCTTCTCATCACAATATTCCATGATCCGTGTAATCACGAAGATCCATGAACCATTTCTGTACAATGCTCCAGTACCCCTTTCATTAAAATGCTCCATGGCACTTGTCATCACCATGCTCCAGGAACCCTTCCATCACAAT
Source organism: Balaenoptera borealis (assembly GCF_965194805.1). NCBI lineage: Eukaryota > Metazoa > Chordata > Mammalia > Artiodactyla > Balaenopteridae > Balaenoptera > Balaenoptera borealis. Next base: position 257,683 of record NW_028123546.1, read on the forward strand.
AATCCATGACCCGTTTCCTCACAATTCTCCAGGACCGCTTTCATCACAATGCTCCATTCCCTTGTCATCTCAATGCTTCATGGCCCCTGTAATCACAATGATCCATGCCTTGTCCTCAAAATGCTCCAGAACTCTTGTCATCACAATGCTCCATGCCCATGTCATCACAATGCTGCATGACCCCTGTCATCACAATGCTGCATGACACCTGTCATCACAATGCTCCATGCCCGTATCATCACAATGCTCCATTACCCATGTCATCGTAGTGATCCATGACCCCTGTCATCACAATGCTCCATGACCCCTGTCATCACAATGCTCCGTGGTCTTTGTCATCACAATGCTCCATGACCACTGTCATCACCATGCCCCATGATCCCAGTCATCACAATGCTCCATAGCCCTTGTCATCACAATGCTCCATTATCCCTGTCACCACAATGTTCCATGACTCTTGTCATCAAAATGCCTCATGATCCTTTTAATCACAATGCTCCATGACTCCTTTCATCACAGGCTCCATGATACTTGTCATTACACTGCCCCATGACCTTTTTCAGAACAATGCTCCATGATACCAGTCATCACAATGCTCCATGACCATTGTCGTCACAATGCTCTATGCCCCTTTCAACACAATGCTCCATGACAACTGTCATCACAATGCTCCATGGCCTTTGTCATCACAATTATACATGGCCCCTATTATCACAGTGCTCCATGACACCTTTCATCACAATGCTCCATGACCACTGTCATCACAATGCCCCATGACCCCTGTCATCACAATGCTCCATGGCCCCTGTCATTACAATGCTCCATGACCACTGTCATCACAATATTCCATGATCGGTGTAATCACAATGACCCATGACACCTTTCCTCAGAAGGCTCCAGTATGCCTGTCATCACAATGCTCCAATGTCCGTCTCATCACAATGCTCCATGATCCCTGTCAGCACAACGTTACATGACAATTGTCATCACAATGCTCCATGACACCTGTCACCTCAATGTTGCCTGCCCATGTCATCAAAATGCTCCATGTCCCCTGTAATCACAAGGTTCCATTACACCTGTCATCACAGTGTTCCTTGCCCATGTCATCACAATGCTCCATTACCAATGTAATCAAAAGGTTCGCCTGCCCTTGTCATCAAAATGCTCCATGGCCCCTTTAATCACAATGCTCCATGAAACATGTCATCACAATGTTCCATGACACTTGTCATCACAATGCTCCATGACCCCTGTAATCACAATGCTCCATGACCTAGTCATCACAATGCTCCAGAACTCTTGTCATCGTAATGATGAATGCCCGTGACATCACAAAGCTCCATGATACTTGTCATCACAATGTTCCATGGCCTTGTCATCACAATACTCCATGGACCCTGTCATCACAGTGCTCCATGATACCTTTCATCACAATTCTAGATGACCACTGTCATCACAATGCCCCAAGACACATGTCATCACAATTCGCCATGGCCCTTGTCATCACAATGCTCCATGACCCGTGTCATCACAATGGTCCAGGACACTTGTCATCACAATGATCCATGACCACTTACATCACAATGCTCCTTGACTCCTGTCATCACAATGCTCCATAGCGTATGCATTCGCAATGCTACATGGTCCCTGTAATCCCAATGCTCCATGAACCCTGTCATCACAATGTTCCATGACAGTTGTCATCACAATGCTCCATGGCCCCTGTCAGCACAATGTTCCATGACAGATGTCATCACTGTCCTCCATGGTCCCTGGAATCACAATGCTCCATTCCCTTGTCAACACAATGCTCCAGAACTCTTGTCATCATAATGCTCGATGCCCGTCTCTTCACAATTCTCCATGACATTTTTCATCAAAATGCTCCATGGCCTTTGTCATCACAATGCTCCATGGCCCCTGTTATCACAGTGCTCCATGTTACCTTTCATCACAATTCTAGATGACCACTGTCATCACAATGCCCCATGACCCCTGTCATCACAATGCTCCATAACCCCTGTCATCACAATATTCACTGCCCATGTAATCACAATGCTGCTGGTCCCTTGTAATCACAATGTTCCATACCCTTGTCATCACAATGCTCCAGAACTCTTGTCATCATAATGCTCCATGCCCGTGTCATCACAATGCTCCATGGCCCCTGTCATCACAGTGCTCCGTGATACATTTCATCATAATGATAGATGACCACTGTCATCACAATGCTCCATGACACCTGTCATCAGAATTGGCCATGGCCCTTGTCATCACAATGCTCCATGATACTTATCTTCACAATGTTCCATGGCGCATTTCATCACAATGCTCCGTGACCACTGTCATCAAATTGCTGCATGATGCCTGTCATCCCGATGCTCCATGGCCTTTGTCATCAAAATTCTACATGGCCCCTGTAATAACAGTGCTTCAGGACAACTTTTATCACAATGCTCCATGACCACTCTCATCACAATGCCAGATAAGACCTTTCATGACAATGCGCCATGGCCGTTGTCATCACAATATTCTATGACTTCTGTCATCACAATGCTCCATGCCCCTGTCATCACAATGCCCCATCACCCCTGGTATTACAATGCTCCATGACCCCTGTCATCACAATGCTCCGAAACCCTTGTCATCACAATATTCCATGATCCGTGTAATCACGAAGATCCATGAACCATTTCTGTACAATGCTCCAGTACCCCTTTCATTAAAATGCTCCATGGCACTTGTCATCACCATGCTCCAGGAACCCTTCCATCACAATAATCCATGACCCGTTTCCTCACAATTCTCCAGGACCGCTTTCATCACAATGCTCCATTCCCTTGTCATCTCAATGCTTCATGGCCCCTGTAATCACAATGATCCATGCCTTGTCCTCAAAATGCTCCAGAACTCTTGTCATCACAATGCTCCACGCCCATGTCATCACAATGCTGCATGACCCCTGTCATCACAATGCTGCATGACACCTGTCATCACAATGCTCCATGCCCGTATCATCACAATGCTCCATTACCCATGTCATCGTAGTGATCCATGACCCCTGTCATCACAATGCTCCATGACACCTGTCATCACAATGCTCCGTGGTCTTTGTCATCACAATGCTCCATGACCACTGTCATCACCATGCCCCATGATCCCAGTCATCACAATGCTCCATAGCCCTTGTCATCACAATGCTCCATTATCCCTGTCACCACAATGTTCCATGACTCTTGTCATCAAAATGCCTCATGATCCTTTTAATCACAATGCTCCATGACTCCTTTCATCACAGGCTCCATGATACTTGTCATTACACTGCCCCATGACCTTTTTCAGAACAATGCTCCATGATACCAGTCATCACAATGCTCCATGACCATTGTCGTCACAATGCTCTATGCCCCTTTCAACACAATGCTCCATGACAACTGTCATCACAATGCTCCATGGCCTTTGTCATCACAATTATACATGGCCCCTATCATCACAGTGCTCCATGACACCTTTCATCACAATGCTCCATGACCACTGTCATCACAATGCCCCATGACCCCTGTCATCACAATGCTCCATGGCCCCTGTCATTACAATGCTCCATGACCACTGTCATCACAATATTCCATGATCGGTGTAATCACAATGACCCATGACACCTTTCCTCAGAAGGCTCCAGTATGCCTGTCATCACAATGCTCCAATGTCCGTCTCATCACAATGCTCCATGATCCCTGTCAGCACAACGTTACATGACAATTGTCATCACAATGCTCCATGACACCTGTCACCTCAATGTTGCCTGCCCATGTCATCAAAATGCTCCATGTCCCCTGTAATCACAAGGTTCCATTACACCTGTCATCACAGTGTTCCTTGCCCATGTCATCACAATGCTCCATTACCAATGTAATCAAAAGGTTCGCCTGCCCTTGTCATCAAAATGCTCCATGGCCCCTTTAATCACAATGCTCCATGAAACATGTCATCACAATGTTCCATGACACTTGTCATCACAATGCTCCATGACCCCTGTAATCACAATGCTCCATGACCTAGTCATCACAATGCTCCAGAACTCTTGTCATCGTAATGATGAATGCCCGTGACATCACAAAGCTCCATGATACTTGTCATCACAATGTTCCATGGCCTTGTCATCACAATACTCCATGGACCCTGTCATCACAGTGCTCCATGATACCTTTCATCACAATTCTAGATGACCACTGTCATCACAATGCCCCAAGACACATGTCATCACAATTCGCCATGGCCCTTGTCATCACAATGCTCCATGACCCGTGTCATCACAATGGTCCAGGACACTTGTCATCACAATGATCCATGACCACTTACATCACAATGCTCCTTGACTCCTGTCATCACAATGCTCCATAGCGTATGCATTCGCAATGCTACATGGTCCCTGTAATCCCAATGCTCCATGAACCCTGTCATCACAATGTTCCATGACAGTTGTCATCACAATGCTCCATGGCCCCTGTCAGCACAATGTTCCATGACAGATGTCATCACTGTCCTCCATGGTCCCTGGAATCACAATGCTCCATTCCCTTGTCAACACAATGCTCCAGAACTCTTGTCATCATAATGCTCGATGCCCGTCTCTTCACAATTCTCCATGACATTTTTCATCAAAATGCTCCATGGCCTTTGTCATCACAATGCTCCATGGCCCCTGTTATCACAGTGCTCCATGTTACCTTTCATCACAATTCTAGATGACCACTGTCATCACAATGCCCCATGACCCCTGTCATCACAATGCTCCATAACCCCTGTCATCACAATATTCACTGCCCATGTAATCACAATGCTGCTGGTCCCTTGTAATCACAATGTTCCATACCCTTGTCATCACAATGCTCCAGAACTCTTGTCATCATAATGCTCCATGCCCGTGTCATCACAATGCTCCATGGCCCCTGTCATCACAGTGCTCCGTGATACATTTCATCATAATGATAGATGACCATTGTCATCACAATGCTCCATGACACCTGTCATCAGAATTGGCCATGGCCCTTGTCATCACAATGCTCCATGATACTTATCTTCACAATGTTCCATGACGCATTTCATCACAATGCTCCGTGACCACTTTCATCAAATTGCTGCATGATGCCTGTCATCCCGATGCTCCATGGCCTTTGTCATCAAAATTCTACATGGCCCCTGTAATAACAGTGCTTCAGGACAACTTTTATCACAATGCTCCATGACCACTCTCATCACAATGCCAGATAAGACCTTTCATGACAATGCGCCATGGCCGTTGTCATCACAATATTCTATGACTTCTGTCATCACAATGCCCCATCACCCCTGGTATTACAATGCTCCATGACCACTGTCATCACAATGCCCCATGACCCCTGTCATCACAATGCTCCATGGCCCCTGTCATTACAATGCTCCATGACCACTGTCATCACAATATTCCATGATCGGTGTAATCACAATGACCCATGACACCTTTCCTCAGAAGGCTCCAGTATGCCTGTCATCACAATGCTCCAATGTCCGTCTCATCACAATGCTCCATGATCCCTGTCAGCACAACGTTACATGACAATTGTCATCACAATGCTCCATGACACCTGTCACCTCAATGTTGCCTGCCCATGTCATCAAAATGCTCCATGTCCCCTGTAATCACAAGGTTCCATTACACCTGTCATCACAGTGTTCCTTGCCCATGTCATCACAATGCTCCATTACCAATGTAATCAAAAGGTTCGCCTGCCCTTGTCATCAAAATGCTCCATGGCCCCTTTAATCACAATGCTCCATGAAACATGTCATCACAATGTTCCATGACACTTGTCATCACAATGCTCCATGACCCCTGTAATCACAATGCTCCATGACCTAGTCATCACAATGCTCCAGAACTCTTGTCATCGTAATGATGAATGCCCGTGACATCACAAAGCTCCATGATACTTGTCATCACAATGTTCCATGGCCTTGTCATCACAATACTCCATGGACCCTGTCATCACAGTGCTCCATGATACCTTTCATCTCAATTCTAGATGACCACTGTCATCACAATGCCCCAAGACACATGTCATCACAATTCGCCATGGCCCTTGTCATCACAATGCTCCATGACCCGTGTCATCACAATGGTCCAGGACACTTGTCATCACAATGATCCATGACCACTTACATCACAATGCTCCTTGACTCCTGTCATCACAATGCTCCATAGCGTATGCATTCGCAATGCTACATGGTCCCTGTAATCCCAATGCTCCATGAACCCTGTCATCACAATGTTCCATGACAGTTGTCATCACAATGCTCCATGGCCCCTGTCAGCACAATGTTCCATGACAGATGTCATCACTGTCCTCCATGGTCCCTGGAATCACAATGCTCCATTCCCTTGTCAACACAATGCTCCAGAACTCTTGTCATCATAATGCTCCATGTCCGTCTCATCACAATGCTCCATGACATTTTTCATCAAAATGCTCCATGGCCTTTGTCATCACAATGCTCCATGGCCCCTGTTATCACAGTGCTCCATGTTACCTTTCATCACAATTCTAGATGACCACTGTCATCACAATGCCCCATGACCCCTGTCATCACAATGCTCCATAACCCCTGTCATCACAATATTCACTGCCCATGTAATCACAATGCTCCTTGTCCCTTGTAATCACAATGTTCCATACCCTTGTCATCACAATGCTCCAGAACTCTTGTCATCATAATGCTCCATGCCCGTGTCATCACAATGCTCCATGGCCCCTGTCATCACAGTGCTCCGTGATACATTTCATCATAATGATAGATGACCACTGTCATCACAATGCTCCATGACACCTGTCATCAGAATTGGCCATGGCCCTTGTCATCACAATGCTCCATGATACTTATCTTCACAATGTTCCATGGCGCATTTCATCACAATGCTCCGTGACCACTGTCATCAAATTGCTGCATGATGCCTGTCATCCCGATGCTCCATGGCCTTTGTCATCAAAATTCTACATGGCCCCTGTAATAACAGTGCTTCAGGACAACTTTTATCACAATGCTCCATGACCACTCTCATCACAATGCCAGATAAGACCTTTCATGACAATGCGCCATGGCCGTTGTCATCACAATATTCTATGACTTCTGTCATCACAATGCTCCATGCCCCTGTCATCACAATGCCCCATCACCCCTGGTATTACAATGCTCCATGACCCCTGTCATCACAATGCTCTGAAACCCTTCTCATCACAATATTCCATGATCCGTGTAATCACGAAGATCCATGAACCATTTCTGTACAATGCTCCAGTACCCCTTTCATTAAAATGCTCCATGGCACTTGTCATCACCATGCTCCAGGAACCCTTCCATCACAATAATCCATGACCCGTTTCCTCACAATTCTCCAGGACCGCTTTCATCACAATGCTCCATTCCCTTGTCATCTCAATGCTTCATGGCCCCTGTAATCACAATGATCCATGCCTTGTCCTCAAAATGCTCCAGAACTCTTGTCATCACAATGCTCCATGCCCATGTCATCACAATGCTGCATGACCCCTGTCATCACAATGCTGCATGACACCTGTCATCACAATGCTCCATGCCCGTATCATCACAATGCTCCATTACCCATGTCATCGTAGTGATCCATGACCCCTGTCATCACAATGCTCCATGACCCCTGTCATCACAATGCTCCGTGGTCTTTGTCATCACAATGCTCCATGACCACTGTCATCACCATGCCCCATGATCCCAGTCATCACAATGCTCCATAGCCCTTGTCATCACAATGCTCCATTATCCCTGTCACCACAATGTTCCATGACTCTTGTCATCAAAATGCCTCATGATCCTTTTAATCACAATGCTCCATGACTCCTTTCATCACAGGCTCCATGATACTTGTCATTACACTGCCCCATGACCTTTTTCAGAACAATGCTCCATGATACCAGTCATCACAATGCTCCATGACCATTGTCGTCACAATGCTCTATGCCCCTTTCAACACAATGCTCCATGACAACTGTCATCACAATGCTCCATGGCCTTTGTCATCACAATTATACATGGCCCCTATTATCACAGTGCTCCATGACACCTTTCATCACAATGCTCCATGACCACTGTCATCACAATGCCCCATGACCCCTGTCATCACAATGCTCCATGGCCCCTGTCATTACAATGCTCCATGACCACTGTCATCACAATATTCCATGATCGGTGTAATCACAATGACCCATGACACCTTTCCTCAGAAGGCTCCAGTATGCCTGTCATCACAATGCTCCAATGTCCGTCTCATCACAATGCTCCATGATCCCTGTCAGCACAACGTTACATGACAATTGTCATCACAATGCTCCATGACACCTGTCACCTCAATGTTGCCTGCCCATGTCATCAAAATGCTCCATGTCCCCTGTAATCACAAGGTTCCATTACACCTGTCATCACAGTGTTCCTTGCCCATGTCATCACAATGCTCCATTACCAATGTAATCAAAAGGTTCGCCTGCCCTTGTCATCAAAATGCTCCATGGCCCCTTTAATCACAATGCTCCATGAAACATGTCATCACAATGTTCCATGACACTTGTCATCACAATGCTCCATGACCCCTGTAATCACAATGCTCCATGACCTAGTCATCACAATGCTCCAGAACTCTTGTCATCGTAATGATGAATGCCCGTGACATCACAAAGCTCCATGATACTTGTCATCACAATGTTCCATGGCCTTGTCATCACAATACTCCATGGACCCTGTCATCACAGTGCTCCATGATACCTTTCATCACAATTCTAGATGACCACTGTCATCACAATGCCCCAAGACACATGTCATCACAATTCGCCATGGCCCTTGTCATCACAATGCTCCATGACCCGTGTCATCACAATGGTCCAGGACACTTGTCATCACAATGATCCATGACCACTTACATCACAATGCTCCTTGACTCCTGTCATCACAATGCTCCATAGCGTATGCATTCGCAATGCTACATGGTCCCTGTAATCCCAATGCTCCATGAACCCTGTCATCACAATGTTCCATGACAGTTGTCATCACAATGCTCCATGGCCCCTGTCAGCACAATGTTCCATGACAGATGTCATCACTGTCCTCCATGGTCCCTGGAATCACAATGCTCCATTCCCTTGTCAACACAATGCTCCAGAACTCTTGTCATCATAATGCTCGATGCCCGTCTCTTCACAATTCTCCATGACATTTTTCATCAAAATGCTCCATGGCCTTTGTCATCACAATGCTCCATGGCCCCTGTTATCACAGTGCTCCATGTTACCTTTCATCACAATTCTAGATGACCACTGTCATCACAATGCCCCATGACCCCTGTCATCACAATGCTCCATAACCCCTGTCATCACAATATTCACTGCCCATGTAATCACAATGCTCCTGGTCCCTTGTAATCACAATGTTCCATACCCTTGTCATCACAATGCTCCAGAACTCTTGTCATCATAATGCTCCATGCCCGTGTCATCACAATGCTCCATGGCCCCTGTCATCACAGTGCTCCGTGATACATTTCATCATAATGATAGATGACCACTGTCATCACAATGCTCCATGACACCTGTCATCAGAATTGGCCATGGCCCTTGTCATCACAATGCTCCATGATACTTATCTTCACAATGTTCCATGGCGCATTTCATCACAATGCTCCGTGACCACTGTCATCAAATTGCTGCATGATGCCTGTCATCCCGATGCTCCATGGCCTTTGTCATCAAAATTCTACATGGCCCCTGTAATAACAGTGCTTCAGGACAACTTTTATCACAATGCTCCATGACCACTCTCATCACAATGCCAGATAAGACCTTTCATGACAATGCGCCATGGCCGTTGTCATCACAATATTCTATGACTTCTGTCATCACAATGCTCCATGCCCCTGTCATCACAATGCCCCATCACCCCTGGTATTACAATGCTCCATGACCCCTGTCATCACAATGCTCCGAAACCCTTGTCATCACAATATTCCATGATCCGTGTAATCACGAAGATCCATGAACCATTTCTGTACAATGCTCCAGTACCCCTTTCATTAAAATGCTCCATGGCACTTGTCATCACCATGCTCCAGGAACCCTTCCATCACAATAATCCATGACCCGTTTCCTCACAATTCTCCAGGACCGCTTTCATCACAATGCTCCATTCCCTTGTCATCTCAATGCTTCATGGCCCCTGTAATCACAATGATCCATGCCTTGTCCTCAAAATGCTCCAGAACTCTTGTCATCACAATGCTCCATGCCCATGTCATCACAATGCTGCATGACCCCTGTCATCACAATGCTGCATGACACCTGTCATCACAATGCTGCCTGCCCGTATCATCACAATGCTCCATTACCCATGTCATCGTAGTGATCCATGACCCCTGTCATCACAATGCTCCATGACACCTGTCATCACAATGCTCCGTGGTCTTTGTCATCACAATGCTCCATGACCACTGTCATCACCATGCCCCATGATCCCAGTCATCACAATGCTCCATAGCCCTTGTCATCACAATGCTCCATTATCCCTGTCACCACAATGTTCCATGACTCTTGTCATCAAAATGCCTCATGATCCTTTTAATCACAATGCTCCATGACTCCTTTCATCACAGGCTCCATGATACTTGTCATTACACTGCCCCATGACCTTTTTCAGAACAATGCTCCATGATACCAGTCATCACAATGCTCCATGACCATTGTCGTCACAATGCTCTATGCCCCTTTCAACACAATGCTCCATGACAACTGTCATCACAATGCTCCATGGCCTTTGTCATCACAATTATACATGGCCCCTATCATCACAGTGCTCCATGACACCTTTCATCACAATGCTCCATGACCACTGTCATCACAATGCCCCATGACCCCTGTCATCACAATGCTCCATGGCCCCTGTCATTACAATGCTCCATGACCACTGTCATCACAATATTCCATGATCGGTGTAATCACAATGACCCATGACACCTTTCCTCAGAAGGCTCCAGTATGCCTGTCATCACAATGCTCCAATGTCCGTCTCATCACAATGCTCCATGATCCCTGTCAGCACAACGTTACATGACAATTGTCATCACAATGCTCCATGACACCTGTCACCTCAATGTTGCCTGCCCATGTCATCAAAATGCTCCATGTCCCCTGTAATCACAAGGTTCCATTACACCTGTCATCACAGTGTTCCTTGCCCATGTCATCACAATGCTCCATTACCAATGTAATCAAAAGGTTCGCCTGCCCTTGTCATCAAAATGCTCCATGGCCCCTTTAATCACAATGCTCCATGAAACATGTCATCACAATGTTCCATGACACTTGTCATCACAATGCTCCATGACCCCTGTAATCACAATGCTCCATGACCTAGTCATCACAATGCTCCAGAACTCTTGTCATCGTAATGATGAATGCCCGTGACATCACAAAGCTCCATGATACTTGTCATCACAATGTTCCATGGCCTTGTCATCACAATACTCCATGGACCCTGTCATCACAGTGCTCCATGATACCTTTCATCACAATTCTAGATGACCACTGTCATCACAATGCCCCAAGACACATGTCATCACAATTCGCCATGGCCCTTGTCATCACAATGCTCCATGACCCGTGTCATCACAATGGTCCAGGACACTTGTCATCACAATGATCCATGACCACTTACATCACAATGCTCCTTGACTCCTGTCATCACAATGCTCCATAGCGTATGCATTCGCAATGCTACATGGTCCCTGTAATCCCAATGCTCCATGAACCCTGTCATCACAATGTTCCATGACAGTTGTCATCACAATGCTCCATGGCCCCTGTCAGCACAATGTTCCATGACAGATGTCATCACTGTCCTCCATGGTCCCTGGAATCACAATGCTCCATTCCCTTGTCAACACAATGCTCCAGAACTCTTGTCATCATAATGCTCGATGCCCGTCTCTTCACAATTCTCCATGACATTTTTCATCAAAATGCTCCATGGCCTTTGTCATCACAATGCTCCATGGCCCCTGTTATCACAGTGCTCCATGTTACCTTTCATCACAATTCTAGATGACCACTGTCATCACAATGCCCCATGACCCCTGTCATCACAATGCTCCATAACCCCTGTCATCACAATATTCACTGCCCATGTAATCACAATGCTCCTGGTCCCTTGTAATCACAATGTTCCATACCCTTGTCATCACAATGCTCCAGAACTCTTGTCATCATAATGCTCCATGCCCGTGTCATCACAATGCTCCATGGCCCCTGTCATCACAGTGCTCCGTGATACATTTCATCATAATGATAGATGACCACTGTCATCACAATGCTCCATGACACCTGTCATCAGAATTGGCCATGGCCCTTGTCATCACAATGCTCCATGATACTTATCTTCACAATGTTCCATGGCGCATTTCATCACAATGCTCCGTGACCACTGTCATCAAATTGCTGCATGATGCCTGTCATCCCGATGCTCCATGGCCTTTGTCATCAAAATTCTACATGGCCCCTGTAATAACAGTGCTTCAGGACAACTTTTATCACAATGCTCCATGACCACTCTCATCACAATGCCAGATAAGACCTTTCATGACAATGCGCCATGGCCGTTGTCATCACAATATTCTATGACTTCTGTCATCACAATGCTCCATGCCCCTGTCATCACAATGCCCCATCACCCCTGGTATTACAATGCTCCATGACCCCTGTCATCACAATGCTCTGAAACCCTTCTCATCACAATATTCCATGATCCGTGTAATCACGAAGATCCATGAACCATTTCTGTACAATGCTCCAGTACCCCTTTCATTAAAATGCTCCATGGCACTTGTCATCACCATGCTCCAGGAACCCTTCCATCACAATAATCCATGACCCGTTTCCTCACAATTCTCCAGGACCGCTTTCATCACAATGCTCCATTCCCTTGTCATCTCAATGCTTCATGGCCCCTGTAATCACAATGATCCATGCCTTGTCCTCAAAATGCTCCAGAACTCTTGTCATCACAATGCTCCATGCCCATGTCATCACAATGCTGCATGACCCCTGTCATCACAATGCTGCATGACACCTGTCATCACAATGCTCCATGCCCATATCATCACAATGCTCCATTACCCATGTCATCGTAGTGATCCATGACCCCTGTCATCACAATGCTCCATGACACCTGTCATCACAATGCTCCGTGGTCTTTGTCATCACAATGCTCCATGACCACTGTCATCACCATGCCCCATGATCCCAGTCATCACAATGCTCCATAGCCCTTGTCATCACAATGCTCCATTATCCCTGTCACCACAATGTTCCATGACTCTTGTCATCAAAATGCCTCATGATCCTTTTAATCACAATGCTCCATGACTCCTTTCATCACAGGCTCCATGATACTTGTCATTACACTGCCCCATGACCTTTTTCAGAACAATGCTCCATGATACCAGTCATCACAATGCTCCATGACCATTGTCGTCACAATGCTCTATGCCCCTTTCAACACAATGCTCCATGACAACTGTCATCACAATGCTCCATGGCCTTTGTCATCACAATTATACATGGCCCCTATCATCACAGTGCTCCATGACACCTTTCATCACAATGCTCCATGACCACTGTCATCACAATGCCCCATGACCCCTGTCATCACAATGCTCCATGGCCCCTGTCATTACAATGCTCCATGACCACTGTCATCACAATATTCCATGATCGGTGTAATCACAATGACCCATGACACCTTTCCTCAGAAGGCTCCAGTATGCCTGTCATCACAATGCTCCAATGTCCGTCTCATCACAATGCTCCATGATCCCTGTCAGCACAACGTTACATGACAATTGTCATCACAATGCTCCATGACACCTGTCACCTCAATGTTGCCTGCCCATGTCATCAAAATGCTCCATGTCCCCTGTAATCACAAGGTTCCATTACACCTGTCATCACAGTGTTCCTTGCCCATGTCATCACAATGCTCCATTACCAATGTAATCAAAAGGTTCGCCTGCCCTTGTCATCAAAATGCTCCATGGCCCCTTTAATCACAATGCTCCATGAAACATGTCATCACAATGTTCCATGACACTTGTCATCACAATGCTCCATGACCCCTGTAATCACAATGCTCCATGACCTAGTCATCACAATGCTCCAGAACTCTTGTCATCGTAATGATGAATGCCCGTGACATCACAAAGCTCCATGATACTTGTCATCACAATGTTCCATGGCCTTGTCATCACAATACTCCATGGACCCTGTCATCACAGTGCTCCATGATACCTTTCATCACAATTCTAGATGACCACTGTCATCACAATGCCCCAAGACACATGTCATCACAATTCGCCATGGCCCTTGTCATCACAATGCTCCATGACCCGTGTCATCACAATGGTCCAGGACACTTGTCATCACAATGATCCATGACCACTTACATCACAATGCTCCTTGACTCCTGTCATCACAATGCTCCATAGCGTATGCATTCGCAATGCTACATGGTCCCTGTAATCCCAATGCTCCATGAACCCTGTCATCACAATGTTCCATGACAGTTGTCATCACAATGCTCCATGGCCCCTGTCAGCACAATGTTCCATGACAGATGTCATCACTGTCCTCCATGGTCCCTGGAATCACAATGCTCCATTCCCTTGTCAACACAATGCTCCAGAACTCTTGTCATCATAATGCTCCATGTCCGTCTCATCACAATGCTCCATGACATTTTTCATCAAAATGCTCCATGGCCTTTGTCATCACAATGCTCCATGGCCCCTGTTATCACAGTGCTCCATGTTACCTTTCATCACAATTCTAGATGACCACTGTCATCACAATGCCCCATGACCCCTGTCATCACAATGCTCCATAACCCCTGTCATCACAATATTCACTGCCCATGTAATCACAATGCTGCTGGTCCCTTGTAATCACAATGTTCCATACCCTTGTCATCACAATGCTCCAGAACTCTTGTCATCATAATGCTCCATGCCCGTGTCATCACAATGCTCCATGGCCCCTGTCATCACAGTGCTCCGTGATACATTTCATCATAATGATAGATGACCACTGTCATCACAATGCTCCATGACACCTGTCATCAGAATTGGCCATGGCCCTTGTCATCACAATGCTCCATGATACTTATCTTCACAATGTTCCATGGCGCATTTCATCACAATGCTCCGTGACCACTGTCATCAAATTGCTGCATGATGCCTGTCATCCCGATGCTCCATGGCCTTTGTCATCAAAATTCTACATGGCCCCTGTAATAACAGTGCTTCAGGACAACTTTTATCACAATGCTCCATGACCACTCTCATCACAATGCCAGATAAGACCTTTCATGACAATGCGCCATGGCCGTTGTCATCACAATATTCTATGACTTCTGTCATCACAATGCTCCATGCCCCTGTCATCACAATGCCCCATCACCCCTGGTATTACAATACTCCATGACCCCTGTCATCACAATGCTCCAAAACCCTTGTCATCACAATATTCCATGATCCGTGTAATCACGAAGATCCATGAACCATTTCTGTACAATGCTCCAGTACCCCTTTCATTAAAATGCTCCATGGCACTTGTCATCACCATGCTCCAGGAACCCTTCCATCACAATAATCCATGACCCGTTTCCTCACAATTCTCCAGGACCGCTTTCATCACAATGCTCCATTCCCTTGTCATCTCAATGCTTCATGGCCCCTGTAATCACAATGATCCATGCCTTGTCCTCAAAATGCTCCAGAACTCTTGTCATCACAATGCTCCATGCCCATGTCATCACAATGCTGCATGACCCCTGTCATCACAATGCTGCATGACACCTGTCATCACAATGCTCCATGCCCGTATCATCACAATGCTCCATTACCCATGTCATCGTAGTGATCCATGACCCCTGTCATCACAATGCTCCATGACCCCTGTCATCACAATGCTCCGTGGTCTTTGTCATCACAATGCTCCATGACCACTGTCATCACCATGCCCCATGATCCCAGTCATCACAATGCTCCATAGCCCTTGTCATCACAATGCTCCATTATCCCTGTCACCACAATGTTCCATGACTCTTGTCATCAAAATGCCTCATGATCCTTTTAATCACAATGCTCCATGACTCCTTTCATCACAGGCTCCATGATACTTGTCATTACACTGCCCCATGACCTTTTTCAGAACAATGCTCCATGATACCAGTCATCACAATGCTCCATGACCATTGTCGTCACAATGCTCTATGCCCCTTTCAACACAATGCTCCATGACAACTGTCATCACAATGCTCCATGGCCTTTGTCATCACAATTATACATGGCCCCTATCATCACAGTGCTCCATGACACCTTTCATCACAATGCTCCATGACCACTGTCATCACAATGCCCCATGACCCCTGTCATCACAATGCTCCATGGCCCCTGTCATTACAATGCTCCATGACCACTGTCATCACAATATTCCATGATCGGTGTAATCACAATGACCCATGACACCTTTCCTCAGAAGGCTCCAGTATGCCTGTCATCACAATGCTCCAATGTCCGTCTCATCACAATGCTCCATGATCCCTGTCAGCACAACGTTACATGACAATTGTCATCACAATGCTCCATGACACCTGTCACCTCAATGTTGCCTGCCCATGTCATCAAAATGCTCCATGTCCCCTGTAATCACAAGGTTCCATTACACCTGTCATCACAGTGTTCCTTGCCCATGTCATCACAATGCTCCATTACCAATGTAATCAAAAGGTTCGCCTGCCCTTGTCATCAAAATGCTCCATGGCCCCTTTAATCACAATGCTCCATGAAACATGTCATCACAATGTTCCATGACACTTGTCATCACAATGCTCCATGACCCCTGTAATCACAATGCTCCATGACCTAGTCATCACAATGCTCCAGAACTCTTGTCATCGTAATGATGAATGCCCGTGACATCACAAAGCTCCATGATACTTGTCATCACAATGTTCCATGGCCTTGTCATCACAATACTCCATGGACCCTGTCATCACAGTGCTCCATGATACCTTTCATCACAATTCTAGATGACCACTGTCATCACAATGCCCCAAGACACATGTCATCACAATTCGCCATGGCCCTTGTCATCACAATGCTCCATGACCCGTGTCATCACAATGGTCCAGGACACTTGTCATCACAATGATCCATGACCACTTACATCACAATGCTCCTTGACTCCTGTCATCACAATGCTCCATAGCGTATGCATTCGCAATGCTACATGGTCCCTGTAATCCCAATGCTCCATGAACCCTGTCATCACAATGTTCCATGACAGTTGTCATCACAATGCTCCATGGCCCCTGTCAGCACAATGTTCCATGACAGATGTCATCACTGTCCTCCATGGTCCCTGGAATCACAATGCTCCATTCCCTTGTCAACACAATGCTCCAGAACTCTTGTCATCATAATGCTCGATGCCCGTCTCTTCACAATTCTCCATGACATTTTTCATCAAAATGCTCCATGGCCTTTGTCATCACAATGCTCCATGGCCCCTGTTATCACAGTGCTCCATGTTACCTTTCATCACAATTCTAGATGACCACTGTCATCACAATGCCCCATGACCCCTGTCATCACAATGCTCCATAACCCCTGTCATCACAATATTCACTGCCCATGTAATCACAATGCTGCTGGTCCCTTGTAATCACAATGTTCCATACCCTTGTCATCACAATGCTCCAGAACTCTTGTCATCATAATGCTCCATGCCCGTGCCATCACAATGCTCCATGGCCCCTGTCATCACAGTGCTCCGTGATACATTTCATCATAATGATAGATGACCACTGTCATCACAATGCTCCATGACACCTGTCATCAGAATTGGCCATGGCCCTTGTCATCACAATGCTCCATGATACTTATCTTCACAATGTTCCATGGCGCATTTCATCACAATGCTCCGTGACCACTGTCATCAAATTGCTGCATGATGCCTGTCATCCCGATGCTCCATGGCCTTTGTCATCAAAATTCTACATGGCCCCTGTAATAACAGTGCTTCAGGACAACTTTTATCACAATGCTCCATGACCACTCTCATCACAATGCCAGATAAGACCTTTCATGACAATGCGCCATGGCCGTTGTCATCACAATATTCTATGACTTCTGTCATCACAATGCTCCATGCCCCTGTCATCACAATGCCCCATCACCCCTGGTATTACAATGCTCCATGACCCCTGTCATCACAATGCTCCGAAACCCTTGTCATCACAATATTCCATGATCCGTGTAATCACGAAGATCCATGAACCATTTCTGTACAATGCTCCAGTACCCCTTTCATTAAAATGCTCCATGGCACTTGTCATCACCATGCTCCAGGAACCCTTCCATCACAATAATCCATGACCCGTTTCCTCACAATTCTCCAGGACCGCTTTCATCACAATGCTCCATTCCCTTGTCATCTCAATGCTTCATGGCCCCTGTAATCACAATGATCCATGCCTTGTCCTCAAAATGCTCCAGAACTCTTGTCATCACAATGCTCCATGCCCATGTCATCACAATGCTGCATGACCCCTGTCATCACAATGCTGCATGACACCTGTCATCACAATGCTCCCTGCCCGTATCATCACAATGCTCCATTACCCATGTCATCGTAGTGATCCATGACCCCTGTCATCACAATGCTCCATGACACCTGTCATCACAATGCTCCGTGGTCTTTGTCATCACAATGCTCCATGACCACTGTCATCACCATGCCCCATGATCCCAGTCATCACAATGCTCCATAGCCCTTGTCATCACAATGCTCCATTATCCCTGTCACCACAATGTTCCATGACTCTTGTCATCAAAATGCCTCATGATCCTTTTAATCACAATGCTCCATGACTCCTTTCATCACAGGCTCCATGATACTTGTCATTACACTGCCCCATGACCTTTTTCAGAACAATGCTCCATGATACCAGTCATCACAATGCTCCATGACCATTGTCGTCACAATGCTCTATGCCCCTTTCAACACAATGCTCCATGACAACTGTCATCACAATGCTCCATGGCCTTTGTCATCACAATTATACATGGCCCCTATCATCACAGTGCTCCATGACACCTTTCATCACAATGCTCCATGACCACTGTCATCACAATGCCCCATGACCCCTGTCATCACAATGCTCCATGGCCCCTGTCATTACAATGCTCCATGACCACTGTCATCACAATATTCCATGATCGGTGTAATCACAATGACCCATGACACCTTTCCTCAGAAGGCTCCAGTATGCCTGTCATCACAATGCTCCAATGTCCGTCTCATCACAATGCTCCATGATCCCTGTCAGCACAACGTTACATGACAATTGTCATCACAATGCTCCATGACACCTGTCACCTCAATGTTGCCTGCCCATGTCATCAAAATGCTCCATGTCCCCTGTAATCACAAGGTTCCATTACACCTGTCATCACAGTGTTCCTTGCCCATGTCATCACAATGCTCCATTACCAATGTAATCAAAAGGTTCGCCTGCCCTTGTCATCAAAATGCTCCATGGCCCCTTTAATCACAATGCTCCATGAAACATGTCATCACAATGTTCCATGACACTTGTCATCACAATGCTCCATGACCCCTGTAATCACAATGCTCCATGACCTAGTCATCACAATGCTCCAGAACTCTTGTCATCGTAATGATGAATGCCCGTGACATCACAAAGCTCCATGATACTTGTCATCACAATGTTCCATGGCCTTGTCATCACAATACTCCATGGACCCTGTCATCACAGTGCTCCATGATACCTTTCATCACAATTCTAGATGACCACTGTCATCACAATGCCCCAAGACACATGTCATCACAATTCGCCATGGCCCTTGTCATCACAATGCTCCATGACCCGTGTCATCACAATGGTCCAGGACACTTGTCATCACAATGATCCATGACCACTTACATCACAATGCTCCTTGACTCCTGTCATCACAATGCTCCATAGCGTATGCATTCGCAATGCTACATGGTCCCTGTAATCCCAATGCTCCATGAACCCTGTCATCACAATGTTCCATGACAGTTGTCATCACAATGCTCCATGGCCCCTGTCAGCACAATGTTCCATGACAGATGTCATCACTGTCCTCCATGGTCCCTGGAATCACAATGCTCCATTCCCTTGTCAACACAATGCTCCAGAACTCTTGTCATCATAATGCTCGATGCCCGTCTCTTCACAATTCTCCATGACATTTTTCATCAAAATGCTCCATGGCCTTTGTCATCACAATGCTCCATGGCCCCTGTTATCACAGTGCTCCATGTTACCTTTCATCACAATTCTAGATGACCACTGTCATCACAATGCCCCATGACCCCTGTCATCACAATGCTCCATAACCCCTGTCATCACAATATTCACTGCCCATGTAATCACAATGCTCCTGGTCCCTTGTAATCACAATGTTCCATACCCTTGTCATCACAATGCTCCAGAACTCTTGTCATCATAATGCTCCATGCCCGTGTCATCACAATGCTCCATGGCCCCTGTCATCACAGTGCTCCGTGATACATTTCATCATAATGATAGATGACCACTGTCATCACAATGCTCCATGACACCTGTCATCAGAATTGGCCATGGCCCTTGTCATCACAATGCTCCATGATACTTATCTTCACAATGTTCCATGGCGCATTTCATCACAATGCTCCGTGACCACTGTCATCAAATTGCTGCATGATGCCTGTCATCCCGATGCTCCATGGCCTTTGTCATCAAAATTCTACATGGCCCCTGTAATAACAGTGCTTCAGGACAACTTTTATCACAATGCTCCATGACCACTCTCATCACAATGCCAGATAAGACCTTTCATGACAATGCGCCATGGCCGTTGTCATCACAATATTCTATGACTTCTGTCATCACAATGCTCCATGCCCCTGTCATCACAATGCCCCATCACCCCTGGTATTACAATGCTCCATGACCCCTGTCATCACAATGCTCTGAAACCCTTCTCATCACAATATTCCATGATCCGTGTAATCACGAAGATCCATGAACCATTTCTGTACAATGCTCCAGTACCCCTTTCATTAAAATGCTCCATGGCACTTGTCATCACCATGCTCCAGGAACCCTTCCATCACAATAATCCATGACCCGTTTCCTCACAATTCTCCAGGACCGCTTTCATCACAATGCTCCATTCCCTTGTCATCTCAATGCTTCATGGCCCCTGTAATCACAATGATCCATGCCTTGTCCTCAAAATGCTCCAGAACTCTTGTCATCACAATGCTCCATGCCCATGTCATCACAATGCTGCATGACCCCTGTCATCACAATGCTGCATGACACCTGTCATCACAATGCTCCATGCCCATATCATCACAATGCTCCATTACCCATGTCATCGTAGTGATCCATGACCCCTGTCATCACAATGCTCCATGACCCCTGTCATCACAATGCTCCGTGGTCTTTGTCATCACAATGCTCCATGACCACTGTCATCACCATGCCCCATGATCCCAGTCATCACAATGCTCCATAGCCCTTGTCATCACAATGCTCCATTATCCCTGTCACCACAATGTTCCATGACTCTTGTCATCAAAATGCCTCATGATCCTTTTAATCACAATGCTCCATGACTCCTTTCATCACAGGCTCCATGATACTTGTCATTACACTGCCCCATGACCTTTTTCAGAACAATGCTCCATGATACCAGTCATCACAATGCTCCATGACCATTGTCGTCACAATGCTCTATGCCCCTTTCAACACAATGCTCCATGACAACTGTCATCACAATGCTCCATGGCCTTTGTCATCACAATTATACATGGCCCCTATCATCACAGTGCTCCATGACACCTTTCATCACAATGCTCCATGACCACTGTCATCACAATGCCCCATGACCCCTGTCATCACAATGCTCCATGGCCCCTGTCATTACAATGCTCCATGACCACTGTCATCACAATATTCCATGATCGGTGTAATCACAATGACCCATGACACCTTTCCTCAGAAGGCTCCAGTATGCCTGTCATCACAATGCTCCAATGTCCGTCTCATCACAATGCTCCATGATCCCTGTCAGCACAACGTTACATGACAATTGTCATCACAATGCTCCATGACACCTGTCACCTCAATGTTGCCTGCCCATGTCATCAAAATGCTCCATGTCCCCTGTAATCACAAGGTTCCATTACACCTGTCATCACAGTGTTCCTTGCCCATGTCATCACAATGCTCCATTACCAATGTAATCAAAAGGTTCGCCTGCCCTTGTCATCAAAATGCTCCATGGCCCCTTTAATCACAATGCTCCATGAAACATGTCATCACAATGTTCCATGACACTTGTCATCACAATGCTCCATGACCCCTGTAATCACAATGCTCCATGACCTAGTCATCACAATGCTCCAGAACTCTTGTCATCGTAATGATGAATGCCCGTGACATCACAAAGCTCCATGATACTTGTCATCACAATGTTCCATGGCCTTGTCATCACAATACTCCATGGACCCTGTCATCACAGTGCTCCATGATACCTTTCATCACAATTCTAGATGACCACTGTCATCACAATGCCCCAAGACACATGTCATCACAATTCGCCATGGCCCTTGTCATCACAATGCTCCATGACCCGTGTCATCACAATGGTCCAGGACACTTGTCATCACAATGATCCATGACCACTTACATCACAATGCTCCTTGACTCCTGTCATCACAATGCTCCATAGCGTATGCATTCGCAATGCTACATGGTCCCTGTAATCCCAATGCTCCATGAACCCTGTCATCACAATGTTCCATGACAGTTGTCATCACAATGCTCCATGGCCCCTGTCAGCACAATGTTCCATGACAGATGTCATCACTGTCCTCCATGGTCCCTGGAATCACAATGCTCCATTCCCTTGTCAACACAATGCTCCAGAACTCTTGTCATCATAATGCTCGATGCCCGTCTCTTCACAATTCTCCATGACATTTTTCATCAAAATGCTCCATGGCCTTTGTCATCACAATGCTCCATGGCCCCTGTTATCACAGTGCTCCATGTTACCTTTCATCACAATTCTAGATGACCACTGTCATCACAATGCCCCATGACCCCTGTCATCACAATGCTCCATAACCCCTGTCATCACAATATTCACTGCCCATGTAATCACAATGCTGCTGGTCCCTTGTAATCACAATGTTCCATACCCTTGTCATCACAATGCTCCAGAACTCTTGTCATCATAATGCTCCATGCCCGTGCCATCACAATGCTCCATGGCCCCTGTCATCACAGTGCTCCGTGATACATTTCATCATAATGATAGATGACCACTGTCATCACAATGCTCCATGACACCTGTCATCAGAATTGGCCATGGCCCTTGTCATCACAATGCTCCATGATACTTATCTTCACAATGTTCCATGGCGCATTTCATCACAATGCTCCGTGACCACTGTCATCAAATTGCTGCATGATGCCTGTCATCCCGATGCTCCATGGCCTTTGTCATCAAAATTCTACATGGCCCCTGTAATAACAGTGCTTCAGGACAACTTTTATCACAATGCTCCATGACCACTCTCATCACAATGCCAGATAAGACCTTTCATGACAATGCGCCATGGCCGTTGTCATCACAATATTCTATGACTTCTGTCATCACAATGCTCCATGCCCCTGTCATCACAATGCCCCATCACCCCTGGTATTACAATGCTCCATGACCCCTGTCATCACAATGCTCCGAAACCCTTGTCATCACAATATTCCATGATCCGTGTAATCACGAAGATCCATGAACCATTTCTGTACAATGCTCCAGTACCCCTTTCATTAAAATGCTCCATGGCACTTGTCATCACCATGCTCCAGGAACCCTTCCATCACAATAATCCATGACCCGTTTCCTCACAATTCTCCAGGACCGCTTTCATCACAATGCTCCATTCCCTTGTCATCTCAATGCTTCATGGCCCCTGTAATCACAATGATCCATGCCTTGTCCTCAAAATGCTCCAGAACTCTTGTCATCACAATGCTCCATGCCCATGTCATCACAATGCTGCATGACCCCTGTCATCACAATGCTGCATGACACCTGTCATCACAATGCTCCCTGCCCGTATCATCACAATGCTCCATTACCCATGTCATCGTAGTGATCCATGACCCCTGTCATCACAATGCTCCATGACACCTGTCATCACAATGCTCCGTGGTCTTTGTCATCACAATGCTCCATGACCACTGTCATCACCATGCCCCATGATCCCAGTCATCACAATGCTCCATAGCCCTTGTCATCACAATGCTCCATTATCCCTGTCACCACAATGTTCCATGACTCTTGTCATCAAAATGCCTCATGATCCTTTTAATCACAATGCTCCATGACTCCTTTCATCACAGGCTCCATGATACTTGTCATTACACTGCCCCATGACCTTTTTCAGAACAATGCTCCATGATACCAGTCATCACAATGCTCCATGACCATTGTCGTCACAATGCTCTATGCCCCTTTCAACACAATGCTCCATGACAACTGTCATCACAATGCTCCATGGCCTTTGTCATCACAATTATACATGGCCCCTATCATCACAGTGCTCCATGACACCTTTCATCACAATGCTCCATGACCACTGTCATCACAATGCCCCATGACCCCTGTCATCACAATGCTCCATGGCCCCTGTCATTACAATGCTCCATGACCACTGTCATCACAATATTCCATGATCGGTGTAATCACAATGACCCATGACACCTTTCCTCAGAAGGCTCCAGTATGCCTGTCATCACAATGCTCCAATGTCCGTCTCATCACAATGCTCCATGATCCCTGTCAGCACAACGTTACATGACAATTGTCATCACAATGCTCCATGACACCTGTCACCTCAATGTTGCCTGCCCATGTCATCAAAATGCTCCATGTCCCCTGTAATCACAAGGTTCCATTACACCTGTCATCACAGTGTTCCTTGCCCATGTCATCACAATGCTCCATTACCAATGTAATCAAAAGGTTCGCCTGCCCTTGTCATCAAAATGCTCCATGGCCCCTTTAATCACAATGCTCCATGAAACATGTCATCACAATGTTCCATGACACTTGTCATCACAATGCTCCATGACCCCTGTAATCACAATGCTCCATGACCTAGTCATCACAATGCTCCAGAACTCTTGTCATCGTAATGATGAATGCCCGTGACATCACAAAGCTCCATGATACTTGTCATCACAATGTTCCATGGCCTTGTCATCACAATACTCCATGGACCCTGTCATCACAGTGCTCCATGATACCTTTCATCACAATTCTAGATGACCACTGTCATCACAATGCCCCAAGACACATGTCATCACAATTCGCCATGGCCCTTGTCATCACAATGCTCCATGACCCGTGTCATCACAATGGTCCAGGACACTTGTCATCACAATGATCCATGACCACTTACATCACAATGCTCCTTGACTCCTGTCATCACAATGCTCCATAGCGTATGCATTCGCAATGCTACATGGTCCCTGTAATCCCAATGCTCCATGAACCCTGTCATCACAATGTTCCATGACAGTTGTCATCACAATGCTCCATGGCCCCTGTCAGCACAATGTTCCATGACAGATGTCATCACTGTCCTCCATGGTCCCTGGAATCACAATGCTCCATTCCCTTGTCAACACAATGCTCCAGAACTCTTGTCATCATAATGCTCGATGCCCGTCTCTTCACAATTCTCCATGACATTTTTCATCAAAATGCTCCATGGCCTTTGTCATCACAATGCTCCATGGCCCCTGTTATCACAGTGCTCCATGTTACCTTTCATCACAATTCTAGATGACCACTGTCATCACAATGCCCCATGACCCCTGTCATCACAATGCTCCATAACCCCTGTCATCACAATATTCACTGCCCATGTAAT
Source organism: Balaenoptera borealis (assembly GCF_965194805.1). NCBI lineage: Eukaryota > Metazoa > Chordata > Mammalia > Artiodactyla > Balaenopteridae > Balaenoptera > Balaenoptera borealis. The sequence goes on from NW_028123546.1 coordinate 283,833, forward strand.
CACAATGCTCCTGGTCCCTTGTAATCACAATGTTCCATACCCTTGTCATCACAATGCTCCAGAACTCTTGTCATCATAATGCTCCATGCCCGTGTCATCACAATGCTCCATGGCCCCTGTCATCACAGTGCTCCGTGATACATTTCATCATAATGATAGATGACCACTGTCATCACAATGCTCCATGACACCTGTCATCAGAATTGGCCATGGCCCTTGTCATCACAATGCTCCATGATACTTATCTTCACAATGTTCCATGGCGCATTTCATCACAATGCTCCGTGACCACTGTCATCAAATTGCTGCATGATGCCTGTCATCCCGATGCTCCATGGCCTTTGTCATCAAAATTCTACATGGCCCCTGTAATAACAGTGCTTCAGGACAACTTTTATCACAATGCTCCATGACCACTCTCATCACAATGCCAGATAAGACCTTTCATGACAATGCGCCATGGCCGTTGTCATCACAATATTCTATGACTTCTGTCATCACAATGCTCCATGCCCCTGTCATCACAATGCCCCATCACCCCTGGTATTACAATGCTCCATGACCCCTGTCATCACAATGCTCTGAAACCCTTCTCATCACAATATTCCATGATCCGTGTAATCACGAAGATCCATGAACCATTTCTGTACAATGCTCCAGTACCCCTTTCATTAAAATGCTCCATGGCACTTGTCATCACCATGCTCCAGGAACCCTTCCATCACAATAATCCATGACCCGTTTCCTCACAATTCTCCAGGACCGCTTTCATCACAATGCTCCATTCCCTTGTCATCTCAATGCTTCATGGCCCCTGTAATCACAATGATCCATGCCTTGTCCTCAAAATGCTCCAGAACTCTTGTCATCACAATGCTCCATGCCCATGTCATCACAATGCTGCATGACCCCTGTCATCACAATGCTGCATGACACCTGTCATCACAATGCTCCATGCCCATATCATCACAATGCTCCATTACCCATGTCATCGTAGTGATCCATGACCCCTGTCATCACAATGCTCCATGACACCTGTCATCACAATGCTCCGTGGTCTTTGTCATCACAATGCTCCATGACCACTGTCATCACCATGCCCCATGATCCCAGTCATCACAATGCTCCATAGCCCTTGTCATCACAATGCTCCATTATCCCTGTCACCACAATGTTCCATGACTCTTGTCATCAAAATGCCTCATGATCCTTTTAATCACAATGCTCCATGACTCCTTTCATCACAGGCTCCATGATACTTGTCATTACACTGCCCCATGACCTTTTTCAGAACAATGCTCCATGATACCAGTCATCACAATGCTCCATGACCATTGTCGTCACAATGCTCTATGCCCCTTTCAACACAATGCTCCATGACAACTGTCATCACAATGCTCCATGGCCTTTGTCATCACAATTATACATGGCCCCTATCATCACAGTGCTCCATGACACCTTTCATCACAATGCTCCATGACCACTGTCATCACAATGCCCCATGACCCCTGTCATCACAATGCTCCATGGCCCCTGTCATTACAATGCTCCATGACCACTGTCATCACAATATTCCATGATCGGTGTAATCACAATGACCCATGACACCTTTCCTCAGAAGGCTCCAGTATGCCTGTCATCACAATGCTCCAATGTCCGTCTCATCACAATGCTCCATGATCCCTGTCAGCACAACGTTACATGACAATTGTCATCACAATGCTCCATGACACCTGTCACCTCAATGTTGCCTGCCCATGTCATCAAAATGCTCCATGTCCCCTGTAATCACAAGGTTCCATTACACCTGTCATCACAGTGTTCCTTGCCCATGTCATCACAATGCTCCATTACCAATGTAATCAAAAGGTTCGCCTGCCCTTGTCATCAAAATGCTCCATGGCCCCTTTAATCACAATGCTCCATGAAACATGTCATCACAATGTTCCATGACACTTGTCATCACAATGCTCCATGACCCCTGTAATCACAATGCTCCATGACCTAGTCATCACAATGCTCCAGAACTCTTGTCATCGTAATGATGAATGCCCGTGACATCACAAAGCTCCATGATACTTGTCATCACAATGTTCCATGGCCTTGTCATCACAATACTCCATGGACCCTGTCATCACAGTGCTCCATGATACCTTTCATCACAATTCTAGATGACCACTGTCATCACAATGCCCCAAGACACATGTCATCACAATTCGCCATGGCCCTTGTCATCACAATGCTCCATGACCCGTGTCATCACAATGGTCCAGGACACTTGTCATCACAATGATCCATGACCACTTACATCACAATGCTCCTTGACTCCTGTCATCACAATGCTCCATAGCGTATGCATTCGCAATGCTACATGGTCCCTGTAATCCCAATGCTCCATGAACCCTGTCATCACAATGTTCCATGACAGTTGTCATCACAATGCTCCATGGCCCCTGTCAGCACAATGTTCCATGACAGATGTCATCACTGTCCTCCATGGTCCCTGGAATCACAATGCTCCATTCCCTTGTCAACACAATGCTCCAGAACTCTTGTCATCATAATGCTCCATGTCCGTCTCATCACAATGCTCCATGACATTTTTCATCAAAATGCTCCATGGCCTTTGTCATCACAATGCTCCATGGCCCCTGTTATCACAGTGCTCCATGTTACCTTTCATCACAATTCTAGATGACCACTGTCATCACAATGCCCCATGACCCCTGTCATCACAATGCTCCATAACCCCTGTCATCACAATATTCACTGCCCATGTAATCACAATGCTGCTGGTCCCTTGTAATCACAATGTTCCATACCCTTGTCATCACAATGCTCCAGAACTCTTGTCATCATAATGCTCCATGCCCGTGTCATCACAATGCTCCATGGCCCCTGTCATCACAGTGCTCCGTGATACATTTCATCATAATGATAGATGACCACTGTCATCACAATGCTCCATGACACCTGTCATCAGAATTGGCCATGGCCCTTGTCATCACAATGCTCCATGATACTTATCTTCACAATGTTCCATGGCGCATTTCATCACAATGCTCCGTGACCACTGTCATCAAATTGCTGCATGATGCCTGTCATCCCGATGCTCCATGGCCTTTGTCATCAAAATTCTACATGGCCCCTGTAATAACAGTGCTTCAGGACAACTTTTATCACAATGCTCCATGACCACTCTCATCACAATGCCAGATAAGACCTTTCATGACAATGCGCCATGGCCGTTGTCATCACAATATTCTATGACTTCTGTCATCACAATGCTCCATGCCCCTGTCATCACAATGCCCCATCACCCCTGGTATTACAATACTCCATGACCCCTGTCATCACAATGCTCCAAAACCCTTGTCATCACAATATTCCATGATCCGTGTAATCACGAAGATCCATGAACCATTTCTGTACAATGCTCCAGTACCCCTTTCATTAAAATGCTCCATGGCACTTGTCATCACCATGCTCCAGGAACCCTTCCATCACAATAATCCATGACCCGTTTCCTCACAATTCTCCAGGACCGCTTTCATCACAATGCTCCATTCCCTTGTCATCTCAATGCTTCATGGCCCCTGTAATCACAATGATCCATGCCTTGTCCTCAAAATGCTCCAGAACTCTTGTCATCACAATGCTCCATGCCCATGTCATCACAATGCTGCATGACCCCTGTCATCACAATGCTGCATGACACCTGTCATCACAATGCTCCATGCCCGTATCATCACAATGCTCCATTACCCATGTCATCGTAGTGATCCATGACCCCTGTCATCACAATGCTCCATGACCCCTGTCATCACAATGCTCCGTGGTCTTTGTCATCACAATGCTCCATGACCACTGTCATCACCATGCCCCATGATCCCAGTCATCACAATGCTCCATAGCCCTTGTCATCACAATGCTCCATTATCCCTGTCACCACAATGTTCCATGACTCTTGTCATCAAAATGCCTCATGATCCTTTTAATCACAATGCTCCATGACTCCTTTCATCACAGGCTCCATGATACTTGTCATTACACTGCCCCATGACCTTTTTCAGAACAATGCTCCATGATACCAGTCATCACAATGCTCCATGACCATTGTCGTCACAATGCTCTATGCCCCTTTCAACACAATGCTCCATGACAACTGTCATCACAATGCTCCATGGCCTTTGTCATCACAATTATACATGGCCCCTATCATCACAGTGCTCCATGACACCTTTCATCACAATGCTCCATGACCACTGTCATCACAATGCCCCATGACCCCTGTCATCACAATGCTCCATGGCCCCTGTCATTACAATGCTCCATGACCACTGTCATCACAATATTCCATGATCGGTGTAATCACAATGACCCATGACACCTTTCCTCAGAAGGCTCCAGTATGCCTGTCATCACAATGCTCCAATGTCCGTCTCATCACAATGCTCCATGATCCCTGTCAGCACAACGTTACATGACAATTGTCATCACAATGCTCCATGACACCTGTCACCTCAATGTTGCCTGCCCATGTCATCAAAATGCTCCATGTCCCCTGTAATCACAAGGTTCCATTACACCTGTCATCACAGTGTTCCTTGCCCATGTCATCACAATGCTCCATTACCAATGTAATCAAAAGGTTCGCCTGCCCTTGTCATCAAAATGCTCCATGGCCCCTTTAATCACAATGCTCCATGAAACATGTCATCACAATGTTCCATGACACTTGTCATCACAATGCTCCATGACCCCTGTAATCACAATGCTCCATGACCTAGTCATCACAATGCTCCAGAACTCTTGTCATCGTAATGATGAATGCCCGTGACATCACAAAGCTCCATGATACTTGTCATCACAATGTTCCATGGCCTTGTCATCACAATACTCCATGGACCCTGTCATCACAGTGCTCCATGATACCTTTCATCACAATTCTAGATGACCACTGTCATCACAATGCCCCAAGACACATGTCATCACAATTCGCCATGGCCCTTGTCATCACAATGCTCCATGACCCGTGTCATCACAATGGTCCAGGACACTTGTCATCACAATGATCCATGACCACTTACATCACAATGCTCCTTGACTCCTGTCATCACAATGCTCCATAGCGTATGCATTCGCAATGCTACATGGTCCCTGTAATCCCAATGCTCCATGAACCCTGTCATCACAATGTTCCATGACAGTTGTCATCACAATGCTCCATGGCCCCTGTCAGCACAATGTTCCATGACAGATGTCATCACTGTCCTCCATGGTCCCTGGAATCACAATGCTCCATTCCCTTGTCAACACAATGCTCCAGAACTCTTGTCATCATAATGCTCGATGCCCGTCTCTTCACAATTCTCCATGACATTTTTCATCAAAATGCTCCATGGCCTTTGTCATCACAATGCTCCATGGCCCCTGTTATCACAGTGCTCCATGTTACCTTTCATCACAATTCTAGATGACCACTGTCATCACAATGCCCCATGACCCCTGTCATCACAATGCTCCATAACCCCTGTCATCACAATATTCACTGCCCATGTAATCACAATGCTGCTGGTCCCTTGTAATCACAATGTTCCATACCCTTGTCATCACAATGCTCCAGAACTCTTGTCATCATAATGCTCCATGCCCGTGCCATCACAATGCTCCATGGCCCCTGTCATCACAGTGCTCCGTGATACATTTCATCATAATGATAGATGACCACTGTCATCACAATGCTCCATGACACCTGTCATCAGAATTGGCCATGGCCCTTGTCATCACAATGCTCCATGATACTTATCTTCACAATGTTCCATGGCGCATTTCATCACAATGCTCCGTGACCACTGTCATCAAATTGCTGCATGATGCCTGTCATCCCGATGCTCCATGGCCTTTGTCATCAAAATTCTACATGGCCCCTGTAATAACAGTGCTTCAGGACAACTTTTATCACAATGCTCCATGACCACTCTCATCACAATGCCAGATAAGACCTTTCATGACAATGCGCCATGGCCGTTGTCATCACAATATTCTATGACTTCTGTCATCACAATGCTCCATGCCCCTGTCATCACAATGCCCCATCACCCCTGGTATTACAATGCTCCATGACCCCTGTCATCACAATGCTCCGAAACCCTTGTCATCACAATATTCCATGATCCGTGTAATCACGAAGATCCATGAACCATTTCTGTACAATGCTCCAGTACCCCTTTCATTAAAATGCTCCATGGCACTTGTCATCACCATGCTCCAGGAACCCTTCCATCACAATAATCCATGACCCGTTTCCTCACAATTCTCCAGGACCGCTTTCATCACAATGCTCCATTCCCTTGTCATCTCAATGCTTCATGGCCCCTGTAATCACAATGATCCATGCCTTGTCCTCAAAATGCTCCAGAACTCTTGTCATCACAATGCTCCATGCCCATGTCATCACAATGCTGCATGACCCCTGTCATCACAATGCTGCATGACACCTGTCATCACAATGCTCCCTGCCCGTATCATCACAATGCTCCATTACCCATGTCATCGTAGTGATCCATGACCCCTGTCATCACAATGCTCCATGACACCTGTCATCACAATGCTCCGTGGTCTTTGTCATCACAATGCTCCATGACCACTGTCATCACCATGCCCCATGATCCCAGTCATCACAATGCTCCATAGCCCTTGTCATCACAATGCTCCATTATCCCTGTCACCACAATGTTCCATGACTCTTGTCATCAAAATGCCTCATGATCCTTTTAATCACAATGCTCCATGACTCCTTTCATCACAGGCTCCATGATACTTGTCATTACACTGCCCCATGACCTTTTTCAGAACAATGCTCCATGATACCAGTCATCACAATGCTCCATGACCATTGTCGTCACAATGCTCTATGCCCCTTTCAACACAATGCTCCATGACAACTGTCATCACAATGCTCCATGGCCTTTGTCATCACAATTATACATGGCCCCTATCATCACAGTGCTCCATGACACCTTTCATCACAATGCTCCATGACCACTGTCATCACAATGCCCCATGACCCCTGTCATCACAATGCTCCATGGCCCCTGTCATTACAATGCTCCATGACCACTGTCATCACAATATTCCATGATCGGTGTAATCACAATGACCCATGACACCTTTCCTCAGAAGGCTCCAGTATGCCTGTCATCACAATGCTCCAATGTCCGTCTCATCACAATGCTCCATGATCCCTGTCAGCACAACGTTACATGACAATTGTCATCACAATGCTCCATGACACCTGTCACCTCAATGTTGCCTGCCCATGTCATCAAAATGCTCCATGTCCCCTGTAATCACAAGGTTCCATTACACCTGTCATCACAGTGTTCCTTGCCCATGTCATCACAATGCTCCATTACCAATGTAATCAAAAGGTTCGCCTGCCCTTGTCATCAAAATGCTCCATGGCCCCTTTAATCACAATGCTCCATGAAACATGTCATCACAATGTTCCATGACACTTGTCATCACAATGCTCCATGACCCCTGTAATCACAATGCTCCATGACCTAGTCATCACAATGCTCCAGAACTCTTGTCATCGTAATGATGAATGCCCGTGACATCACAAAGCTCCATGATACTTGTCATCACAATGTTCCATGGCCTTGTCATCACAATACTCCATGGACCCTGTCATCACAGTGCTCCATGATACCTTTCATCACAATTCTAGATGACCACTGTCATCACAATGCCCCAAGACACATGTCATCACAATTCGCCATGGCCCTTGTCATCACAATGCTCCATGACCCGTGTCATCACAATGGTCCAGGACACTTGTCATCACAATGATCCATGACCACTTACATCACAATGCTCCTTGACTCCTGTCATCACAATGCTCCATAGCGTATGCATTCGCAATGCTACATGGTCCCTGTAATCCCAATGCTCCATGAACCCTGTCATCACAATGTTCCATGACAGTTGTCATCACAATGCTCCATGGCCCCTGTCAGCACAATGTTCCATGACAGATGTCATCACTGTCCTCCATGGTCCCTGGAATCACAATGCTCCATTCCCTTGTCAACACAATGCTCCAGAACTCTTGTCATCATAATGCTCGATGCCCGTCTCTTCACAATTCTCCATGACATTTTTCATCAAAATGCTCCATGGCCTTTGTCATCACAATGCTCCATGGCCCCTGTTATCACAGTGCTCCATGTTACCTTTCATCACAATTCTAGATGACCACTGTCATCACAATGCCCCATGACCCCTGTCATCACAATGCTCCATAACCCCTGTCATCACAATATTCACTGCCCATGTAATCACAATGCTCCTGGTCCCTTGTAATCACAATGTTCCATACCCTTGTCATCACAATGCTCCAGAACTCTTGTCATCATAATGCTCCATGCCCGTGTCATCACAATGCTCCATGGCCCCTGTCATCACAGTGCTCCGTGATACATTTCATCATAATGATAGATGACCACTGTCATCACAATGCTCCATGACACCTGTCATCAGAATTGGCCATGGCCCTTGTCATCACAATGCTCCATGATACTTATCTTCACAATGTTCCATGGCGCATTTCATCACAATGCTCCGTGACCACTGTCATCAAATTGCTGCATGATGCCTGTCATCCCGATGCTCCATGGCCTTTGTCATCAAAATTCTACATGGCCCCTGTAATAACAGTGCTTCAGGACAACTTTTATCACAATGCTCCATGACCACTCTCATCACAATGCCAGATAAGACCTTTCATGACAATGCGCCATGGCCGTTGTCATCACAATATTCTATGACTTCTGTCATCACAATGCTCCATGCCCCTGTCATCACAATGCCCCATCACCCCTGGTATTACAATGCTCCATGACCCCTGTCATCACAATGCTCTGAAACCCTTCTCATCACAATATTCCATGATCCGTGTAATCACGAAGATCCATGAACCATTTCTGTACAATGCTCCAGTACCCCTTTCATTAAAATGCTCCATGGCACTTGTCATCACCATGCTCCAGGAACCCTTCCATCACAATAATCCATGACCCGTTTCCTCACAATTCTCCAGGACCGCTTTCATCACAATGCTCCATTCCCTTGTCATCTCAATGCTTCATGGCCCCTGTAATCACAATGATCCATGCCTTGTCCTCAAAATGCTCCAGAACTCTTGTCATCACAATGCTCCATGCCCATGTCATCACAATGCTGCATGACCCCTGTCATCACAATGCTGCATGACACCTGTCATCACAATGCTCCATGCCCATATCATCACAATGCTCCATTACCCATGTCATCGTAGTGATCCATGACCCCTGTCATCACAATGCTCCATGACCCCTGTCATCACAATGCTCCGTGGTCTTTGTCATCACAATGCTCCATGACCACTGTCATCACCATGCCCCATGATCCCAGTCATCACAATGCTCCATAGCCCTTGTCATCACAATGCTCCATTATCCCTGTCACCACAATGTTCCATGACTCTTGTCATCAAAATGCCTCATGATCCTTTTAATCACAATGCTCCATGACTCCTTTCATCACAGGCTCCATGATACTTGTCATTACACTGCCCCATGACCTTTTTCAGAACAATGCTCCATGATACCAGTCATCACAATGCTCCATGACCATTGTCGTCACAATGCTCTATGCCCCTTTCAACACAATGCTCCATGACAACTGTCATCACAATGCTCCATGGCCTTTGTCATCACAATTATACATGGCCCCTATCATCACAGTGCTCCATGACACCTTTCATCACAATGCTCCATGACCACTGTCATCACAATGCCCCATGACCCCTGTCATCACAATGCTCCATGGCCCCTGTCATTACAATGCTCCATGACCACTGTCATCACAATATTCCATGATCGGTGTAATCACAATGACCCATGACACCTTTCCTCAGAAGGCTCCAGTATGCCTGTCATCACAATGCTCCAATGTCCGTCTCATCACAATGCTCCATGATCCCTGTCAGCACAACGTTACATGACAATTGTCATCACAATGCTCCATGACACCTGTCACCTCAATGTTGCCTGCCCATGTCATCAAAATGCTCCATGTCCCCTGTAATCACAAGGTTCCATTACACCTGTCATCACAGTGTTCCTTGCCCATGTCATCACAATGCTCCATTACCAATGTAATCAAAAGGTTCGCCTGCCCTTGTCATCAAAATGCTCCATGGCCCCTTTAATCACAATGCTCCATGAAACATGTCATCACAATGTTCCATGACACTTGTCATCACAATGCTCCATGACCCCTGTAATCACAATGCTCCATGACCTAGTCATCACAATGCTCCAGAACTCTTGTCATCGTAATGATGAATGCCCGTGACATCACAAAGCTCCATGATACTTGTCATCACAATGTTCCATGGCCTTGTCATCACAATACTCCATGGACCCTGTCATCACAGTGCTCCATGATACCTTTCATCACAATTCTAGATGACCACTGTCATCACAATGCCCCAAGACACATGTCATCACAATTCGCCATGGCCCTTGTCATCACAATGCTCCATGACCCGTGTCATCACAATGGTCCAGGACACTTGTCATCACAATGATCCATGACCACTTACATCACAATGCTCCTTGACTCCTGTCATCACAATGCTCCATAGCGTATGCATTCGCAATGCTACATGGTCCCTGTAATCCCAATGCTCCATGAACCCTGTCATCACAATGTTCCATGACAGTTGTCATCACAATGCTCCATGGCCCCTGTCAGCACAATGTTCCATGACAGATGTCATCACTGTCCTCCATGGTCCCTGGAATCACAATGCTCCATTCCCTTGTCAACACAATGCTCCAGAACTCTTGTCATCATAATGCTCGATGCCCGTCTCTTCACAATTCTCCATGACATTTTTCATCAAAATGCTCCATGGCCTTTGTCATCACAATGCTCCATGGCCCCTGTTATCACAGTGCTCCATGTTACCTTTCATCACAATTCTAGATGACCACTGTCATCACAATGCCCCATGACCCCTGTCATCACAATGCTCCATAACCCCTGTCATCACAATATTCACTGCCCATGTAATCACAATGCTGCTGGTCCCTTGTAATCACAATGTTCCATACCCTTGTCATCACAATGCTCCAGAACTCTTGTCATCATAATGCTCCATGCCCGTGCCATCACAATGCTCCATGGCCCCTGTCATCACAGTGCTCCGTGATACATTTCATCATAATGATAGATGACCACTGTCATCACAATGCTCCATGACACCTGTCATCAGAATTGGCCATGGCCCTTGTCATCACAATGCTCCATGATACTTATCTTCACAATGTTCCATGGCGCATTTCATCACAATGCTCCGTGACCACTGTCATCAAATTGCTGCATGATGCCTGTCATCCCGATGCTCCATGGCCTTTGTCATCAAAATTCTACATGGCCCCTGTAATAACAGTGCTTCAGGACAACTTTTATCACAATGCTCCATGACCACTCTCATCACAATGCCAGATAAGACCTTTCATGACAATGCGCCATGGCCGTTGTCATCACAATATTCTATGACTTCTGTCATCACAATGCTCCATGCCCCTGTCATCACAATGCCCCATCACCCCTGGTATTACAATGCTCCATGACCCCTGTCATCACAATGCTCCGAAACCCTTGTCATCACAATATTCCATGATCCGTGTAATCACGAAGATCCATGAACCATTTCTGTACAATGCTCCAGTACCCCTTTCATTAAAATGCTCCATGGCACTTGTCATCACCATGCTCCAGGAACCCTTCCATCACAATAATCCATGACCCGTTTCCTCACAATTCTCCAGGACCGCTTTCATCACAATGCTCCATTCCCTTGTCATCTCAATGCTTCATGGCCCCTGTAATCACAATGATCCATGCCTTGTCCTCAAAATGCTCCAGAACTCTTGTCATCACAATGCTCCATGCCCATGTCATCACAATGCTGCATGACCCCTGTCATCACAATGCTGCATGACACCTGTCATCACAATGCTCCCTGCCCGTATCATCACAATGCTCCATTACCCATGTCATCGTAGTGATCCATGACCCCTGTCATCACAATGCTCCATGACACCTGTCATCACAATGCTCCGTGGTCTTTGTCATCACAATGCTCCATGACCACTGTCATCACCATGCCCCATGATCCCAGTCATCACAATGCTCCATAGCCCTTGTCATCACAATGCTCCATTATCCCTGTCACCACAATGTTCCATGACTCTTGTCATCAAAATGCCTCATGATCCTTTTAATCACAATGCTCCATGACTCCTTTCATCACAGGCTCCATGATACTTGTCATTACACTGCCCCATGACCTTTTTCAGAACAATGCTCCATGATACCAGTCATCACAATGCTCCATGACCATTGTCGTCACAATGCTCTATGCCCCTTTCAACACAATGCTCCATGACAACTGTCATCACAATGCTCCATGGCCTTTGTCATCACAATTATACATGGCCCCTATCATCACAGTGCTCCATGACACCTTTCATCACAATGCTCCATGACCACTGTCATCACAATGCCCCATGACCCCTGTCATCACAATGCTCCATGGCCCCTGTCATTACAATGCTCCATGACCACTGTCATCACAATATTCCATGATCGGTGTAATCACAATGACCCATGACACCTTTCCTCAGAAGGCTCCAGTATGCCTGTCATCACAATGCTCCAATGTCCGTCTCATCACAATGCTCCATGATCCCTGTCAGCACAACGTTACATGACAATTGTCATCACAATGCTCCATGACACCTGTCACCTCAATGTTGCCTGCCCATGTCATCAAAATGCTCCATGTCCCCTGTAATCACAAGGTTCCATTACACCTGTCATCACAGTGTTCCTTGCCCATGTCATCACAATGCTCCATTACCAATGTAATCAAAAGGTTCGCCTGCCCTTGTCATCAAAATGCTCCATGGCCCCTTTAATCACAATGCTCCATGAAACATGTCATCACAATGTTCCATGACACTTGTCATCACAATGCTCCATGACCCCTGTAATCACAATGCTCCATGACCTAGTCATCACAATGCTCCAGAACTCTTGTCATCGTAATGATGAATGCCCGTGACATCACAAAGCTCCATGATACTTGTCATCACAATGTTCCATGGCCTTGTCATCACAATACTCCATGGACCCTGTCATCACAGTGCTCCATGATACCTTTCATCACAATTCTAGATGACCACTGTCATCACAATGCCCCAAGACACATGTCATCACAATTCGCCATGGCCCTTGTCATCACAATGCTCCATGACCCGTGTCATCACAATGGTCCAGGACACTTGTCATCACAATGATCCATGACCACTTACATCACAATGCTCCTTGACTCCTGTCATCACAATGCTCCATAGCGTATGCATTCGCAATGCTACATGGTCCCTGTAATCCCAATGCTCCATGAACCCTGTCATCACAATGTTCCATGACAGTTGTCATCACAATGCTCCATGGCCCCTGTCAGCACAATGTTCCATGACAGATGTCATCACTGTCCTCCATGGTCCCTGGAATCACAATGCTCCATTCCCTTGTCAACACAATGCTCCAGAACTCTTGTCATCATAATGCTCGATGCCCGTCTCTTCACAATTCTCCATGACATTTTTCATCAAAATGCTCCATGGCCTTTGTCATCACAATGCTCCATGGCCCCTGTTATCACAGTGCTCCATGTTACCTTTCATCACAATTCTAGATGACCACTGTCATCACAATGCCCCATGACCCCTGTCATCACAATGCTCCATAACCCCTGTCATCACAATATTCACTGCCCATGTAATCACAATGCTCCTGGTCCCTTGTAATCACAATGTTCCATACCCTTGTCATCACAATGCTCCAGAACTCTTGTCATCATAATGCTCCATGCCCGTGTCATCACAATGCTCCATGGCCCCTGTCATCACAGTGCTCCGTGATACATTTCATCATAATGATAGATGACCACTGTCATCACAATGCTCCATGACACCTGTCATCAGAATTGGCCATGGCCCTTGTCATCACAATGCTCCATGATACTTATCTTCACAATGTTCCATGGCGCATTTCATCACAATGCTCCGTGACCACTGTCATCAAATTGCTGCATGATGCCTGTCATCCCGATGCTCCATGGCCTTTGTCATCAAAATTCTACATGGCCCCTGTAATAACAGTGCTTCAGGACAACTTTTATCACAATGCTCCATGACCACTCTCATCACAATGCCAGATAAGACCTTTCATGACAATGCGCCATGGCCGTTGTCATCACAATATTCTATGACTTCTGTCATCACAATGCTCCATGCCCCTGTCATCACAATGCCCCATCACCCCTGGTATTACAATGCTCCATGACCCCTGTCATCACAATGCTCTGAAACCCTTCTCATCACAATATTCCATGATCCGTGTAATCACGAAGATCCATGAACCATTTCTGTACAATGCTCCAGTACCCCTTTCATTAAAATGCTCCATGGCACTTGTCATCACCATGCTCCAGGAACCCTTCCATCACAATAATCCATGACCCGTTTCCTCACAATTCTCCAGGACCGCTTTCATCACAATGCTCCATTCCCTTGTCATCTCAATGCTTCATGGCCCCTGTAATCACAATGATCCATGCCTTGTCCTCAAAATGCTCCAGAACTCTTGTCATCACAATGCTCCATGCCCATGTCATCACAATGCTGCATGACCCCTGTCATCACAATGCTGCATGACACCTGTCATCACAATGCTGCCTGCCCGTATCATCACAATGCTCCATTACCCATGTCATCGTAGTGATCCATGACCCCTGTCATCACAATGCTCCATGACCCCTGTCATCACAATGCTCCGTGGTCTTTGTCATCACAATGCTCCATGACCACTGTCATCACCATGCCCCATGATCCCAGTCATCACAATGCTCCATAGCCCTTGTCATCACAATGCTCCATTATCCCTGTCACCACAATGTTCCATGACTCTTGTCATCAAAATGCCTCATGATCCTTTTAATCACAATGCTCCATGACTCCTTTCATCACAGGCTCCATGATACTTGTCATTACACTGCCCCATGACCTTTTTCAGAACAATGCTCCATGATACCAGTCATCACAATGCTCCATGACCATTGTCGTCACAATGCTCTATGCCCCTTTCAACACAATGCTCCATGACAACTGTCATCACAATGCTCCATGGCCTTTGTCATCACAATTATACATGGCCCCTATCATCACAGTGCTCCATGACACCTTTCATCACAATGCTCCATGACCACTGTCATCACAATGCCCCATGACCCCTGTCATCACAATGCTCCATGGCCCCTGTCATTACAATGCTCCATGACCACTGTCATCACAATATTCCATGATCGGTGTAATCACAATGACCCATGACACCTTTCCTCAGAAGGCTCCAGTATGCCTGTCATCACAATGCTCCAATGTCCGTCTCATCACAATGCTCCATGATCCCTGTCAGCACAACGTTACATGACAATTGTCATCACAATGCTCCATGACACCTGTCACCTCAATGTTGCCTGCCCATGTCATCAAAATGCTCCATGTCCCCTGTAATCACAAGGTTCCATTACACCTGTCATCACAGTGTTCCTTGCCCATGTCATCACAATGCTCCATTACCAATGTAATCAAAAGGTTCGCCTGCCCTTGTCATCAAAATGCTCCATGGCCCCTTTAATCACAATGCTCCATGAAACATGTCATCACAATGTTCCATGACACTTGTCATCACAATGCTCCATGACCCCTGTAATCACAATGCTCCATGACCTAGTCATCACAATGCTCCAGAACTCTTGTCATCGTAATGATGAATGCCCGTGACATCACAAAGCTCCATGATACTTGTCATCACAATGTTCCATGGCCTTGTCATCACAATACTCCATGGACCCTGTCATCACAGTGCTCCATGATACCTTTCATCACAATTCTAGATGACCACTGTCATCACAATGCCCCAAGACACATGTCATCACAATTCGCCATGGCCCTTGTCATCACAATGCTCCATGACCCGTGTCATCACAATGGTCCAGGACACTTGTCATCACAATGATCCATGACCACTTACATCACAATGCTCCTTGACTCCTGTCATCACAATGCTCCATAGCGTATGCATTCGCAATGCTACATGGTCCCTGTAATCCCAATGCTCCATGAACCCTGTCATCACAATGTTCCATGACAGTTGTCATCACAATGCTCCATGGCCCCTGTCAGCACAATGTTCCATGACAGATGTCATCACTGTCCTCCATGGTCCCTGGAATCACAATGCTCCATTCCCTTGTCAACACAATGCTCCAGAACTCTTGTCATCATAATGCTCGATGCCCGTCTCTTCACAATTCTCCATGACATTTTTCATCAAAATGCTCCATGGCCTTTGTCATCACAATGCTCCATGGCCCCTGTTATCACAGTGCTCCATGTTACCTTTCATCACAATTCTAGATGACCACTGTCATCACAATGCCCCATGACCCCTGTCATCACAATGCTCCATAACCCCTGTCATCACAATATTCACTGCCCATGTAATCACAATGCTGCTGGTCCCTTGTAATCACAATGTTCCATACCCTTGTCATCACAATGCTCCAGAACTCTTGTCATCATAATGCTCCATGCCCGTGTCATCACAATGCTCCATGGCCCCTGTCATCACAGTGCTCCGTGATACATTTCATCATAATGATAGATGACCACTGTCATCACAATGCTCCATGACACCTGTCATCAGAATTGGCCATGGCCCTTGTCATCACAATGCTCCATGATACTTATCTTCACAATGTTCCATGGCGCATTTCATCACAATGCTCCGTGACCACTGTCATCAAATTGCTGCATGATGCCTGTCATCCCGATGCTCCATGGCCTTTGTCATCAAAATTCTACATGGCCCCTGTAATAACAGTGCTTCAGGACAACTTTTATCACAATGCTCCATGACCACTCTCATCACAATGCCAGATAAGACCTTTCATGACAATGCGCCATGGCCGTTGTCATCACAATATTCTATGACTTCTGTCATCACAATGCTCCATGCCCCTGTCATCACAATGCCCCATCACCCCTGGTATTACAATGCTCCATGACCCCTGTCATCACAATGCTCTGAAACCCTTCTCATCACAATATTCCATGATCCGTGTAATCACGAAGATCCATGAACCATTTCTGTACAATGCTCCAGTACCCCTTTCATTAAAATGCTCCATGGCACTTGTCATCACCATGCTCCAGGAACCCTTCCATCACAATAATCCATGACCCGTTTCCTCACAATTCTCCAGGACCGCTTTCATCACAATGCTCCATTCCCTTGTCATCTCAATGCTTCATGGCCCCTGTAATCACAATGATCCATGCCTTGTCCTCAAAATGCTCCAGAACTCTTGTCATCACAATGCTCCATGCCCATGTCATCACAATGCTGCATGACCCCTGTCATCACAATGCTGCATGACACCTGTCATCACAATGCTCCATGCCCATATCATCACAATGCTCCATTACCCATGTCATCGTAGTGATCCATGACCCCTGTCATCACAATGCTCCATGACACCTGTCATCACAATGCTCCGTGGTCTTTGTCATCACAATGCTCCATGACCACTGTCATCACCATGCCCCATGATCCCAGTCATCACAATGCTCCATAGCCCTTGTCATCACAATGCTCCATTATCCCTGTCACCACAATGTTCCATGACTCTTGTCATCAAAATGCCTCATGATCCTTTTAATCACAATGCTCCATGACTCCTTTCATCACAGGCTCCATGATACTTGTCATTACACTGCCCCATGACCTTTTTCAGAACAATGCTCCATGATACCAGTCATCACAATGCTCCATGACCATTGTCGTCACAATGCTCTATGCCCCTTTCAACACAATGCTCCATGACAACTGTCATCACAATGCTCCATGGCCTTTGTCATCACAATTATACATGGCCCCTATCATCACAGTGCTCCATGACACCTTTCATCACAATGCTCCATGACCACTGTCATCACAATGCCCCATGACCCCTGTCATCACAATGCTCCATGGCCCCTGTCATTACAATGCTCCATGACCACTGTCATCACAATATTCCATGATCGGTGTAATCACAATGACCCATGACACCTTTCCTCAGAAGGCTCCAGTATGCCTGTCATCACAATGCTCCAATGTCCGTCTCATCACAATGCTCCATGATCCCTGTCAGCACAACGTTACATGACAATTGTCATCACAATGCTCCATGACACCTGTCACCTCAATGTTGCCTGCCCATGTCATCAAAATGCTCCATGTCCCCTGTAATCACAAGGTTCCATTACACCTGTCATCACAGTGTTCCTTGCCCATGTCATCACAATGCTCCATTACCAATGTAATCAAAAGGTTCGCCTGCCCTTGTCATCAAAATGCTCCATGGCCCCTTTAATCACAATGCTCCATGAAACATGTCATCACAATGTTCCATGACACTTGTCATCACAATGCTCCATGACCCCTGTAATCACAATGCTCCATGACCTAGTCATCACAATGCTCCAGAACTCTTGTCATCGTAATGATGAATGCCCGTGACATCACAAAGCTCCATGATACTTGTCATCACAATGTTCCATGGCCTTGTCATCACAATACTCCATGGACCCTGTCATCACAGTGCTCCATGATACCTTTCATCACAATTCTAGATGACCACTGTCATCACAATGCCCCAAGACACATGTCATCACAATTCGCCATGGCCCTTGTCATCACAATGCTCCATGACCCGTGTCATCACAATGGTCCAGGACACTTGTCATCACAATGATCCATGACCACTTACATCACAATGCTCCTTGACTCCTGTCATCACAATGCTCCATAGCGTATGCATTCGCAATGCTACATGGTCCCTGTAATCCCAATGCTCCATGAACCCTGTCATCACAATGTTCCATGACAGTTGTCATCACAATGCTCCATGGCCCCTGTCAGCACAATGTTCCATGACAGATGTCATCACTGTCCTCCATGGTCCCTGGAATCACAATGCTCCATTCCCTTGTCAACACAATGCTCCAGAACTCTTGTCATCATAATGCTCCATGTCCGTCTCATCACAATGCTCCATGACATTTTTCATCAAAATGCTCCATGGCCTTTGTCATCACAATGCTCCATGGCCCCTGTTATCACAGTGCTCCATGTTACCTTTCATCACAATTCTAGATGACCACTGTCATCACAATGCCCCATGACCCCTGTCATCACAATGCTCCATAACCCCTGTCATCACAATATTCACTGCCCATGTAATCACAATGCTGCTGGTCCCTTGTAATCACAATGTTCCATACCCTTGTCATCACAATGCTCCAGAACTCTTGTCATCATAATGCTCCATGCCCGTGTCATCACAATGCTCCATGGCCCCTGTCATCACAGTGCTCCGTGATACATTTCATCATAATGATAGATGACCACTGTCATCACAATGCTCCATGACACCTGTCATCAGAATTGGCCATGGCCCTTGTCATCACAATGCTCCATGATACTTATCTTCACAATGTTCCATGGCGCATTTCATCACAATGCTCCGTGACCACTGTCATCAAATTGCTGCATGATGCCTGTCATCCCGATGCTCCATGGCCTTTGTCATCAAAATTCTACATGGCCCCTGTAATAACAGTGCTTCAGGACAACTTTTATCACAATGCTCCATGACCACTCTCATCACAATGCCAGATAAGACCTTTCATGACAATGCGCCATGGCCGTTGTCATCACAATATTCTATGACTTCTGTCATCACAATGCTCCATGCCCCTGTCATCACAATGCCCCATCACCCCTGGTATTACAATACTCCATGACCCCTGTCATCACAATGCTCCAAAACCCTTGTCATCACAATATTCCATGATCCGTGTAATCACGAAGATCCATGAACCATTTCTGTACAATGCTCCAGTACCCCTTTCATTAAAATGCTCCATGGCACTTGTCATCACCATGCTCCAGGAACCCTTCCATCACAATAATCCATGACCCGTTTCCTCACAATTCTCCAGGACCGCTTTCATCACAATGCTCCATTCCCTTGTCATCTCAATGCTTCATGGCCCCTGTAATCACAATGATCCATGCCTTGTCCTCAAAATGCTCCAGAACTCTTGTCATCACAATGCTCCATGCCCATGTCATCACAATGCTGCATGACCCCTGTCATCACAATGCTGCATGACACCTGTCATCACAATGCTGCCTGCCCGTATCATCACAATGCTCCATTACCCATGTCATCGTAGTGATCCATGACCCCTGTCATCACAATGCTCCATGACCCCTGTCATCACAATGCTCCGTGGTCTTTGTCATCACAATGCTCCATGACCACTGTCATCACCATGCCCCATGATCCCAGTCATCACAATGCTCCATAGCCCTTGTCATCACAATGCTCCATTATCCCTGTCACCACAATGTTCCATGACTCTTGTCATCAAAATGCCTCATGATCCTTTTAATCACAATGCTCCATGACTCCTTTCATCACAGGCTCCATGATACTTGTCATTACACTGCCCCATGACCTTTTTCAGAACAATGCTCCATGATACCAGTCATCACAATGCTCCATGACCATTGTCGTCACAATGCTCTATGCCCCTTTCAACACAATGCTCCATGACAACTGTCATCACAATGCTCCATGGCCTTTGTCATCACAATTATACATGGCCCCTATCATCACAGTGCTCCATGACACCTTTCATCACAATGCTCCATGACCACTGTCATCACAATGCCCCATGACCCCTGTCATCACAATGCTCCATGGCCCCTGTCATTACAATGCTCCATGACCACTGTCATCACAATATTCCATGATCGGTGTAATCACAATGACCCATGACACCTTTCCTCAGAAGGCTCCAGTATGCCTGTCATCACAATGCTCCAATGTCCGTCTCATCACAATGCTCCATGATCCCTGTCAGCACAACGTTACATGACAATTGTCATCACAATGCTCCATGACACCTGTCACCTCAATGTTGCCTGCCCATGTCATCAAAATGCTCCATGTCCCCTGTAATCACAAGGTTCCATTACACCTGTCATCACAGTGTTCCTTGCCCATGTCATCACAATGCTCCATTACCAATGTAATCAAAAGGTTCGCCTGCCCTTGTCATCAAAATGCTCCATGGCCCCTTTAATCACAATGCTCCATGAAACATGTCATCACAATGTTCCATGACACTTGTCATCACAATGCTCCATGACCCCTGTAATCACAATGCTCCATGACCTAGTCATCACAATGCTCCAGAACTCTTGTCATCGTAATGATGAATGCCCGTGACATCACAAAGCTCCATGATACTTGTCATCACAATGTTCCATGGCCTTGTCATCACAATACTCCATGGACCCTGTCATCACAGTGCTCCATGATACCTTTCATCACAATTCTAGATGACCACTGTCATCACAATGCCCCAAGACACATGTCATCACAATTCGCCATGGCCCTTGTCATCACAATGCTCCATGACCCGTGTCATCACAATGGTCCAGGACACTTGTCATCACAATGATCCATGACCACTTACATCACAATGCTCCTTGACTCCTGTCATCACAATGCTCCATAGCGTATGCATTCGCAATGCTACATGGTCCCTGTAATCCCAATGCTCCATGAACCCTGTCATCACAATGTTCCATGACAGTTGTCATCACAATGCTCCATGGCCCCTGTCAGCACAATGTTCCATGACAGATGTCATCACTGTCCTCCATGGTCCCTGGAATCACAATGCTCCATTCCCTTGTCAACACAATGCTCCAGAACTCTTGTCATCATAATGCTCGATGCCCGTCTCTTCACAATTCTCCATGACATTTTTCATCAAAATGCTCCATGGCCTTTGTCATCACAATGCTCCATGGCCCCTGTTATCACAGTGCTCCATGTTACCTTTCATCACAATTCTAGATGACCACTGTCATCACAATGCCCCATGACCCCTGTCATCACAATGCTCCATAACCCCTGTCATCACAATATTCACTGCCCATGTAATCACAATGCTGCTGGTCCCTTGTAATCACAATGTTCCATACCCTTGTCATCACAATGCTCCAGAACTCTTGTCATCATAATGCTCCATGCCCGTGTCATCACAATGCTCCATGGCCCCTGTCATCACAGTGCTCCGTGATACATTTCATCATAATGATAGATGACCATTGTCATCACAATGCTCCATGACACCTGTCATCAGAATTGGCCATGGCCCTTGTCATCACAATGCTCCATGATACTTATCTTCACAATGTTCCATGACGCATTTCATCACAATGCTCCGTGACCACTTTCATCAAATTGCTGCATGATGCCTGTCATCCCGATGCTCCATGGCCTTTGTCATCAAAATTCTACATGGCCCCTGTAATAACAGTGCTTCAGGACAACTTTTATCACAATGCTCCATGACCACTCTCATCACAATGCCAGATAAGACCTTTCATGACAATGCGCCATGGCCGTTGTCATCAAAATATTCTATGACTTCTGTCATCACAATGCCCCATCACCCCTGGTATTACAATGCTCCATGACCACTGTCATCACAATGCCCCATGACCCCTGTCATCACAATGCTCCATGGCCCCTGTCATTACAATGCTCCATGACCACTGTCATCACAATATTCCATGATCGGTGTAATCACAATGACCCATGACACCTTTCCTCAGAAGGCTCCAGTATGCCTGTCATCACAATGCTCCAATGTCCGTCTCATCACAATGCTCCATGATCCCTGTCAGCACAACGTTACATGACAATTGTCATCACAATGCTCCATGACACCTGTCACCTCAATGTTGCCTGCCCATGTCATCAAAATGCTCCATGTCCCCTGTAATCACAAGGTTCCATTACACCTGTCATCACAGTGTTCCTTGCCCATGTCATCACAATGCTCCATTACCAATGTAATCAAAAGGTTCGCCTGCCCTTGTCATCAAAATGCTCCATGGCCCCTTTAATCACAATGCTCCATGAAACATGTCATCACAATGTTCCATGACACTTGTCATCACAATGCTCCATGACCCCTGTAATCACAATGCTCCATGACCTAGTCATCACAATGCTCCAGAACTCTTGTGATCGTAATGATGAATGCCCGTGACATCACAAAGCTCCATGATACTTGTCATCACAATGTTCCATGGCCTTGTCATCACAATACTCCATGGACCCTGTCATCACAGTGCTCCATGATACCTTTCATCTCAATTCTAGATGACCACTGTCATCACAATGCCCCAAGACACATGTCATCACAATTCGCCATGGCCCTTGTCATCACAATGCTCCATGACCCGTGTCATCACAATGGTCCAGGACACTTGTCATCACAATGATCCATGACCACTTACATCACAATGCTCCTTGACTCCTGTCATCACAATGCTCCATAGCGTATGCATTCGCAATGCTACATGGTCCCTGTAATCCCAATGCTCCATGAACCCTGTCATCACAATGTTCCATGACAGTTGTCATCACAATGCTCCATGGCCCCTGTCAGCACAATGTTCCATGACAGATGTCATCACTGTCCTCCATGGTCCCTGGAATCACAATGCTCCATTCCCTTGTCAACACAATGCTCCAGAACTCTTGTCATCATAATGCTCCATGTCCGTCTCATCACAATGCTCCATGACATTTTTCATCAAAATGCTCCATGGCCTTTGTCATCACAATGCTCCATGGCCCCTGTTATCACAGTGCTCCATGTTACCTTTCATCACAATTCTAGATGACCACTGTCATCACAATGCCCCATGACCCCTGTCATCACAATTCTCCATAACCCCTGTCATCACAATATTCACTGCCCATGTAATCACAATGCTGCTGGTCCCTTGTAATCACAATGTTCCATACCCTTGTCATCACAATGCTCCAGAACTCTTGTCATCATAATGCTCCATGCCCGTGTCATCACAATGCTCCATGGCCCCTGTCATCACAGTGCTCCGTGATACATTTCATCATAATGATAGATGACCACTGTCATCACAATGCTCCATGACACCTGTCATCAGAATTGGCCATGGCCCTTGTCATCACAATGCTCCATGATACTTATCTTCACAATGTTCCATGGCGCATTTCATCACAATGCTCCGTGACCACTGTCATCAAATTGCTGCATGATGCCTGTCATCCCGATGCTCCATGGCCTTTGTCATCAAAATTCTACATGGCCCCTGTAATAACAGTGCTTCAGGACAACTTTTATCACAATGCTCCATGACCACTCTCATCACAATGCCAGATAAGACCTTTCATGACAATGCGCCATGGCCGTTGTCATCACAATATTCTATGACTTCTGTCATCACAATGCTCCATGCCCCTGTCATCACAATGCCCCATCACCCCTGGTATTACAATGCTCCATGACCCCTGTCATCACAATGCTCTGAAACCCTTCTCATCACAATATTCCATGATCCGTGTAATCACGAAGATCCATGAACCATTTCTGTACAATGCTCCAGTACCCCTTTCATTAAAATGCTCCATGGCACTTGTCATCACCATGCTCCAGGAACCCTTCCATCACAATAATCCATGACCCGTTTCCTCACAATTCTCCAGGACCGCTTTCATCACAATGCTCCATTCCCTTGTCATCTCAATGCTTCATGGCCCCTGTAATCACAATGATCCATGCCTTGTCCTCAAAATGCTCCAGAACTCTTGTCATCACAATGCTCCATGCCCATGTCATCACAATGCTGCATGACCCCTGTCATCACAATGCTGCATGACACCTGTCATCACAATGCTCCATGCCCGTATCATCACAATGCTCCATTACCCATGTCATCGTAGTGATCCATGACCCCTGTCATCACAATGCTCCATGACCCCTGTCATCACAATGCTCCGTGGTCTTTGTCATCACAATGCTCCATGACCACTGTCATCACCATGCCCCATGATCCCAGTCATCACAATGCTCCATAGCCCTTGTCATCACAATGCTCCATTATCCCTGTCACCACAATGTTCCATGACTCTTGTCATCAAAATGCCTCATGATCCTTTTAATCACAATGCTCCATGACTCCTTTCATCACAGGCTCCATGATACTTGTCATTACACTGCCCCATGACCTTTTTCAGAACAATGCTCCATGATACCAGTCATCACAATGCTCCATGACCATTGTCGTCACAATGCTCTATGCCCCTTTCAACACAATGCTCCATGACAACTGTCATCACAATGCTCCATGGCCTTTGTCATCACAATTATACATGGCCCCTATTATCACAGTGCTCCATGACACCTTTCATCACAATGCTCCATGACCACTGTCATCACAATGCCCCATGACCCCTGTCATCACAATGCTCCATGGCCCCTGTCATTACAATGCTCCATGACCACTGTCATCACAATATTCCATGATCGGTGTAATCACAATGACCCATGACACCTTTCCTCAGAAGGCTCCAGTATGCCTGTCATCACAATGCTCCAATGTCCGTCTCATCACAATGCTCCATGATCCCTGTCAGCACAACGTTACATGACAATTGTCATCACAATGCTCCATGACACCTGTCACCTCAATGTTGCCTGCCCATGTCATCAAAATGCTCCATGTCCCCTGTAATCACAAGGTTCCATTACACCTGTCATCACAGTGTTCCTTGCCCATGTCATCACAATGCTCCATTACCAATGTAATCAAAAGGTTCGCCTGCCCTTGTCATCAAAATGCTCCATGGCCCCTTTAATCACAATGCTCCATGAAACATGTCATCACAATGTTCCATGACACTTGTCATCACAATGCTCCATGACCCCTGTAATCACAATGCTCCATGACCTAGTCATCACAATGCTCCAGAACTCTTGTCATCGTAATGATGAATGCCCGTGACATCACAAAGCTCCATGATACTTGTCATCACAATGTTCCATGGCCTTGTCATCACAATACTCCATGGACCCTGTCATCACAGTGCTCCATGATACCTTTCATCACAATTCTAGATGACCACTGTCATCACAATGCCCCAAGACACATGTCATCACAATTCGCCATGGCCCTTGTCATCACAATGCTCCATGACCCGTGTCATCACAATGGTCCAGGACACTTGTCATCACAATGATCCATGACCACTTACATCACAATGCTCCTTGACTCCTGTCATCACAATGCTCCATAGCGTATGCATTCGCAATGCTACATGGTCCCTGTAATCCCAATGCTCCATGAACCCTGTCATCACAATGTTCCATGACAGTTGTCATCACAATGCTCCATGGCCCCTGTCAGCACAATGTTCCATGACAGATGTCATCACTGTCCTCCATGGTCCCTGGAATCACAATGCTCCATTCCCTTGTCAACACAATGCTCCAGAACTCTTGTCATCATAATGCTCGATGCCCGTCTCTTCACAATTCTCCATGACATTTTTCATCAAAATGCTCCATGGCCTTTGTCATCACAATGCTCCATGGCCCCTGTTATCACAGTGCTCCATGTTACCTTTCATCACAATTCTAGATGACCACTGTCATCACAATGCCCCATGACCCCTGTCATCACAATGCTCCATAACCCCTGTCATCACAATATTCACTGCCCATGTAATCACAATGCTGCTGGTCCCTTGTAATCACAATGTTCCATACCCTTGTCATCACAATGCTCCAGAACTCTTGTCATCATAATGCTCCATGCCCGTGCCATCACAATGCTCCATGGCCCCTGTCATCACAGTGCTCCGTGATACATTTCATCATAATGATAGATGACCACTGTCATCACAATGCTCCATGACACCTGTCATCAGAATTGGCCATGGCCCTTGTCATCACAATGCTCCATGATACTTATCTTCACAATGTTCCATGGCGCATTTCATCACAATGCTCCGTGACCACTGTCATCAAATTGCTGCATGATGCCTGTCATCCCGATGCTCCATGGCCTTTGTCATCAAAATTCTACATGGCCCCTGTAATAACAGTGCTTCAGGACAACTTTTATCACAATGCTCCATGACCACTCTCATCACAATGCCAGATAAGACCTTTCATGACAATGCGCCATGGCCGTTGTCATCACAATATTCTATGACTTCTGTCATCACAATGCTCCATGCCCCTGTCATCACAATGCCCCATCACCCCTGGTATTACAATGCTCCATGACCCCTGTCATCACAATGCTCCGAAACCCTTGTCATCACAATATTCCATGATCCGTGTAATCACGAAGATCCATGAACCATTTCTGTACAATGCTCCAGTACCCCTTTCATTAAAATGCTCCATGGCACTTGTCATCACCATGCTCCAGGAACCCTTCCATCACAATAATCCATGACCCGTTTCCTCACAATTCTCCAGGACCGCTTTCATCACAATGCTCCATTCCCTTGTCATCTCAATGCTTCATGGCCCCTGTAATCACAATGATCCATGCCTTGTCCTCAAAATGCTCCAGAACTCTTGTCATCACAATGCTCCATGCCCATGTCATCACAATGCTGCATGACCCCTGTCATCACAATGCTGCATGACACCTGTCATCACAATGCTCCCTGCCCGTATCATCACAATGCTCCATTACCCATGTCATCGTAGTGATCCATGACCCCTGTCATCACAATGCTCCATGACACCTGTCATCACAATGCTCCGTGGTCTTTGTCATCACAATGCTCCATGACCACTGTCATCACCATGCCCCATGATCCCAGTCATCACAATGCTCCATAGCCCTTGTCATCACAATGCTCCATTATCCCTGTCACCACAATGTTCCATGACTCTTGTCATCAAAATGCCTCATGATCCTTTTAATCACAATGCTCCATGACTCCTTTCATCACAGGCTCCATGATACTTGTCATTACACTGCCCCATGACCTTTTTCAGAACAATGCTCCATGATACCAGTCATCACAATGCTCCATGACCATTGTCGTCACAATGCTCTATGCCCCTTTCAACACAATGCTCCATGACAACTGTCATCACAATGCTCCATGGCCTTTGTCATCACAATTATACATGGCCCCTATCATCACAGTGCTCCATGACACCTTTCATCACAATGCTCCATGACCACTGTCATCACAATGCCCCATGACCCCTGTCATCACAATGCTCCATGGCCCCTGTCATTACAATGCTCCATGACCACTGTCATCACAATATTCCATGATCGGTGTAATCACAATGACCCATGACACCTTTCCTCAGAAGGCTCCAGTATGCCTGTCATCACAATGCTCCAATGTCCGTCTCATCACAATGCTCCATGATCCCTGTCAGCACAACGTTACATGACAATTGTCATCACAATGCTCCATGACACCTGTCACCTCAATGTTGCCTGCCCATGTCATCAAAATGCTCCATGTCCCCTGTAATCACAAGGTTCCATTACACCTGTCATCACAGTGTTCCTTGCCCATGTCATCACAATGCTCCATTACCAATGTAATCAAAAGGTTCGCCTGCCCTTGTCATCAAAATGCTCCATGGCCCCTTTAATCACAATGCTCCATGAAACATGTCATCACAATGTTCCATGACACTTGTCATCACAATGCTCCATGACCCCTGTAATCACAATGCTCCATGACCTAGTCATCACAATGCTCCAGAACTCTTGTCATCGTAATGATGAATGCCCGTGACATCACAAAGCTCCATGATACTTGTCATCACAATGTTCCATGGCCTTGTCATCACAATACTCCATGGACCCTGTCATCACAGTGCTCCATGATACCTTTCATCACAATTCTAGATGACCACTGTCATCACAATGCCCCAAGACACATGTCATCACAATTCGCCATGGCCCTTGTCATCACAATGCTCCATGACCCGTGTCATCACAATGGTCCAGGACACTTGTCATCACAATGATCCATGACCACTTACATCACAATGCTCCTTGACTCCTGTCATCACAATGCTCCATAGCGTATGCATTCGCAATGCTACATGGTCCCTGTAATCCCAATGCTCCATGAACCCTGTCATCACAATGTTCCATGACAGTTGTCATCACAATGCTCCATGGCCCCTGTCAGCACAATGTTCCATGACAGATGTCATCACTGTCCTCCATGGTCCCTGGAATCACAATGCTCCATTCCCTTGTCAACACAATGCTCCAGAACTCTTGTCATCATAATGCTCGATGCCCGTCTCTTCACAATTCTCCATGACATTTTTCATCAAAATGCTCCATGGCCTTTGTCATCACAATGCTCCATGGCCCCTGTTATCACAGTGCTCCATGTTACCTTTCATCACAATTCTAGATGACCACTGTCATCACAATGCCCCATGACCCCTGTCATCACAATGCTCCATAACCCCTGTCATCACAATATTCACTGCCCATGTAATCACAATGCTCCTGGTCCCTTGTAATCACAATGTTCCATACCCTTGTCATCACAATGCTCCAGAACTCTTGTCATCATAATGCTCCATGCCCGTGTCATCACAATGCTCCATGGCCCCTGTCATCACAGTGCTCCGTGATACATTTCATCATAATGATAGATGACCACTGTCATCACAATGCTCCATGACACCTGTCATCAGAATTGGCCATGGCCCTTGTCATCACAATGCTCCATGATACTTATCTTCACAATGTTCCATGGCGCATTTCATCACAATGCTCCGTGACCACTGTCATCAAATTGCTGCATGATGCCTGTCATCCCGATGCTCCATGGCCTTTGTCATCAAAATTCTACATGGCCCCTGTAATAACAGTGCTTCAGGACAACTTTTATCACAATGCTCCATGACCACTCTCATCACAATGCCAGATAAGACCTTTCATGACAATGCGCCATGGCCGTTGTCATCACAATATTCTATGACTTCTGTCATCACAATGCTCCATGCCCCTGTCATCACAATGCCCCATCACCCCTGGTATTACAATGCTCCATGACCCCTGTCATCACAATGCTCTGAAACCCTTCTCATCACAATATTCCATGATCCGTGTAATCACGAAGATCCATGAACCATTTCTGTACAATGCTCCAGTACCCCTTTCATTAAAATGCTCCATGGCACTTGTCATCACCATGCTCCAGGAACCCTTCCATCACAATAATCCATGACCCGTTTCCTCACAATTCTCCAGGACCGCTTTCATCACAATGCTCCATTCCCTTGTCATCTCAATGCTTCATGGCCCCTGTAATCACAATGATCCATGCCTTGTCCTCAAAATGCTCCAGAACTCTTGTCATCACAATGCTCCATGCCCATGTCATCACAATGCTGCATGACCCCTGTCATCACAATGCTGCATGACACCTGTCATCACAATGCTCCATGCCCATATCATCACAATGCTCCATTACCCATGTCATCGTAGTGATCCATGACCCCTGTCATCACAATGCTCCATGACCCCTGTCATCACAATGCTCCGTGGTCTTTGTCATCACAATGCTCCATGACCACTGTCATCACCATGCCCCATGATCCCAGTCATCACAATGCTCCATAGCCCTTGTCATCACAATGCTCCATTATCCCTGTCACCACAATGTTCCATGACTCTTGTCATCAAAATGCCTCATGATCCTTTTAATCACAATGCTCCATGACTCCTTTCATCACAGGCTCCATGATACTTGTCATTACACTGCCCCATGACCTTTTTCAGAACAATGCTCCATGATACCAGTCATCACAATGCTCCATGACCATTGTCGTCACAATGCTCTATGCCCCTTTCAACACAATGCTCCATGACAACTGTCATCACAATGCTCCATGGCCTTTGTCATCACAATTATACATGGCCCCTATCATCACAGTGCTCCATGACACCTTTCATCACAATGCTCCATGACCACTGTCATCACAATGCCCCATGACCCCTGTCATCACAATGCTCCATGGCCCCTGTCATTACAATGCTCCATGACCACTGTCATCACAATATTCCATGATCGGTGTAATCACAATGACCCATGACACCTTTCCTCAGAAGGCTCCAGTATGCCTGTCATCACAATGCTCCAATGTCCGTCTCATCACAATGCTCCATGATCCCTGTCAGCACAACGTTACATGACAATTGTCATCACAATGCTCCATGACACCTGTCACCTCAATGTTGCCTGCCCATGTCATCAAAATGCTCCATGTCCCCTGTAATCACAAGGTTCCATTACACCTGTCATCACAGTGTTCCTTGCCCATGTCATCACAATGCTCCATTACCAATGTAATCAAAAGGTTCGCCTGCCCTTGTCATCAAAATGCTCCATGGCCCCTTTAATCACAATGCTCCATGAAACATGTCATCACAATGTTCCATGACACTTGTCATCACAATGCTCCATGACCCCTGTAATCACAATGCTCCATGACCTAGTCATCACAATGCTCCAGAACTCTTGTCATCGTAATGATGAATGCCCGTGACATCACAAAGCTCCATGATACTTGTCATCACAATGTTCCATGGCCTTGTCATCACAATACTCCATGGACCCTGTCATCACAGTGCTCCATGATACCTTTCATCACAATTCTAGATGACCACTGTCATCACAATGCCCCAAGACACATGTCATCACAATTCGCCATGGCCCTTGTCATCACAATGCTCCATGACCCGTGTCATCACAATGGTCCAGGACACTTGTCATCACAATGATCCATGACCACTTACATCACAATGCTCCTTGACTCCTGTCATCACAATGCTCCATAGCGTATGCATTCGCAATGCTACATGGTCCCTGTAATCCCAATGCTCCATGAACCCTGTCATCACAATGTTCCATGACAGTTGTCATCACAATGCTCCATGGCCCCTGTCAGCACAATGTTCCATGACAGATGTCATCACTGTCCTCCATGGTCCCTGGAATCACAATGCTCCATTCCCTTGTCAACACAATGCTCCAGAACTCTTGTCATCATAATGCTCGATGCCCGTCTCTTCACAATTCTCCATGACATTTTTCATCAAAATGCTCCATGGCCTTTGTCATCACAATGCTCCATGGCCCCTGTTATCACAGTGCTCCATGTTACCTTTCATCACAATTCTAGATGACCACTGTCATCACAATGCCCCATGACCCCTGTCATCACAATGCTCCATAACCCCTGTCATCACAATATTCACTGCCCATGTAATCACAATGCTGCTGGTCCCTTGTAATCACAATGTTCCATACCCTTGTCATCACAATGCTCCAGAACTCTTGTCATCATAATGCTCCATGCCCGTGCCATCACAATGCTCCATGGCCCCTGTCATCACAGTGCTCCGTGATACATTTCATCATAATGATAGATGACCACTGTCATCACAATGCTCCATGACACCTGTCATCAGAATTGGCCATGGCCCTTGTCATCACAATGCTCCATGATACTTATCTTCACAATGTTCCATGGCGCATTTCATCACAATGCTCCGTGACCACTGTCATCAAATTGCTGCATGATGCCTGTCATCCCGATGCTCCATGGCCTTTGTCATCAAAATTCTACATGGCCCCTGTAATAACAGTGCTTCAGGACAACTTTTATCACAATGCTCCATGACCACTCTCATCACAATGCCAGATAAGACCTTTCATGACAATGCGCCATGGCCGTTGTCATCACAATATTCTATGACTTCTGTCATCACAATGCTCCATGCCCCTGTCATCACAATGCCCCATCACCCCTGGTATTACAATGCTCCATGACCCCTGTCATCACAATGCTCCGAAACCCTTGTCATCACAATATTCCATGATCCGTGTAATCACGAAGATCCATGAACCATTTCTGTACAATGCTCCAGTACCCCTTTCATTAAAATGCTCCATGGCACTTGTCATCACCATGCTCCAGGAACCCTTCCATCACAATAATCCATGACCCGTTTCCTCACAATTCTCCAGGACCGCTTTCATCACAATGCTCCATTCCCTTGTCATCTCAATGCTTCATGGCCCCTGTAATCACAATGATCCATGCCTTGTCCTCAAAATGCTCCAGAACTCTTGTCATCACAATGCTCCATGCCCATGTCATCACAATGCTGCATGACCCCTGTCATCACAATGCTGCATGACACCTGTCATCACAATGCTCCCTGCCCGTATCATCACAATGCTCCATTACCCATGTCATCGTAGTGATCCATGACCCCTGTCATCACAATGCTCCATGACACCTGTCATCACAATGCTCCGTGGTCTTTGTCATCACAATGCTCCATGACCACTGTCATCACCATGCCCCATGATCCCAGTCATCACAATGCTCCATAGCCCTTGTCATCACAATGCTCCATTATCCCTGTCACCACAATGTTCCATGACTCTTGTCATCAAAATGCCTCATGATCCTTTTAATCACAATGCTCCATGACTCCTTTCATCACAGGCTCCATGATACTTGTCATTACACTGCCCCATGACCTTTTTCAGAACAATGCTCCATGATACCAGTCATCACAATGCTCCATGACCATTGTCGTCACAATGCTCTATGCCCCTTTCAACACAATGCTCCATGACAACTGTCATCACAATGCTCCATGGCCTTTGTCATCACAATTATACATGGCCCCTATCATCACAGTGCTCCATGACACCTTTCATCACAATGCTCCATGACCACTGTCATCACAATGCCCCATGACCCCTGTCATCACAATGCTCCATGGCCCCTGTCATTACAATGCTCCATGACCACTGTCATCACAATATTCCATGATCGGTGTAATCACAATGACCCATGACACCTTTCCTCAGAAGGCTCCAGTATGCCTGTCATCACAATGCTCCAATGTCCGTCTCATCACAATGCTCCATGATCCCTGTCAGCACAACGTTACATGACAATTGTCATCACAATGCTCCATGACACCTGTCACCTCAATGTTGCCTGCCCATGTCATCAAAATGCTCCATGTCCCCTGTAATCACAAGGTTCCATTACACCTGTCATCACAGTGTTCCTTGCCCATGTCATCACAATGCTCCATTACCAATGTAATCAAAAGGTTCGCCTGCCCTTGTCATCAAAATGCTCCATGGCCCCTTTAATCACAATGCTCCATGAAACATGTCATCACAATGTTCCATGACACTTGTCATCACAATGCTCCATGACCCCTGT
This sequence comes from Balaenoptera borealis, assembly GCF_965194805.1. NCBI lineage: Eukaryota > Metazoa > Chordata > Mammalia > Artiodactyla > Balaenopteridae > Balaenoptera > Balaenoptera borealis. Next base: position 318,260 of record NW_028123546.1, read on the forward strand.
AATCACAATGCTCCATGACCTAGTCATCACAATGCTCCAGAACTCTTGTCATCGTAATGATGAATGCCCGTGACATCACAAAGCTCCATGATACTTGTCATCACAATGTTCCATGGCCTTGTCATCACAATACTCCATGGACCCTGTCATCACAGTGCTCCATGATACCTTTCATCACAATTCTAGATGACCACTGTCATCACAATGCCCCAAGACACATGTCATCACAATTCGCCATGGCCCTTGTCATCACAATGCTCCATGACCCGTGTCATCACAATGGTCCAGGACACTTGTCATCACAATGATCCATGACCACTTACATCACAATGCTCCTTGACTCCTGTCATCACAATGCTCCATAGCGTATGCATTCGCAATGCTACATGGTCCCTGTAATCCCAATGCTCCATGAACCCTGTCATCACAATGTTCCATGACAGTTGTCATCACAATGCTCCATGGCCCCTGTCAGCACAATGTTCCATGACAGATGTCATCACTGTCCTCCATGGTCCCTGGAATCACAATGCTCCATTCCCTTGTCAACACAATGCTCCAGAACTCTTGTCATCATAATGCTCGATGCCCGTCTCTTCACAATTCTCCATGACATTTTTCATCAAAATGCTCCATGGCCTTTGTCATCACAATGCTCCATGGCCCCTGTTATCACAGTGCTCCATGTTACCTTTCATCACAATTCTAGATGACCACTGTCATCACAATGCCCCATGACCCCTGTCATCACAATGCTCCATAACCCCTGTCATCACAATATTCACTGCCCATGTAATCACAATGCTCCTGGTCCCTTGTAATCACAATGTTCCATACCCTTGTCATCACAATGCTCCAGAACTCTTGTCATCATAATGCTCCATGCCCGTGTCATCACAATGCTCCATGGCCCCTGTCATCACAGTGCTCCGTGATACATTTCATCATAATGATAGATGACCACTGTCATCACAATGCTCCATGACACCTGTCATCAGAATTGGCCATGGCCCTTGTCATCACAATGCTCCATGATACTTATCTTCACAATGTTCCATGGCGCATTTCATCACAATGCTCCGTGACCACTGTCATCAAATTGCTGCATGATGCCTGTCATCCCGATGCTCCATGGCCTTTGTCATCAAAATTCTACATGGCCCCTGTAATAACAGTGCTTCAGGACAACTTTTATCACAATGCTCCATGACCACTCTCATCACAATGCCAGATAAGACCTTTCATGACAATGCGCCATGGCCGTTGTCATCACAATATTCTATGACTTCTGTCATCACAATGCTCCATGCCCCTGTCATCACAATGCCCCATCACCCCTGGTATTACAATGCTCCATGACCCCTGTCATCACAATGCTCTGAAACCCTTCTCATCACAATATTCCATGATCCGTGTAATCACGAAGATCCATGAACCATTTCTGTACAATGCTCCAGTACCCCTTTCATTAAAATGCTCCATGGCACTTGTCATCACCATGCTCCAGGAACCCTTCCATCACAATAATCCATGACCCGTTTCCTCACAATTCTCCAGGACCGCTTTCATCACAATGCTCCATTCCCTTGTCATCTCAATGCTTCATGGCCCCTGTAATCACAATGATCCATGCCTTGTCCTCAAAATGCTCCAGAACTCTTGTCATCACAATGCTCCATGCCCATGTCATCACAATGCTGCATGACCCCTGTCATCACAATGCTGCATGACACCTGTCATCACAATGCTCCATGCCCATATCATCACAATGCTCCATTACCCATGTCATCGTAGTGATCCATGACCCCTGTCATCACAATGCTCCATGACACCTGTCATCACAATGCTCCGTGGTCTTTGTCATCACAATGCTCCATGACCACTGTCATCACCATGCCCCATGATCCCAGTCATCACAATGCTCCATAGCCCTTGTCATCACAATGCTCCATTATCCCTGTCACCACAATGTTCCATGACTCTTGTCATCAAAATGCCTCATGATCCTTTTAATCACAATGCTCCATGACTCCTTTCATCACAGGCTCCATGATACTTGTCATTACACTGCCCCATGACCTTTTTCAGAACAATGCTCCATGATACCAGTCATCACAATGCTCCATGACCATTGTCGTCACAATGCTCTATGCCCCTTTCAACACAATGCTCCATGACAACTGTCATCACAATGCTCCATGGCCTTTGTCATCACAATTATACATGGCCCCTATCATCACAGTGCTCCATGACACCTTTCATCACAATGCTCCATGACCACTGTCATCACAATGCCCCATGACCCCTGTCATCACAATGCTCCATGGCCCCTGTCATTACAATGCTCCATGACCACTGTCATCACAATATTCCATGATCGGTGTAATCACAATGACCCATGACACCTTTCCTCAGAAGGCTCCAGTATGCCTGTCATCACAATGCTCCAATGTCCGTCTCATCACAATGCTCCATGATCCCTGTCAGCACAACGTTACATGACAATTGTCATCACAATGCTCCATGACACCTGTCACCTCAATGTTGCCTGCCCATGTCATCAAAATGCTCCATGTCCCCTGTAATCACAAGGTTCCATTACACCTGTCATCACAGTGTTCCTTGCCCATGTCATCACAATGCTCCATTACCAATGTAATCAAAAGGTTCGCCTGCCCTTGTCATCAAAATGCTCCATGGCCCCTTTAATCACAATGCTCCATGAAACATGTCATCACAATGTTCCATGACACTTGTCATCACAATGCTCCATGACCCCTGTAATCACAATGCTCCATGACCTAGTCATCACAATGCTCCAGAACTCTTGTCATCGTAATGATGAATGCCCGTGACATCACAAAGCTCCATGATACTTGTCATCACAATGTTCCATGGCCTTGTCATCACAATACTCCATGGACCCTGTCATCACAGTGCTCCATGATACCTTTCATCACAATTCTAGATGACCACTGTCATCACAATGCCCCAAGACACATGTCATCACAATTCGCCATGGCCCTTGTCATCACAATGCTCCATGACCCGTGTCATCACAATGGTCCAGGACACTTGTCATCACAATGATCCATGACCACTTACATCACAATGCTCCTTGACTCCTGTCATCACAATGCTCCATAGCGTATGCATTCGCAATGCTACATGGTCCCTGTAATCCCAATGCTCCATGAACCCTGTCATCACAATGTTCCATGACAGTTGTCATCACAATGCTCCATGGCCCCTGTCAGCACAATGTTCCATGACAGATGTCATCACTGTCCTCCATGGTCCCTGGAATCACAATGCTCCATTCCCTTGTCAACACAATGCTCCAGAACTCTTGTCATCATAATGCTCCATGTCCGTCTCATCACAATGCTCCATGACATTTTTCATCAAAATGCTCCATGGCCTTTGTCATCACAATGCTCCATGGCCCCTGTTATCACAGTGCTCCATGTTACCTTTCATCACAATTCTAGATGACCACTGTCATCACAATGCCCCATGACCCCTGTCATCACAATGCTCCATAACCCCTGTCATCACAATATTCACTGCCCATGTAATCACAATGCTGCTGGTCCCTTGTAATCACAATGTTCCATACCCTTGTCATCACAATGCTCCAGAACTCTTGTCATCATAATGCTCCATGCCCGTGTCATCACAATGCTCCATGGCCCCTGTCATCACAGTGCTCCGTGATACATTTCATCATAATGATAGATGACCACTGTCATCACAATGCTCCATGACACCTGTCATCAGAATTGGCCATGGCCCTTGTCATCACAATGCTCCATGATACTTATCTTCACAATGTTCCATGGCGCATTTCATCACAATGCTCCGTGACCACTGTCATCAAATTGCTGCATGATGCCTGTCATCCCGATGCTCCATGGCCTTTGTCATCAAAATTCTACATGGCCCCTGTAATAACAGTGCTTCAGGACAACTTTTATCACAATGCTCCATGACCACTCTCATCACAATGCCAGATAAGACCTTTCATGACAATGCGCCATGGCCGTTGTCATCACAATATTCTATGACTTCTGTCATCACAATGCTCCATGCCCCTGTCATCACAATGCCCCATCACCCCTGGTATTACAATACTCCATGACCCCTGTCATCACAATGCTCCAAAACCCTTGTCATCACAATATTCCATGATCCGTGTAATCACGAAGATCCATGAACCATTTCTGTACAATGCTCCAGTACCCCTTTCATTAAAATGCTCCATGGCACTTGTCATCACCATGCTCCAGGAACCCTTCCATCACAATAATCCATGACCCGTTTCCTCACAATTCTCCAGGACCGCTTTCATCACAATGCTCCATTCCCTTGTCATCTCAATGCTTCATGGCCCCTGTAATCACAATGATCCATGCCTTGTCCTCAAAATGCTCCAGAACTCTTGTCATCACAATGCTCCATGCCCATGTCATCACAATGCTGCATGACCCCTGTCATCACAATGCTGCATGACACCTGTCATCACAATGCTCCATGCCCGTATCATCACAATGCTCCATTACCCATGTCATCGTAGTGATCCATGACCCCTGTCATCACAATGCTCCATGACCCCTGTCATCACAATGCTCCGTGGTCTTTGTCATCACAATGCTCCATGACCACTGTCATCACCATGCCCCATGATCCCAGTCATCACAATGCTCCATAGCCCTTGTCATCACAATGCTCCATTATCCCTGTCACCACAATGTTCCATGACTCTTGTCATCAAAATGCCTCATGATCCTTTTAATCACAATGCTCCATGACTCCTTTCATCACAGGCTCCATGATACTTGTCATTACACTGCCCCATGACCTTTTTCAGAACAATGCTCCATGATACCAGTCATCACAATGCTCCATGACCATTGTCGTCACAATGCTCTATGCCCCTTTCAACACAATGCTCCATGACAACTGTCATCACAATGCTCCATGGCCTTTGTCATCACAATTATACATGGCCCCTATCATCACAGTGCTCCATGACACCTTTCATCACAATGCTCCATGACCACTGTCATCACAATGCCCCATGACCCCTGTCATCACAATGCTCCATGGCCCCTGTCATTACAATGCTCCATGACCACTGTCATCACAATATTCCATGATCGGTGTAATCACAATGACCCATGACACCTTTCCTCAGAAGGCTCCAGTATGCCTGTCATCACAATGCTCCAATGTCCGTCTCATCACAATGCTCCATGATCCCTGTCAGCACAACGTTACATGACAATTGTCATCACAATGCTCCATGACACCTGTCACCTCAATGTTGCCTGCCCATGTCATCAAAATGCTCCATGTCCCCTGTAATCACAAGGTTCCATTACACCTGTCATCACAGTGTTCCTTGCCCATGTCATCACAATGCTCCATTACCAATGTAATCAAAAGGTTCGCCTGCCCTTGTCATCAAAATGCTCCATGGCCCCTTTAATCACAATGCTCCATGAAACATGTCATCACAATGTTCCATGACACTTGTCATCACAATGCTCCATGACCCCTGTAATCACAATGCTCCATGACCTAGTCATCACAATGCTCCAGAACTCTTGTCATCGTAATGATGAATGCCCGTGACATCACAAAGCTCCATGATACTTGTCATCACAATGTTCCATGGCCTTGTCATCACAATACTCCATGGACCCTGTCATCACAGTGCTCCATGATACCTTTCATCACAATTCTAGATGACCACTGTCATCACAATGCCCCAAGACACATGTCATCACAATTCGCCATGGCCCTTGTCATCACAATGCTCCATGACCCGTGTCATCACAATGGTCCAGGACACTTGTCATCACAATGATCCATGACCACTTACATCACAATGCTCCTTGACTCCTGTCATCACAATGCTCCATAGCGTATGCATTCGCAATGCTACATGGTCCCTGTAATCCCAATGCTCCATGAACCCTGTCATCACAATGTTCCATGACAGTTGTCATCACAATGCTCCATGGCCCCTGTCAGCACAATGTTCCATGACAGATGTCATCACTGTCCTCCATGGTCCCTGGAATCACAATGCTCCATTCCCTTGTCAACACAATGCTCCAGAACTCTTGTCATCATAATGCTCGATGCCCGTCTCTTCACAATTCTCCATGACATTTTTCATCAAAATGCTCCATGGCCTTTGTCATCACAATGCTCCATGGCCCCTGTTATCACAGTGCTCCATGTTACCTTTCATCACAATTCTAGATGACCACTGTCATCACAATGCCCCATGACCCCTGTCATCACAATGCTCCATAACCCCTGTCATCACAATATTCACTGCCCATGTAATCACAATGCTGCTGGTCCCTTGTAATCACAATGTTCCATACCCTTGTCATCACAATGCTCCAGAACTCTTGTCATCATAATGCTCCATGCCCGTGCCATCACAATGCTCCATGGCCCCTGTCATCACAGTGCTCCGTGATACATTTCATCATAATGATAGATGACCACTGTCATCACAATGCTCCATGACACCTGTCATCAGAATTGGCCATGGCCCTTGTCATCACAATGCTCCATGATACTTATCTTCACAATGTTCCATGGCGCATTTCATCACAATGCTCCGTGACCACTGTCATCAAATTGCTGCATGATGCCTGTCATCCCGATGCTCCATGGCCTTTGTCATCAAAATTCTACATGGCCCCTGTAATAACAGTGCTTCAGGACAACTTTTATCACAATGCTCCATGACCACTCTCATCACAATGCCAGATAAGACCTTTCATGACAATGCGCCATGGCCGTTGTCATCACAATATTCTATGACTTCTGTCATCACAATGCTCCATGCCCCTGTCATCACAATGCCCCATCACCCCTGGTATTACAATGCTCCATGACCCCTGTCATCACAATGCTCCGAAACCCTTGTCATCACAATATTCCATGATCCGTGTAATCACGAAGATCCATGAACCATTTCTGTACAATGCTCCAGTACCCCTTTCATTAAAATGCTCCATGGCACTTGTCATCACCATGCTCCAGGAACCCTTCCATCACAATAATCCATGACCCGTTTCCTCACAATTCTCCAGGACCGCTTTCATCACAATGCTCCATTCCCTTGTCATCTCAATGCTTCATGGCCCCTGTAATCACAATGATCCATGCCTTGTCCTCAAAATGCTCCAGAACTCTTGTCATCACAATGCTCCATGCCCATGTCATCACAATGCTGCATGACCCCTGTCATCACAATGCTGCATGACACCTGTCATCACAATGCTCCCTGCCCGTATCATCACAATGCTCCATTACCCATGTCATCGTAGTGATCCATGACCCCTGTCATCACAATGCTCCATGACACCTGTCATCACAATGCTCCGTGGTCTTTGTCATCACAATGCTCCATGACCACTGTCATCACCATGCCCCATGATCCCAGTCATCACAATGCTCCATAGCCCTTGTCATCACAATGCTCCATTATCCCTGTCACCACAATGTTCCATGACTCTTGTCATCAAAATGCCTCATGATCCTTTTAATCACAATGCTCCATGACTCCTTTCATCACAGGCTCCATGATACTTGTCATTACACTGCCCCATGACCTTTTTCAGAACAATGCTCCATGATACCAGTCATCACAATGCTCCATGACCATTGTCGTCACAATGCTCTATGCCCCTTTCAACACAATGCTCCATGACAACTGTCATCACAATGCTCCATGGCCTTTGTCATCACAATTATACATGGCCCCTATCATCACAGTGCTCCATGACACCTTTCATCACAATGCTCCATGACCACTGTCATCACAATGCCCCATGACCCCTGTCATCACAATGCTCCATGGCCCCTGTCATTACAATGCTCCATGACCACTGTCATCACAATATTCCATGATCGGTGTAATCACAATGACCCATGACACCTTTCCTCAGAAGGCTCCAGTATGCCTGTCATCACAATGCTCCAATGTCCGTCTCATCACAATGCTCCATGATCCCTGTCAGCACAACGTTACATGACAATTGTCATCACAATGCTCCATGACACCTGTCACCTCAATGTTGCCTGCCCATGTCATCAAAATGCTCCATGTCCCCTGTAATCACAAGGTTCCATTACACCTGTCATCACAGTGTTCCTTGCCCATGTCATCACAATGCTCCATTACCAATGTAATCAAAAGGTTCGCCTGCCCTTGTCATCAAAATGCTCCATGGCCCCTTTAATCACAATGCTCCATGAAACATGTCATCACAATGTTCCATGACACTTGTCATCACAATGCTCCATGACCCCTGTAATCACAATGCTCCATGACCTAGTCATCACAATGCTCCAGAACTCTTGTCATCGTAATGATGAATGCCCGTGACATCACAAAGCTCCATGATACTTGTCATCACAATGTTCCATGGCCTTGTCATCACAATACTCCATGGACCCTGTCATCACAGTGCTCCATGATACCTTTCATCACAATTCTAGATGACCACTGTCATCACAATGCCCCAAGACACATGTCATCACAATTCGCCATGGCCCTTGTCATCACAATGCTCCATGACCCGTGTCATCACAATGGTCCAGGACACTTGTCATCACAATGATCCATGACCACTTACATCACAATGCTCCTTGACTCCTGTCATCACAATGCTCCATAGCGTATGCATTCGCAATGCTACATGGTCCCTGTAATCCCAATGCTCCATGAACCCTGTCATCACAATGTTCCATGACAGTTGTCATCACAATGCTCCATGGCCCCTGTCAGCACAATGTTCCATGACAGATGTCATCACTGTCCTCCATGGTCCCTGGAATCACAATGCTCCATTCCCTTGTCAACACAATGCTCCAGAACTCTTGTCATCATAATGCTCGATGCCCGTCTCTTCACAATTCTCCATGACATTTTTCATCAAAATGCTCCATGGCCTTTGTCATCACAATGCTCCATGGCCCCTGTTATCACAGTGCTCCATGTTACCTTTCATCACAATTCTAGATGACCACTGTCATCACAATGCCCCATGACCCCTGTCATCACAATGCTCCATAACCCCTGTCATCACAATATTCACTGCCCATGTAATCACAATGCTCCTGGTCCCTTGTAATCACAATGTTCCATACCCTTGTCATCACAATGCTCCAGAACTCTTGTCATCATAATGCTCCATGCCCGTGTCATCACAATGCTCCATGGCCCCTGTCATCACAGTGCTCCGTGATACATTTCATCATAATGATAGATGACCACTGTCATCACAATGCTCCATGACACCTGTCATCAGAATTGGCCATGGCCCTTGTCATCACAATGCTCCATGATACTTATCTTCACAATGTTCCATGGCGCATTTCATCACAATGCTCCGTGACCACTGTCATCAAATTGCTGCATGATGCCTGTCATCCCGATGCTCCATGGCCTTTGTCATCAAAATTCTACATGGCCCCTGTAATAACAGTGCTTCAGGACAACTTTTATCACAATGCTCCATGACCACTCTCATCACAATGCCAGATAAGACCTTTCATGACAATGCGCCATGGCCGTTGTCATCACAATATTCTATGACTTCTGTCATCACAATGCTCCATGCCCCTGTCATCACAATGCCCCATCACCCCTGGTATTACAATGCTCCATGACCCCTGTCATCACAATGCTCTGAAACCCTTCTCATCACAATATTCCATGATCCGTGTAATCACGAAGATCCATGAACCATTTCTGTACAATGCTCCAGTACCCCTTTCATTAAAATGCTCCATGGCACTTGTCATCACCATGCTCCAGGAACCCTTCCATCACAATAATCCATGACCCGTTTCCTCACAATTCTCCAGGACCGCTTTCATCACAATGCTCCATTCCCTTGTCATCTCAATGCTTCATGGCCCCTGTAATCACAATGATCCATGCCTTGTCCTCAAAATGCTCCAGAACTCTTGTCATCACAATGCTCCATGCCCATGTCATCACAATGCTGCATGACCCCTGTCATCACAATGCTGCATGACACCTGTCATCACAATGCTCCATGCCCATATCATCACAATGCTCCATTACCCATGTCATCGTAGTGATCCATGACCCCTGTCATCACAATGCTCCATGACCCCTGTCATCACAATGCTCCGTGGTCTTTGTCATCACAATGCTCCATGACCACTGTCATCACCATGCCCCATGATCCCAGTCATCACAATGCTCCATAGCCCTTGTCATCACAATGCTCCATTATCCCTGTCACCACAATGTTCCATGACTCTTGTCATCAAAATGCCTCATGATCCTTTTAATCACAATGCTCCATGACTCCTTTCATCACAGGCTCCATGATACTTGTCATTACACTGCCCCATGACCTTTTTCAGAACAATGCTCCATGATACCAGTCATCACAATGCTCCATGACCATTGTCGTCACAATGCTCTATGCCCCTTTCAACACAATGCTCCATGACAACTGTCATCACAATGCTCCATGGCCTTTGTCATCACAATTATACATGGCCCCTATCATCACAGTGCTCCATGACACCTTTCATCACAATGCTCCATGACCACTGTCATCACAATGCCCCATGACCCCTGTCATCACAATGCTCCATGGCCCCTGTCATTACAATGCTCCATGACCACTGTCATCACAATATTCCATGATCGGTGTAATCACAATGACCCATGACACCTTTCCTCAGAAGGCTCCAGTATGCCTGTCATCACAATGCTCCAATGTCCGTCTCATCACAATGCTCCATGATCCCTGTCAGCACAACGTTACATGACAATTGTCATCACAATGCTCCATGACACCTGTCACCTCAATGTTGCCTGCCCATGTCATCAAAATGCTCCATGTCCCCTGTAATCACAAGGTTCCATTACACCTGTCATCACAGTGTTCCTTGCCCATGTCATCACAATGCTCCATTACCAATGTAATCAAAAGGTTCGCCTGCCCTTGTCATCAAAATGCTCCATGGCCCCTTTAATCACAATGCTCCATGAAACATGTCATCACAATGTTCCATGACACTTGTCATCACAATGCTCCATGACCCCTGTAATCACAATGCTCCATGACCTAGTCATCACAATGCTCCAGAACTCTTGTCATCGTAATGATGAATGCCCGTGACATCACAAAGCTCCATGATACTTGTCATCACAATGTTCCATGGCCTTGTCATCACAATACTCCATGGACCCTGTCATCACAGTGCTCCATGATACCTTTCATCACAATTCTAGATGACCACTGTCATCACAATGCCCCAAGACACATGTCATCACAATTCGCCATGGCCCTTGTCATCACAATGCTCCATGACCCGTGTCATCACAATGGTCCAGGACACTTGTCATCACAATGATCCATGACCACTTACATCACAATGCTCCTTGACTCCTGTCATCACAATGCTCCATAGCGTATGCATTCGCAATGCTACATGGTCCCTGTAATCCCAATGCTCCATGAACCCTGTCATCACAATGTTCCATGACAGTTGTCATCACAATGCTCCATGGCCCCTGTCAGCACAATGTTCCATGACAGATGTCATCACTGTCCTCCATGGTCCCTGGAATCACAATGCTCCATTCCCTTGTCAACACAATGCTCCAGAACTCTTGTCATCATAATGCTCGATGCCCGTCTCTTCACAATTCTCCATGACATTTTTCATCAAAATGCTCCATGGCCTTTGTCATCACAATGCTCCATGGCCCCTGTTATCACAGTGCTCCATGTTACCTTTCATCACAATTCTAGATGACCACTGTCATCACAATGCCCCATGACCCCTGTCATCACAATGCTCCATAACCCCTGTCATCACAATATTCACTGCCCATGTAATCACAATGCTGCTGGTCCCTTGTAATCACAATGTTCCATACCCTTGTCATCACAATGCTCCAGAACTCTTGTCATCATAATGCTCCATGCCCGTGCCATCACAATGCTCCATGGCCCCTGTCATCACAGTGCTCCGTGATACATTTCATCATAATGATAGATGACCACTGTCATCACAATGCTCCATGACACCTGTCATCAGAATTGGCCATGGCCCTTGTCATCACAATGCTCCATGATACTTATCTTCACAATGTTCCATGGCGCATTTCATCACAATGCTCCGTGACCACTGTCATCAAATTGCTGCATGATGCCTGTCATCCCGATGCTCCATGGCCTTTGTCATCAAAATTCTACATGGCCCCTGTAATAACAGTGCTTCAGGACAACTTTTATCACAATGCTCCATGACCACTCTCATCACAATGCCAGATAAGACCTTTCATGACAATGCGCCATGGCCGTTGTCATCACAATATTCTATGACTTCTGTCATCACAATGCTCCATGCCCCTGTCATCACAATGCCCCATCACCCCTGGTATTACAATGCTCCATGACCCCTGTCATCACAATGCTCCGAAACCCTTGTCATCACAATATTCCATGATCCGTGTAATCACGAAGATCCATGAACCATTTCTGTACAATGCTCCAGTACCCCTTTCATTAAAATGCTCCATGGCACTTGTCATCACCATGCTCCAGGAACCCTTCCATCACAATAATCCATGACCCGTTTCCTCACAATTCTCCAGGACCGCTTTCATCACAATGCTCCATTCCCTTGTCATCTCAATGCTTCATGGCCCCTGTAATCACAATGATCCATGCCTTGTCCTCAAAATGCTCCAGAACTCTTGTCATCACAATGCTCCATGCCCATGTCATCACAATGCTGCATGACCCCTGTCATCACAATGCTGCATGACACCTGTCATCACAATGCTCCCTGCCCGTATCATCACAATGCTCCATTACCCATGTCATCGTAGTGATCCATGACCCCTGTCATCACAATGCTCCATGACACCTGTCATCACAATGCTCCGTGGTCTTTGTCATCACAATGCTCCATGACCACTGTCATCACCATGCCCCATGATCCCAGTCATCACAATGCTCCATAGCCCTTGTCATCACAATGCTCCATTATCCCTGTCACCACAATGTTCCATGACTCTTGTCATCAAAATGCCTCATGATCCTTTTAATCACAATGCTCCATGACTCCTTTCATCACAGGCTCCATGATACTTGTCATTACACTGCCCCATGACCTTTTTCAGAACAATGCTCCATGATACCAGTCATCACAATGCTCCATGACCATTGTCGTCACAATGCTCTATGCCCCTTTCAACACAATGCTCCATGACAACTGTCATCACAATGCTCCATGGCCTTTGTCATCACAATTATACATGGCCCCTATCATCACAGTGCTCCATGACACCTTTCATCACAATGCTCCATGACCACTGTCATCACAATGCCCCATGACCCCTGTCATCACAATGCTCCATGGCCCCTGTCATTACAATGCTCCATGACCACTGTCATCACAATATTCCATGATCGGTGTAATCACAATGACCCATGACACCTTTCCTCAGAAGGCTCCAGTATGCCTGTCATCACAATGCTCCAATGTCCGTCTCATCACAATGCTCCATGATCCCTGTCAGCACAACGTTACATGACAATTGTCATCACAATGCTCCATGACACCTGTCACCTCAATGTTGCCTGCCCATGTCATCAAAATGCTCCATGTCCCCTGTAATCACAAGGTTCCATTACACCTGTCATCACAGTGTTCCTTGCCCATGTCATCACAATGCTCCATTACCAATGTAATCAAAAGGTTCGCCTGCCCTTGTCATCAAAATGCTCCATGGCCCCTTTAATCACAATGCTCCATGAAACATGTCATCACAATGTTCCATGACACTTGTCATCACAATGCTCCATGACCCCTGTAATCACAATGCTCCATGACCTAGTCATCACAATGCTCCAGAACTCTTGTCATCGTAATGATGAATGCCCGTGACATCACAAAGCTCCATGATACTTGTCATCACAATGTTCCATGGCCTTGTCATCACAATACTCCATGGACCCTGTCATCACAGTGCTCCATGATACCTTTCATCACAATTCTAGATGACCACTGTCATCACAATGCCCCAAGACACATGTCATCACAATTCGCCATGGCCCTTGTCATCACAATGCTCCATGACCCGTGTCATCACAATGGTCCAGGACACTTGTCATCACAATGATCCATGACCACTTACATCACAATGCTCCTTGACTCCTGTCATCACAATGCTCCATAGCGTATGCATTCGCAATGCTACATGGTCCCTGTAATCCCAATGCTCCATGAACCCTGTCATCACAATGTTCCATGACAGTTGTCATCACAATGCTCCATGGCCCCTGTCAGCACAATGTTCCATGACAGATGTCATCACTGTCCTCCATGGTCCCTGGAATCACAATGCTCCATTCCCTTGTCAACACAATGCTCCAGAACTCTTGTCATCATAATGCTCGATGCCCGTCTCTTCACAATTCTCCATGACATTTTTCATCAAAATGCTCCATGGCCTTTGTCATCACAATGCTCCATGGCCCCTGTTATCACAGTGCTCCATGTTACCTTTCATCACAATTCTAGATGACCACTGTCATCACAATGCCCCATGACCCCTGTCATCACAATGCTCCATAACCCCTGTCATCACAATATTCACTGCCCATGTAATCACAATGCTCCTGGTCCCTTGTAATCACAATGTTCCATACCCTTGTCATCACAATGCTCCAGAACTCTTGTCATCATAATGCTCCATGCCCGTGTCATCACAATGCTCCATGGCCCCTGTCATCACAGTGCTCCGTGATACATTTCATCATAATGATAGATGACCACTGTCATCACAATGCTCCATGACACCTGTCATCAGAATTGGCCATGGCCCTTGTCATCACAATGCTCCATGATACTTATCTTCACAATGTTCCATGGCGCATTTCATCACAATGCTCCGTGACCACTGTCATCAAATTGCTGCATGATGCCTGTCATCCCGATGCTCCATGGCCTTTGTCATCAAAATTCTACATGGCCCCTGTAATAACAGTGCTTCAGGACAACTTTTATCACAATGCTCCATGACCACTCTCATCACAATGCCAGATAAGACCTTTCATGACAATGCGCCATGGCCGTTGTCATCACAATATTCTATGACTTCTGTCATCACAATGCTCCATGCCCCTGTCATCACAATGCCCCATCACCCCTGGTATTACAATGCTCCATGACCCCTGTCATCACAATGCTCTGAAACCCTTCTCATCACAATATTCCATGATCCGTGTAATCACGAAGATCCATGAACCATTTCTGTACAATGCTCCAGTACCCCTTTCATTAAAATGCTCCATGGCACTTGTCATCACCATGCTCCAGGAACCCTTCCATCACAATAATCCATGACCCGTTTCCTCACAATTCTCCAGGACCGCTTTCATCACAATGCTCCATTCCCTTGTCATCTCAATGCTTCATGGCCCCTGTAATCACAATGATCCATGCCTTGTCCTCAAAATGCTCCAGAACTCTTGTCATCACAATGCTCCATGCCCATGTCATCACAATGCTGCATGACCCCTGTCATCACAATGCTGCATGACACCTGTCATCACAATGCTCCATGCCCATATCATCACAATGCTCCATTACCCATGTCATCGTAGTGATCCATGACCCCTGTCATCACAATGCTCCATGACCCCTGTCATCACAATGCTCCGTGGTCTTTGTCATCACAATGCTCCATGACCACTGTCATCACCATGCCCCATGATCCCAGTCATCACAATGCTCCATAGCCCTTGTCATCACAATGCTCCATTATCCCTGTCACCACAATGTTCCATGACTCTTGTCATCAAAATGCCTCATGATCCTTTTAATCACAATGCTCCATGACTCCTTTCATCACAGGCTCCATGATACTTGTCATTACACTGCCCCATGACCTTTTTCAGAACAATGCTCCATGATACCAGTCATCACAATGCTCCATGACCATTGTCGTCACAATGCTCTATGCCCCTTTCAACACAATGCTCCATGACAACTGTCATCACAATGCTCCATGGCCTTTGTCATCACAATTATACATGGCCCCTATCATCACAGTGCTCCATGACACCTTTCATCACAATGCTCCATGACCACTGTCATCACAATGCCCCATGACCCCTGTCATCACAATGCTCCATGGCCCCTGTCATTACAATGCTCCATGACCACTGTCATCACAATATTCCATGATCGGTGTAATCACAATGACCCATGACACCTTTCCTCAGAAGGCTCCAGTATGCCTGTCATCACAATGCTCCAATGTCCGTCTCATCACAATGCTCCATGATCCCTGTCAGCACAACGTTACATGACAATTGTCATCACAATGCTCCATGACACCTGTCACCTCAATGTTGCCTGCCCATGTCATCAAAATGCTCCATGTCCCCTGTAATCACAAGGTTCCATTACACCTGTCATCACAGTGTTCCTTGCCCATGTCATCACAATGCTCCATTACCAATGTAATCAAAAGGTTCGCCTGCCCTTGTCATCAAAATGCTCCATGGCCCCTTTAATCACAATGCTCCATGAAACATGTCATCACAATGTTCCATGACACTTGTCATCACAATGCTCCATGACCCCTGTAATCACAATGCTCCATGACCTAGTCATCACAATGCTCCAGAACTCTTGTCATCGTAATGATGAATGCCCGTGACATCACAAAGCTCCATGATACTTGTCATCACAATGTTCCATGGCCTTGTCATCACAATACTCCATGGACCCTGTCATCACAGTGCTCCATGATACCTTTCATCACAATTCTAGATGACCACTGTCATCACAATGCCCCAAGACACATGTCATCACAATTCGCCATGGCCCTTGTCATCACAATGCTCCATGACCCGTGTCATCACAATGGTCCAGGACACTTGTCATCACAATGATCCATGACCACTTACATCACAATGCTCCTTGACTCCTGTCATCACAATGCTCCATAGCGTATGCATTCGCAATGCTACATGGTCCCTGTAATCCCAATGCTCCATGAACCCTGTCATCACAATGTTCCATGACAGTTGTCATCACAATGCTCCATGGCCCCTGTCAGCACAATGTTCCATGACAGATGTCATCACTGTCCTCCATGGTCCCTGGAATCACAATGCTCCATTCCCTTGTCAACACAATGCTCCAGAACTCTTGTCATCATAATGCTCGATGCCCGTCTCTTCACAATTCTCCATGACATTTTTCATCAAAATGCTCCATGGCCTTTGTCATCACAATGCTCCATGGCCCCTGTTATCACAGTGCTCCATGTTACCTTTCATCACAATTCTAGATGACCACTGTCATCACAATGCCCCATGACCCCTGTCATCACAATGCTCCATAACCCCTGTCATCACAATATTCACTGCCCATGTAATCACAATGCTCCTGGTCCCTTGTAATCACAATGTTCCATACCCTTGTCATCACAATGCTCCAGAACTCTTGTCATCATAATGCTCCATGCCCGTGTCATCACAATGCTCCATGGCCCCTGTCATCACAGTGCTCCGTGATACATTTCATCATAATGATAGATGACCACTGTCATCACAATGCTCCATGACACCTGTCATCAGAATTGGCCATGGCCCTTGTCATCACAATGCTCCATGATACTTATCTTCACAATGTTCCATGGCGCATTTCATCACAATGCTCCGTGACCACTGTCATCAAATTGCTGCATGATGCCTGTCATCCCGATGCTCCATGGCCTTTGTCATCAAAATTCTACATGGCCCCTGTAATAACAGTGCTTCAGGACAACTTTTATCACAATGCTCCATGACCACTCTCATCACAATGCCAGATAAGACCTTTCATGACAATGCGCCATGGCCGTTGTCATCACAATATTCTATGACTTCTGTCATCACAATGCTCCATGCCCCTGTCATCACAATGCCCCATCACCCCTGGTATTACAATGCTCCATGACCCCTGTCATCACAATGCTCTGAAACCCTTCTCATCACAATATTCCATGATCCGTGTAATCACGAAGATCCATGAACCATTTCTGTACAATGCTCCAGTACCCCTTTCATTAAAATGCTCCATGGCACTTGTCATCACCATGCTCCAGGAACCCTTCCATCACAATAATCCATGACCCGTTTCCTCACAATTCTCCAGGACCGCTTTCATCACAATGCTCCATTCCCTTGTCATCTCAATGCTTCATGGCCCCTGTAATCACAATGATCCATGCCTTGTCCTCAAAATGCTCCAGAACTCTTGTCATCACAATGCTCCATGCCCATGTCATCACAATGCTGCATGACCCCTGTCATCACAATGCTGCATGACACCTGTCATCACAATGCTCCATGCCCATATCATCACAATGCTCCATTACCCATGTCATCGTAGTGATCCATGACCCCTGTCATCACAATGCTCCATGACACCTGTCATCACAATGCTCCGTGGTCTTTGTCATCACAATGCTCCATGACCACTGTCATCACCATGCCCCATGATCCCAGTCATCACAATGCTCCATAGCCCTTGTCATCACAATGCTCCATTATCCCTGTCACCACAATGTTCCATGACTCTTGTCATCAAAATGCCTCATGATCCTTTTAATCACAATGCTCCATGACTCCTTTCATCACAGGCTCCATGATACTTGTCATTACACTGCCCCATGACCTTTTTCAGAACAATGCTCCATGATACCAGTCATCACAATGCTCCATGACCATTGTCGTCACAATGCTCTATGCCCCTTTCAACACAATGCTCCATGACAACTGTCATCACAATGCTCCATGGCCTTTGTCATCACAATTATACATGGCCCCTATCATCACAGTGCTCCATGACACCTTTCATCACAATGCTCCATGACCACTGTCATCACAATGCCCCATGACCCCTGTCATCACAATGCTCCATGGCCCCTGTCATTACAATGCTCCATGACCACTGTCATCACAATATTCCATGATCGGTGTAATCACAATGACCCATGACACCTTTCCTCAGAAGGCTCCAGTATGCCTGTCATCACAATGCTCCAATGTCCGTCTCATCACAATGCTCCATGATCCCTGTCAGCACAACGTTACATGACAATTGTCATCACAATGCTCCATGACACCTGTCACCTCAATGTTGCCTGCCCATGTCATCAAAATGCTCCATGTCCCCTGTAATCACAAGGTTCCATTACACCTGTCATCACAGTGTTCCTTGCCCATGTCATCACAATGCTCCATTACCAATGTAATCAAAAGGTTCGCCTGCCCTTGTCATCAAAATGCTCCATGGCCCCTTTAATCACAATGCTCCATGAAACATGTCATCACAATGTTCCATGACACTTGTCATCACAATGCTCCATGACCCCTGTAATCACAATGCTCCATGACCTAGTCATCACAATGCTCCAGAACTCTTGTCATCGTAATGATGAATGCCCGTGACATCACAAAGCTCCATGATACTTGTCATCACAATGTTCCATGGCCTTGTCATCACAATACTCCATGGACCCTGTCATCACAGTGCTCCATGATACCTTTCATCACAATTCTAGATGACCACTGTCATCACAATGCCCCAAGACACATGTCATCACAATTCGCCATGGCCCTTGTCATCACAATGCTCCATGACCCGTGTCATCACAATGGTCCAGGACACTTGTCATCACAATGATCCATGACCACTTACATCACAATGCTCCTTGACTCCTGTCATCACAATGCTCCATAGCGTATGCATTCGCAATGCTACATGGTCCCTGTAATCCCAATGCTCCATGAACCCTGTCATCACAATGTTCCATGACAGTTGTCATCACAATGCTCCATGGCCCCTGTCAGCACAATGTTCCATGACAGATGTCATCACTGTCCTCCATGGTCCCTGGAATCACAATGCTCCATTCCCTTGTCAACACAATGCTCCAGAACTCTTGTCATCATAATGCTCCATGTCCGTCTCATCACAATGCTCCATGACATTTTTCATCAAAATGCTCCATGGCCTTTGTCATCACAATGCTCCATGGCCCCTGTTATCACAGTGCTCCATGTTACCTTTCATCACAATTCTAGATGACCACTGTCATCACAATGCCCCATGACCCCTGTCATCACAATGCTCCATAACCCCTGTCATCACAATATTCACTGCCCATGTAATCACAATGCTGCTGGTCCCTTGTAATCACAATGTTCCATACCCTTGTCATCACAATGCTCCAGAACTCTTGTCATCATAATGCTCCATGCCCGTGTCATCACAATGCTCCATGGCCCCTGTCATCACAGTGCTCCGTGATACATTTCATCATAATGATAGATGACCACTGTCATCACAATGCTCCATGACACCTGTCATCAGAATTGGCCATGGCCCTTGTCATCACAATGCTCCATGATACTTATCTTCACAATGTTCCATGGCGCATTTCATCACAATGCTCCGTGACCACTGTCATCAAATTGCTGCATGATGCCTGTCATCCCGATGCTCCATGGCCTTTGTCATCAAAATTCTACATGGCCCCTGTAATAACAGTGCTTCAGGACAACTTTTATCACAATGCTCCATGACCACTCTCATCACAATGCCAGATAAGACCTTTCATGACAATGCGCCATGGCCGTTGTCATCACAATATTCTATGACTTCTGTCATCACAATGCTCCATGCCCCTGTCATCACAATGCCCCATCACCCCTGGTATTACAATACTCCATGACCCCTGTCATCACAATGCTCCAAAACCCTTGTCATCACAATATTCCATGATCCGTGTAATCACGAAGATCCATGAACCATTTCTGTACAATGCTCCAGTACCCCTTTCATTAAAATGCTCCATGGCACTTGTCATCACCATGCTCCAGGAACCCTTCCATCACAATAATCCATGACCCGTTTCCTCACAATTCTCCAGGACCGCTTTCATCACAATGCTCCATTCCCTTGTCATCTCAATGCTTCATGGCCCCTGTAATCACAATGATCCATGCCTTGTCCTCAAAATGCTCCAGAACTCTTGTCATCACAATGCTCCATGCCCATGTCATCACAATGCTGCATGACCCCTGTCATCACAATGCTGCATGACACCTGTCATCACAATGCTGCCTGCCCGTATCATCACAATGCTCCATTACCCATGTCATCGTAGTGATCCATGACCCCTGTCATCACAATGCTCCATGACCCCTGTCATCACAATGCTCCGTGGTCTTTGTCATCACAATGCTCCATGACCACTGTCATCACCATGCCCCATGATCCCAGTCATCACAATGCTCCATAGCCCTTGTCATCACAATGCTCCATTATCCCTGTCACCACAATGTTCCATGACTCTTGTCATCAAAATGCCTCATGATCCTTTTAATCACAATGCTCCATGACTCCTTTCATCACAGGCTCCATGATACTTGTCATTACACTGCCCCATGACCTTTTTCAGAACAATGCTCCATGATACCAGTCATCACAATGCTCCATGACCATTGTCGTCACAATGCTCTATGCCCCTTTCAACACAATGCTCCATGACAACTGTCATCACAATGCTCCATGGCCTTTGTCATCACAATTATACATGGCCCCTATCATCACAGTGCTCCATGACACCTTTCATCACAATGCTCCATGACCACTGTCATCACAATGCCCCATGACCCCTGTCATCACAATGCTCCATGGCCCCTGTCATTACAATGCTCCATGACCACTGTCATCACAATATTCCATGATCGGTGTAATCACAATGACCCATGACACCTTTCCTCAGAAGGCTCCAGTATGCCTGTCATCACAATGCTCCAATGTCCGTCTCATCACAATGCTCCATGATCCCTGTCAGCACAACGTTACATGACAATTGTCATCACAATGCTCCATGACACCTGTCACCTCAATGTTGCCTGCCCATGTCATCAAAATGCTCCATGTCCCCTGTAATCACAAGGTTCCATTACACCTGTCATCACAGTGTTCCTTGCCCATGTCATCACAATGCTCCATTACCAATGTAATCAAAAGGTTCGCCTGCCCTTGTCATCAAAATGCTCCATGGCCCCTTTAATCACAATGCTCCATGAAACATGTCATCACAATGTTCCATGACACTTGTCATCACAATGCTCCATGACCCCTGTAATCACAATGCTCCATGACCTAGTCATCACAATGCTCCAGAACTCTTGTCATCGTAATGATGAATGCCCGTGACATCACAAAGCTCCATGATACTTGTCATCACAATGTTCCATGGCCTTGTCATCACAATACTCCATGGACCCTGTCATCACAGTGCTCCATGATACCTTTCATCACAATTCTAGATGACCACTGTCATCACAATGCCCCAAGACACATGTCATCACAATTCGCCATGGCCCTTGTCATCACAATGCTCCATGACCCGTGTCATCACAATGGTCCAGGACACTTGTCATCACAATGATCCATGACCACTTACATCACAATGCTCCTTGACTCCTGTCATCACAATGCTCCATAGCGTATGCATTCGCAATGCTACATGGTCCCTGTAATCCCAATGCTCCATGAACCCTGTCATCACAATGTTCCATGACAGTTGTCATCACAATGCTCCATGGCCCCTGTCAGCACAATGTTCCATGACAGATGTCATCACTGTCCTCCATGGTCCCTGGAATCACAATGCTCCATTCCCTTGTCAACACAATGCTCCAGAACTCTTGTCATCATAATGCTCGATGCCCGTCTCTTCACAATTCTCCATGACATTTTTCATCAAAATGCTCCATGGCCTTTGTCATCACAATGCTCCATGGCCCCTGTTATCACAGTGCTCCATGTTACCTTTCATCACAATTCTAGATGACCACTGTCATCACAATGCCCCATGACCCCTGTCATCACAATGCTCCATAACCCCTGTCATCACAATATTCACTGCCCATGTAATCACAATGCTGCTGGTCCCTTGTAATCACAATGTTCCATACCCTTGTCATCACAATGCTCCAGAACTCTTGTCATCATAATGCTCCATGCCCGTGTCATCACAATGCTCCATGGCCCCTGTCATCACAGTGCTCCGTGATACATTTCATCATAATGATAGATGACCATTGTCATCACAATGCTCCATGACACCTGTCATCAGAATTGGCCATGGCCCTTGTCATCACAATGCTCCATGATACTTATCTTCACAATGTTCCATGACGCATTTCATCACAATGCTCCGTGACCACTTTCATCAAATTGCTGCATGATGCCTGTCATCCCGATGCTCCATGGCCTTTGTCATCAAAATTCTACATGGCCCCTGTAATAACAGTGCTTCAGGACAACTTTTATCACAATGCTCCATGACCACTCTCATCACAATGCCAGATAAGACCTTTCATGACAATGCGCCATGGCCGTTGTCATCAAAATATTCTATGACTTCTGTCATCACAATGCCCCATCACCCCTGGTATTACAATGCTCCATGACCACTGTCATCACAATGCCCCATGACCCCTGTCATCACAATGCTCCATGGCCCCTGTCATTACAATGCTCCATGACCACTGTCATCACAATATTCCATGATCGGTGTAATCACAATGACCCATGACACCTTTCCTCAGAAGGCTCCAGTATGCCTGTCATCACAATGCTCCAATGTCCGTCTCATCACAATGCTCCATGATCCCTGTCAGCACAACGTTACATGACAATTGTCATCACAATGCTCCATGACACCTGTCACCTCAATGTTGCCTGCCCATGTCATCAAAATGCTCCATGTCCCCTGTAATCACAAGGTTCCATTACACCTGTCATCACAGTGTTCCTTGCCCATGTCATCACAATGCTCCATTACCAATGTAATCAAAAGGTTCGCCTGCCCTTGTCATCAAAATGCTCCATGGCCCCTTTAATCACAATGCTCCATGAAACATGTCATCACAATGTTCCATGACACTTGTCATCACAATGCTCCATGACCCCTGTAATCACAATGCTCCATGACCTAGTCATCACAATGCTCCAGAACTCTTGTGATCGTAATGATGAATGCCCGTGACATCACAAAGCTCCATGATACTTGTCATCACAATGTTCCATGGCCTTGTCATCACAATACTCCATGGACCCTGTCATCACAGTGCTCCATGATACCTTTCATCTCAATTCTAGATGACCACTGTCATCACAATGCCCCAAGACACATGTCATCACAATTCGCCATGGCCCTTGTCATCACAATGCTCCATGACCCGTGTCATCACAATGGTCCAGGACACTTGTCATCACAATGATCCATGACCACTTACATCACAATGCTCCTTGACTCCTGTCATCACAATGCTCCATAGCGTATGCATTCGCAATGCTACATGGTCCCTGTAATCCCAATGCTCCATGAACCCTGTCATCACAATGTTCCATGACAGTTGTCATCACAATGCTCCATGGCCCCTGTCAGCACAATGTTCCATGACAGATGTCATCACTGTCCTCCATGGTCCCTGGAATCACAATGCTCCATTCCCTTGTCAACACAATGCTCCAGAACTCTTGTCATCATAATGCTCCATGTCCGTCTCATCACAATGCTCCATGACATTTTTCATCAAAATGCTCCATGGCCTTTGTCATCACAATGCTCCATGGCCCCTGTTATCACAGTGCTCCATGTTACCTTTCATCACAATTCTAGATGACCACTGTCATCACAATGCCCCATGACCCCTGTCATCACAATGCTCCATAACCCCTGTCATCACAATATTCACTGCCCATGTAATCACAATGCTCCTTGTCCCTTGTAATCACAATGTTCCATACCCTTGTCATCACAATGCTCCAGAACTCTTGTCATCATAATGCTCCATGCCCGTGTCATCACAATGCTCCATGGCCCCTGTCATCACAGTGCTCCGTGATACATTTCATCATAATGATAGATGACCACTGTCATCACAATGCTCCATGACACCTGTCATCAGAATTGGCCATGGCCCTTGTCATCACAATGCTCCATGATACTTATCTTCACAATGTTCCATGGCGCATTTCATCACAATGCTCCGTGACCACTGTCATCAAATTGCTGCATGATGCCTGTCATCCCGATGCTCCATGGCCTTTGTCATCAAAATTCTACATGGCCCCTGTAATAACAGTGCTTCAGGACAACTTTTATCACAATGCTCCATGACCACTCTCATCACAATGCCAGATAAGACCTTTCATGACAATGCGCCATGGCCGTTGTCATCACAATATTCTATGACTTCTGTCATCACAATGCTCCATGCCCCTGTCATCACAATGCCCCATCACCCCTGGTATTACAATGCTCCATGACCCCTGTCATCACAATGCTCTGAAACCCTTCTCATCACAATATTCCATGATCCGTGTAATCACGAAGATCCATGAACCATTTCTGTACAATGCTCCAGTACCCCTTTCATTAAAATGCTCCATGGCACTTGTCATCACCATGCTCCAGGAACCCTTCCATCACAATAATCCATGACCCGTTTCCTCACAATTCTCCAGGACCGCTTTCATCACAATGCTCCATTCCCTTGTCATCTCAATGCTTCATGGCCCCTGTAATCACAATGATCCATGCCTTGTCCTCAAAATGCTCCAGAACTCTTGTCATCACAATGCTCCATGCCCATGTCATCACAATGCTGCATGACCCCTGTCATCACAATGCTGCATGACACCTGTCATCACAATGCTCCATGCCCGTATCATCACAATGCTCCATTACCCATGTCATCGTAGTGATCCATGACCCCTGTCATCACAATGCTCCATGACCCCTGTCATCACAATGCTCCGTGGTCTTTGTCATCACAATGCTCCATGACCACTGTCATCACCATGCCCCATGATCCCAGTCATCACAATGCTCCATAGCCCTTGTCATCACAATGCTCCATTATCCCTGTCACCACAATGTTCCATGACTCTTGTCATCAAAATGCCTCATGATCCTTTTAATCACAATGCTCCATGACTCCTTTCATCACAGGCTCCATGATACTTGTCATTACACTGCCCCATGACCTTTTTCAGAACAATGCTCCATGATACCAGTCATCACAATGCTCCATGACCATTGTCGTCACAATGCTCTATGCCCCTTTCAACACAATGCTCCATGACAACTGTCATCACAATGCTCCATGGCCTTTGTCATCACAATTATACATGGCCCCTATTATCACAGTGCTCCATGACACCTTTCATCACAATGCTCCATGACCACTGTCATCACAATGCCCCATGACCCCTGTCATCACAATGCTCCATGGCCCCTGTCATTACAATGCTCCATGACCACTGTCATCACAATATTCCATGATCGGTGTAATCACAATGACCCATGACACCTTTCCTCAGAAGGCTCCAGTATGCCTGTCATCACAATGCTCCAATGTCCGTCTCATCACAATGCTCCATGATCCCTGTCAGCACAACGTTACATGACAATTGTCATCACAATGCTCCATGACACCTGTCACCTCAATGTTGCCTGCCCATGTCATCAAAATGCTCCATGTCCCCTGTAATCACAAGGTTCCATTACACCTGTCATCACAGTGTTCCTTGCCCATGTCATCACAATGCTCCATTACCAATGTAATCAAAAGGTTCGCCTGCCCTTGTCATCAAAATGCTCCATGGCCCCTTTAATCACAATGCTCCATGAAACATGTCATCACAATGTTCCATGACACTTGTCATCACAATGCTCCATGACCCCTGTAATCACAATGCTCCATGACCTAGTCATCACAATGCTCCAGAACTCTTGTCATCGTAATGATGAATGCCCGTGACATCACAAAGCTCCATGATACTTGTCATCACAATGTTCCATGGCCTTGTCATCACAATACTCCATGGACCCTGTCATCACAGTGCTCCATGATACCTTTCATCACAATTCTAGATGACCACTGTCATCACAATGCCCCAAGACACATGTCATCACAATTCGCCATGGCCCTTGTCATCACAATGCTCCATGACCCGTGTCATCACAATGGTCCAGGACACTTGTCATCACAATGATCCATGACCACTTACATCACAATGCTCCTTGACTCCTGTCATCACAATGCTCCATAGCGTATGCATTCGCAATGCTACATGGTCCCTGTAATCCCAATGCTCCATGAACCCTGTCATCACAATGTTCCATGACAGTTGTCATCACAATGCTCCATGGCCCCTGTCAGCACAATGTTCCATGACAGATGTCATCACTGTCCTCCATGGTCCCTGGAATCACAATGCTCCATTCCCTTGTCAACACAATGCTCCAGAACTCTTGTCATCATAATGCTCGATGCCCGTCTCTTCACAATTCTCCATGACATTTTTCATCAAAATGCTCCATGGCCTTTGTCATCACAATGCTCCATGGCCCCTGTTATCACAGTGCTCCATGTTACCTTTCATCACAATTCTAGATGACCACTGTCATCACAATGCCCCATGACCCCTGTCATCACAATGCTCCATAACCCCTGTCATCACAATATTCACTGCCCATGTAATCACAATGCTCCTGGTCCCTTGTAATCACAATGTTCCATACCCTTGTCATCACAATGCTCCAGAACTCTTGTCATCATAATGCTCCATGCCCGTGTCATCACAATGCTCCATGGCCCCTGTCATCACAGTGCTCCGTGATACATTTCATCATAATGATAGATGACCACTGTCATCACAATGCTCCATGACACCTGTCATCAGAATTGGCCATGGCCCTTGTCATCACAATGCTCCATGATACTTATCTTCACAATGTTCCATGGCGCATTTCATCACAATGCTCCGTGACCACTGTCATCAAATTGCTGCATGATGCCTGTCATCCCGATGCTCCATGGCCTTTGTCATCAAAATTCTACATGGCCCCTGTAATAACAGTGCTTCAGGACAACTTTTATCACAATGCTCCATGACCACTCTCATCACAATGCCAGATAAGACCTTTCATGACAATGCGCCATGGCCGTTGTCATCACAATATTCTATGACTTCTGTCATCACAATGCTCCATGCCCCTGTCATCACAATGCCCCATCACCCCTGGTATTACAATGCTCCATGACCCCTGTCATCACAATGCTCCGAAACCCTTGTCATCACAATATTCCATGATCCGTGTAATCACGAAGATCCATGAACCATTTCTGTACAATGCTCCAGTACCCCTTTCATTAAAATGCTCCATGGCACTTGTCATCACCATGCTCCAGGAACCCTTCCATCACAATAATCCATGACCCGTTTCCTCACAATTCTCCAGGACCGCTTTCATCACAATGCTCCATTCCCTTGTCATCTCAATGCTTCATGGCCCCTGTAATCACAATGATCCATGCCTTGTCCTCAAAATGCTCCAGAACTCTTGTCATCACAATGCTCCATGCCCATGTCATCACAATGCTGCATGACCCCTGTCATCACAATGCTGCATGACACCTGTCATCACAATGCTGCCTGCCCGTATCATCACAATGCTCCATTACCCATGTCATCGTAGTGATCCATGACCCCTGTCATCACAATGCTCCATGACACCTGTCATCACAATGCTCCGTGGTCTTTGTCATCACAATGCTCCATGACCACTGTCATCACCATGCCCCATGATCCCAGTCATCACAATGCTCCATAGCCCTTGTCATCACAATGCTCCATTATCCCTGTCACCACAATGTTCCATGACTCTTGTCATCAAAATGCCTCATGATCCTTTTAATCACAATGCTCCATGACTCCTTTCATCACAGGCTCCATGATACTTGTCATTACACTGCCCCATGACCTTTTTCAGAACAATGCTCCATGATACCAGTCATCACAATGCTCCATGACCATTGTCGTCACAATGCTCTATGCCCCTTTCAACACAATGCTCCATGACAACTGTCATCACAATGCTCCATGGCCTTTGTCATCACAATTATACATGGCCCCTATCATCACAGTGCTCCATGACACCTTTCATCACAATGCTCCATGACCACTGTCATCACAATGCCCCATGACCCCTGTCATCACAATGCTCCATGGCCCCTGTCATTACAATGCTCCATGACCACTGTCATCACAATATTCCATGATCGGTGTAATCACAATGACCCATGACACCTTTCCTCAGAAGGCTCCAGTATGCCTGTCATCACAATGCTCCAATGTCCGTCTCATCACAATGCTCCATGATCCCTGTCAGCACAACGTTACATGACAATTGTCATCACAATGCTCCATGACACCTGTCACCTCAATGTTGCCTGCCCATGTCATCAAAATGCTCCATGTCCCCTGTAATCACAAGGTTCCATTACACCTGTCATCACAGTGTTCCTTGCCCATGTCATCACAATGCTCCATTACCAATGTAATCAAAAGGTTCGCCTGCCCTTGTCATCAAAATGCTCCATGGCCCCTTTAATCACAATGCTCCATGAAACATGTCATCACAATGTTCCATGACACTTGTCATCACAATGCTCCATGACCCCTGTAATCACAATGCTCCATGACCTAGTCATCACAATGCTCCAGAACTCTTGTCATCGTAATGATGAATGCCCGTGACATCACAAAGCTCCATGATACTTGTCATCACAATGTTCCATGGCCTTGTCATCACAATACTCCATGGACCCTGTCATCACAGTGCTCCATGATACCTTTCATCACAATTCTAGATGACCACTGTCATCACAATGCCCCAAGACACATGTCATCACAATTCGCCATGGCCCTTGTCATCACAATGCTCCATGACCCGTGTCATCACAATGGTCCAGGACACTTGTCATCACAATGATCCATGACCACTTACATCACAATGCTCCTTGACTCCTGTCATCACAATGCTCCATAGCGTATGCATTCGCAATGCTACATGGTCCCTGTAATCCCAATGCTCCATGAACCCTGTCATCACAATGTTCCATGACAGTTGTCATCACAATGCTCCATGGCCCCTGTCAGCACAATGTTCCATGACAGATGTCATCACTGTCCTCCATGGTCCCTGGAATCACAATGCTCCATTCCCTTGTCAACACAATGCTCCAGAACTCTTGTCATCATAATGCTCGATGCCCGTCTCTTCACAATTCTCCATGACATTTTTCATCAAAATGCTCCATGGCCTTTGTCATCACAATGCTCCATGGCCCCTGTTATCACAGTGCTCCATGTTACCTTTCATCACAATTCTAGATGACCACTGTCATCACAATGCCCCATGACCCCTGTCATCACAATGCTCCATAACCCCTGTCATCACAATATTCACTGCCCATGTAATCACAATGCTGCTGGTCCCTTGTAATCACAATGTTCCATACCCTTGTCATCACAATGCTCCAGAACTCTTGTCATCATAATGCTCCATGCCCGTGCCATCACAATGCTCCATGGCCCCTGTCATCACAGTGCTCCATGTTACCTTTCATCACAATTCTAGATGACCACTGTCATCACAATGCCCCATGACCCCTGTCATCACAATGCTCCATAACCCCTGTCATCACAATATTCACTGCCCATGTAATCACAATGCTCCTGGTCCCTTGTAATCACAATGTTCCATACCCTTGTCATCACAATGCTCCAGAACTCTTGTCATCATAATGCTCCATGCCCGTGTCATCACAATGCTCCATGGCCCCTGTCATCACAGTGCTCCGTGATACATTTCATCATAATGATAGATGACCACTGTCATCACAATGCTCCATGACACCTGTCATCAGAATTGGCCATGGCCCTTGTCATCACAATGCTCCATGATACTTATCTTCACAATGTTCCATGGCGCATTTCATCACAATGCTCCGTGACCACTGTCATCAAATTGCTGCATGATGCCTGTCATCCCGATGCTCCATGGCCTTTGTCATCAAAATTCTACATGGCCCCTGTAATAACAGTGCTTCAGGACAACTTTTATCACAATGCTCCATGACCACTCTCATCACAATGCCAGATAAGACCTTTCATGACAATGCGCCATGGCCGTTGTCATCACAATATTCTATGACTTCTGTCATCACAATGCTCCATGCCCCTGTCATCACAATGCCCCATCACCCCTGGTATTACAATGCTCCATGACCCCTGTCATCACAATGCTCTGAAACCCTTCTCATCACAATATTCCATGATCCGTGTAATCACGAAGATCCATGAACCATTTCTGTACAATGCTCCAGTACCCCTTTCATTAAAATGCTCCATGGCACTTGTCATCACCATGCTCCAGGAACCCTTCCATCACAATAATCCATGACCCGTTTCCTCACAATTCTCCAGGACCGCTTTCATCACAATGCTCCATTCCCTTGTCATCTCAATGCTTCATGGCCCCTGTAATCACAATGATCCATGCCTTGTCCTCAAAATGCTCCAGAACTCTTGTCATCACAATGCTCCATGCCCATGTCATCACAATGCTGCATGACCCCTGTCATCACAATGCTGCATGACACCTGTCATCACAATGCTCCATGCCCATATCATCACAATGCTCCATTACCCATGTCATCGTAGTGATCCATGACCCCTGTCATCACAATGCTCCATGACACCTGTCATCACAATGCTCCGTGGTCTTTGTCATCACAATGCTCCATGACCACTGTCATCACCATGCCCCATGATCCCAGTCATCACAATGCTCCATAGCCCTTGTCATCACAATGCTCCATTATCCCTGTCACCACAATGTTCCATGACTCTTGTCATCAAAATGCCTCATGATCCTTTTAATCACAATGCTCCATGACTCCTTTCATCACAGGCTCCATGATACTTGTCATTACACTGCCCCATGACCTTTTTCAGAACAATGCTCCATGATACCAGTCATCACAATGCTCCATGACCATTGTCGTCACAATGCTCTATGCCCCTTTCAACACAATGCTCCATGACAACTGTCATCACAATGCTCCATGGCCTTTGTCATCACAATTATACATGGCCCCTATCATCACAGTGCTCCATGACACCTTTCATCACAATGCTCCATGACCACTGTCATCACAATGCCCCATGACCCCTGTCATCACAATGCTCCATGGCCCCTGTCATTACAATGCTCCATGACCACTGTCATCACAATATTCCATGATCGGTGTAATCACAATGACCCATGACACCTTTCCTCAGAAGGCTCCAGTATGCCTGTCATCACAATGCTCCAATGTCCGTCTCATCACAATGCTCCATGATCCCTGTCAGCACAACGTTACATGACAATTGTCATCACAATGCTCCATGACACCTGTCACCTCAATGTTGCCTGCCCATGTCATCAAAATGCTCCATGTCCCCTGTAATCACAAGGTTCCATTACACCTGTCATCACAGTGTTCCTTGCCCATGTCATCACAATGCTCCATTACCAATGTAATCAAAAGGTTCGCCTGCCCTTGTCATCAAAATGCTCCATGGCCCCTTTAATCACAATGCTCCATGAAACATGTCATCACAATGTTCCATGACACTTGTCATCACAATGCTCCATGACCCCTGTAATCACAATGCTCCATGACCTAGTCATCACAATGCTCCAGAACTCTTGTCATCGTAATGATGAATGCCCGTGACATCACAAAGCTCCATGATACTTGTCATCACAATGTTCCATGGCCTTGTCATCACAATACTCCATGGACCCTGTCATCACAGTGCTCCATGATACCTTTCATCACAATTCTAGATGACCACTGTCATCACAATGCCCCAAGACACATGTCATCACAATTCGCCATGGCCCTTGTCATCACAATGCTCCATGACCCGTGTCATCACAATGGTCCAGGACACTTGTCATCACAATGATCCATGACCACTTACATCACAATGCTCCTTGACTCCTGTCATCACAATGCTCCATAGCGTATGCATTCGCAATGCTACATGGTCCCTGTAATCCCAATGCTCCATGAACCCTGTCATCACAATGTTCCATGACAGTTGTCATCACAATGCTCCATGGCCCCTGTCAGCACAATGTTCCATGACAGATGTCATCACTGTCCTCCATGGTCCCTGGAATCACAATGCTCCATTCCCTTGTCAACACAATGCTCCAGAACTCTTGTCATCATAATGCTCCATGTCCGTCTCATCACAATGCTCCATGACATTTTTCATCAAAATGCTCCATGGCCTTTGTCATCACAATGCTCCATGGCCCCTGTTATCACAGTGCTCCATGTTACCTTTCATCACAATTCTAGATGACCACTGTCATCACAATGCCCCATGACCCCTGTCATCACAATGCTCCATAACCCCTGTCATCACAATATTCACTGCCCATGTAATCACAATGCTGCTGGTCCCTTGTAATCACAATGTTCCATACCCTTGTCATCACAATGCTCCAGAACTCTTGTCATCATAATGCTCCATGCCCGTGTCATCACAATGCTCCATGGCCCCTGTCATCACAGTGCTCCGTGATACATTTCATCATAATGATAGATGACCACTGTCATCACAATGCTCCATGACACCTGTCATCAGAATTGGCCATGGCCCTTGTCATCACAATGCTCCATGATACTTATCTTCACAATGTTCCATGGCGCATTTCATCACAATGCTCCGTGACCACTGTCATCAAATTGCTGCATGATGCCTGTCATCCCGATGCTCCATGGCCTTTGTCATCAAAATTCTACATGGCCCCTGTAATAACAGTGCTTCAGGACAACTTTTATCACAATGCTCCATGACCACTCTCATCACAATGCCAGATAAGACCTTTCATGACAATGCGCCATGGCCGTTGTCATCACAATATTCTATGACTTCTGTCATCACAATGCTCCATGCCCCTGTCATCACAATGCCCCATCACCCCTGGTATTACAATACTCCATGACCCCTGTCATCACAATGCTCCAAAACCCTTGTCATCACAATATTCCATGATCCGTGTAATCACGAAGATCCATGAACCATTTCTGTACAATGCTCCAGTACCCCTTTCATTAAAATGCTCCATGGCACTTGTCATCACCATGCTCCAGGAACCCTTCCATCACAATAATCCATGACCCGTTTCCTCACAATTCTCCAGGACCGCTTTCATCACAATGCTCCATTCCCTTGTCATCTCAATGCTTCATGGCCCCTGTAATCACAATGATCCATGCCTTGTCCTCAAAATGCTCCAGAACTCTTGTCATCACAATGCTCCATGCCCATGTCATCACAATGCTGCATGACCCCTGTCATCACAATGCTGCATGACACCTGTCATCACAATGCTGCCTGCCCGTATCATCACAATGCTCCATTACCCATGTCATCGTAGTGATCCATGACCCCTGTCATCACAATGCTCCATGACCCCTGTCATCACAATGCTCCGTGGTCTTTGTCATCACAATGCTCCATGACCACTGTCATCACCATGCCCCATGATCCCAGTCATCACAATGCTCCATAGCCCTTGTCATCACAATGCTCCATTATCCCTGTCACCACAATGTTCCATGACTCTTGTCATCAAAATGCCTCATGATCCTTTTAATCACAATGCTCCATGACTCCTTTCATCACAGGCTCCATGATACTTGTCATTACACTGCCCCATGACCTTTTTCAGAACAATGCTCCATGATACCAGTCATCACAATGCTCCATGACCATTGTCGTCACAATGCTCTATGCCCCTTTCAACACAATGCTCCATGACAACTGTCATCACAATGCTCCATGGCCTTTGTCATCACAATTATACATGGCCCCTATCATCACAGTGCTCCATGACACCTTTCATCACAATGCTCCATGACCACTGTCATCACAATGCCCCATGACCCCTGTCATCACAATGCTCCATGGCCCCTGTCATTACAATGCTCCATGACCACTGTCATCACAATATTCCATGATCGGTGTAATCACAATGACCCATGACACCTTTCCTCAGAAGGCTCCAGTATGCCTGTCATCACAATGCTCCAATGTCCGTCTCATCACAATGCTCCATGATCCCTGTCAGCACAACGTTACATGACAATTGTCATCACAATGCTCCATGACACCTGTCACCTCAATGTTGCCTGCCCATGTCATCAAAATGCTCCATGTCCCCTGTAATCACAAGGTTCCATTACACCTGTCATCACAGTGTTCCTTGCCCATGTCATCACAATGCTCCATTACCAATGTAATCAAAAGGTTCGCCTGCCCTTGTCATCAAAATGCTCCATGGCCCCTTTAATCACAATGCTCCATGAAACATGTCATCACAATGTTCCATGACACTTGTCATCACAATGCTCCATGACCCCTGTAATCACAATGCTCCATGACCTAGTCATCACAATGCTCCAGAACTCTTGTCATCGTAATGATGAATGCCCGTGACATCACAAAGCTCCATGATACTTGTCATCACAATGTTCCATGGCCTTGTCATCACAATACTCCATGGACCCTGTCATCACAGTGCTCCATGATACCTTTCATCACAATTCTAGATGACCACTGTCATCACAATGCCCCAAGACACATGTCATCACAATTCGCCATGGCCCTTGTCATCACAATGCTCCATGACCCGTGTCATCACAATGGTCCAGGACACTTGTCATCACAATGATCCATGACCACTTACATCACAATGCTCCTTGACTCCTGTCATCACAATGCTCCATAGCGTATGCATTCGCAATGCTACATGGTCCCTGTAATCCCAATGCTCCATGAACCCTGTCATCACAATGTTCCATGACAGTTGTCATCACAATGCTCCATGGCCCCTGTCAGCACAATGTTCCATGACAGATGTCATCACTGTCCTCCATGGTCCCTGGAATCACAATGCTCCATTCCCTTGTCAACACAATGCTCCAGAACTCTTGTCATCATAATGCTCGATGCCCGTCTCTTCACAATTCTCCATGACATTTTTCATCAAAATGCTCCATGGCCTTTGTCATCACAATGCTCCATGGCCCCTGTTATCACAGTGCTCCATGTTACCTTTCATCACAATTCTAGATGACCACTGTCATCACAATGCCCCATGACCCCTGTCATCACAATGCTCCATAACCCCTGTCATCACAATATTCACTGCCCATGTAATCACAATGCTGCTGGTCCCTTGTAATCACAATGTTCCATACCCTTGTCATCACAATGCTCCAGAACTCTTGTCATCATAATGCTCCATGCCCGTGCCATCACAATGCTCCATGGCCCCTGTCATCACAGTGCTCCGTGATACATTTCATCATAATGATAGATGACCACTGTCATCACAATGCTCCATGACACCTGTCATCAGAATTGGCCATGGCCCTTGTCATCACAATGCTCCATGATACTTATCTTCACAATGTTCCATGGCGCATTTCATCACAATGCTCCGTGACCACTGTCATCAAATTGCTGCATGATGCCTGTCATCCCGATGCTCCATGGCCTTTGTCATCAAAATTCTACATGGCCCCTGTAATAACAGTGCTTCAGGACAACTTTTATCACAATGCTCCATGACCACTCTCATCACAATGCCAGATAAGACCTTTCATGACAATGCGCCATGGCCGTTGTCATCACAATATTCTATGACTTCTGTCATCACAATGCTCCATGCCCCTGTCATCACAATGCCCCATCACCCCTGGTATTACAATGCTCCATGACCCCTGTCATCACAATGCTCCGAAACCCTTGTCATCACAATATTCCATGATCCGTGTAATCACGAAGATCCATGAACCATTTCTGTACAATGCTCCAGTACCCCTTTCATTAAAATGCTCCATGGCACTTGTCATCACCATGCTCCAGGAACCCTTCCATCACAATAATCCATGACCCGTTTCCTCACAATTCTCCAGGACCGCTTTCATCACAATGCTCCATTCCCTTGTCATCTCAATGCTTCATGGCCCCTGTAATCACAATGATCCATGCCTTGTCCTCAAAATGCTCCAGAACTCTTGTCATCACAATGCTCCATGCCCATGTCATCACAATGCTGCATGACCCCTGTCATCACAATGCTGCATGACACCTGTCATCACAATGCTCCCTGCCCGTATCATCACAATGCTCCATTACCCATGTCATCGTAGTGATCCATGACCCCTGTCATCACAATGCTCCATGACACCTGTCATCACAATGCTCCGTGGTCTTTGTCATCACAATGCTCCATGACCACTGTCATCACCATGCCCCATGATCCCAGTCATCACAATGCTCCATAGCCCTTGTCATCACAATGCTCCATTATCCCTGTCACCACAATGTTCCATGACTCTTGTCATCAAAATGCCTCATGATCCTTTTAATCACAATGCTCCATGACTCCTTTCATCACAGGCTCCATGATACTTGTCATTACACTGCCCCATGACCTTTTTCAGAACAATGCTCCATGATACCAGTCATCACAATGCTCCATGACCATTGTCGTCACAATGCTCTATGCCCCTTTCAACACAATGCTCCATGACAACTGTCATCACAATGCTCCATGGCCTTTGTCATCACAATTATACATGGCCCCTATCATCACAGTGCTCCATGACACCTTTCATCACAATGCTCCATGACCACTGTCATCACAATGCCCCATGACCCCTGTCATCACAATGCTCCATGGCCCCTGTCATTACAATGCTCCATGACCACTGTCATCACAATATTCCATGATCGGTGTAATCACAATGACCCATGACACCTTTCCTCAGAAGGCTCCAGTATGCCTGTCATCACAATGCTCCAATGTCCGTCTCATCACAATGCTCCATGATCCCTGTCAGCACAACGTTACATGACAATTGTCATCACAATGCTCCATGACACCTGTCACCTCAATGTTGCCTGCCCATGTCATCAAAATGCTCCATGTCCCCTGTAATCACAAGGTTCCATTACACCTGTCATCACAGTGTTCCTTGCCCATGTCATCACAATGCTCCATTACCAATGTAATCAAAAGGTTCGCCTGCCCTTGTCATCAAAATGCTCCATGGCCCCTTTAATCACAATGCTCCATGAAACATGTCATCACAATGTTCCATGACACTTGTCATCACAATGCTCCATGACCCCTGTAATCACAATGCTCCATGACCTAGTCATCACAATGCTCCAGAACTCTTGTCATCGTAATGATGAATGCCCGTGACATCACAAAGCTCCATGATACTTGTCATCACAATGTTCCATGGCCTTGTCATCACAATACTCCATGGACCCTGTCATCACAGTGCTCCATGATACCTTTCATCACAATTCTAGATGACCACTGTCATCACAATGCCCCAAGACACATGTCATCACAATTCGCCATGGCCCTTGTCATCACAATGCTCCATGACCCGTGTCATCACAATGGTCCAGGACACTTGTCATCACAATGATCCATGACCACTTACATCACAATGCTCCTTGACTCCTGTCATCACAATGCTCCATAGCGTATGCATTCGCAATGCTACATGGTCCCTGTAATCCCAATGCTCCATGAACCCTGTCATCACAATGTTCCATGACAGTTGTCATCACAATGCTCCATGGCCCCTGTCAGCACAATGTTCCATGACAGATGTCATCACTGTCCTCCATGGTCCCTGGAATCACAATGCTCCATTCCCTTGTCAACACAATGCTCCAGAACTCTTGTCATCATAATGCTCGATGCCCGTCTCTTCACAATTCTCCATGACATTTTTCATCAAAATGCTCCATGGCCTTTGTCATCACAATGCTCCATGGCCCCTGTTATCACAGTGCTCCATGTTACCTTTCATCACAATTCTAGATGACCACTGTCATCACAATGCCCCATGACCCCTGTCATCACAATGCTCCATAACCCCTGTCATCACAATATTCACTGCCCATGTAATCACAATGCTCCTGGTCCCTTGTAATCACAATGTTCCATACCCTTGTCATCACAATGCTCCAGAACTCTTGTCATCATAATGCTCCATGCCCGTGTCATCACAATGCTCCATGGCCCCTGTCATCACAGTGCTCCGTGATACATTTCATCATAATGATAGATGACCACTGTCATCACAATGCTCCATGACACCTGTCATCAGAATTGGCCATGGCCCTTGTCATCACAATGCTCCATGATACTTATCTTCACAATGTTCCATGGCGCATTTCATCACAATGCTCCGTGACCACTGTCATCAAATTGCTGCATGATGCCTGTCATCCCGATGCTCCATGGCCTTTGTCATCAAAATTCTACATGGCCCCTGTAATAACAGTGCTTCAGGACAACTTTTATCACAATGCTCCATGACCACTCTCATCACAATGCCAGATAAGACCTTTCATGACAATGCGCCATGGCCGTTGTCATCACAATATTCTATGACTTCTGTCATCACAATGCTCCATGCCCCTGTCATCACAATGCCCCATCACCCCTGGTATTACAATGCTCCATGACCCCTGTCATCACAATGCTCTGAAACCCTTCTCATCACAATATTCCATGATCCGTGTAATCACGAAGATCCATGAACCATTTCTGTACAATGCTCCAGTACCCCTTTCATTAAAATGCTCCATGGCACTTGTCATCACCATGCTCCAGGAACCCTTCCATCACAATAATCCATGACCCGTTTCCTCACAATTCTCCAGGACCGCTTTCATCACAATGCTCCATTCCCTTGTCATCTCAATGCTTCATGGCCCCTGTAATCACAATGATCCATGCCTTGTCCTCAAAATGCTCCAGAACTCTTGTCATCACAATGCTCCATGCCCATGTCATCACAATGCTGCATGACCCCTGTCATCACAATGCTGCATGACACCTGTCATCACAATGCTCCATGCCCATATCATCACAATGCTCCATTACCCATGTCATCGTAGTGATCCATGACCCCTGTCATCACAATGCTCCATGACACCTGTCATCACAATGCTCCGTGGTCTTTGTCATCACAATGCTCCATGACCACTGTCATCACCATGCCCCATGATCCCAGTCATCACAATGCTCCATAGCCCTTGTCATCACAATGCTCCATTATCCCTGTCACCACAATGTTCCATGACTCTTGTCATCAAAATGCCTCATGATCCTTTTAATCACAATGCTCCATGACTCCTTTCATCACAGGCTCCATGATACTTGTCATTACACTGCCCCATGACCTTTTTCAGAACAATGCTCCATGATACCAGTCATCACAATGCTCCATGACCATTGTCGTCACAATGCTCTATGCCCCTTTCAACACAATGCTCCATGACAACTGTCATCACAATGCTCCATGGCCTTTGTCATCACAATTATACATGGCCCCTATCATCACAGTGCTCCATGACACCTTTCATCACAATGCTCCATGACCACTGTCATCACAATGCCCCATGACCCCTGTCATCACAATGCTCCATGGCCCCTGTCATTACAATGCTCCATGACCACTGTCATCACAATATTCCATGATCGGTGTAATCACAATGACCCATGACACCTTTCCTCAGAAGGCTCCAGTATGCCTGTCATCACAATGCTCCAATGTCCGTCTCATCACAATGCTCCATGATCCCTGTCAGCACAACGTTACATGACAATTGTCATCACAATGCTCCATGACACCTGTCACCTCAATGTTGCCTGCCCATGTCATCAAAATGCTCCATGTCCCCTGTAATCACAAGGTTCCATTACACCTGTCATCACAGTGTTCCTTGCCCATGTCATCACAATGCTCCATTACCAATGTAATCAAAAGGTTCGCCTGCCCTTGTCATCAAAATGCTCCATGGCCCCTTTAATCACAATGCTCCATGAAACATGTCATCACAATGTTCCATGACACTTGTCATCACAATGCTCCATGACCCCTGTAATCACAATGCTCCATGACCTAGTCATCACAATGCTCCAGAACTCTTGTCATCGTAATGATGAATGCCCGTGACATCACAAAGCTCCATGATACTTGTCATCACAATGTTCCATGGCCTTGTCATCACAATACTCCATGGACCCTGTCATCACAGTGCTCCATGATACCTTTCATCACAATTCTAGATGACCACTGTCATCACAATGCCCCAAGACACATGTCATCACAATTCGCCATGGCCCTTGTCATCACAATGCTCCATGACCCGTGTCATCACAATGGTCCAGGACACTTGTCATCACAATGATCCATGACCACTTACATCACAATGCTCCTTGACTCCTGTCATCACAATGCTCCATAGCGTATGCATTCGCAATGCTACATGGTCCCTGTAATCCCAATGCTCCATGAACCCTGTCATCACAATGTTCCATGACAGTTGTCATCACAATGCTCCATGGCCCCTGTCAGCACAATGTTCCATGACAGATGTCATCACTGTCCTCCATGGTCCCTGGAATCACAATGCTCCATTCCCTTGTCAACACAATGCTCCAGAACTCTTGTCATCATAATGCTCGATGCCCGTCTCTTCACAATTCTCCATGACATTTTTCATCAAAATGCTCCATGGCCTTTGTCATCACAATGCTCCATGGCCCCTGTTATCACAGTGCTCCATGTTACCTTTCATCACAATTCTAGATGACCACTGTCATCACAATGCCCCATGACCCCTGTCATCACAATGCTCCATAACCCCTGTCATCACAATATTCACTGCCCATGTAATCACAATGCTGCTGGTCCCTTGTAATCACAATGTTCCATACCCTTGTCATCACAATGCTCCAGAACTCTTGTCATCATAATGCTCCATGCCCGTGCCATCACAATGCTCCATGGCCCCTGTCATCACAGTGCTCCGTGATACATTTCATCATAATGATAGATGACCACTGTCATCACAATGCTCCATGACACCTGTCATCAGAATTGGCCATGGCCCTTGTCATCACAATGCTCCATGATACTTATCTTCACAATGTTCCATGGCGCATTTCATCACAATGCTCCGTGACCACTGTCATCAAATTGCTGCATGATGCCTGTCATCCCGATGCTCCATGGCCTTTGTCATCAAAATTCTACATGGCCCCTGTAATAACAGTGCTTCAGGACAACTTTTATCACAATGCTCCATGACCACTCTCATCACAATGCCAGATAAGACCTTTCATGACAATGCGCCATGGCCGTTGTCATCACAATATTCTATGACTTCTGTCATCACAATGCTCCATGCCCCTGTCATCACAATGCCCCATCACCCCTGGTATTACAATGCTCCATGACCCCTGTCATCACAATGCTCCGAAACCCTTGTCATCACAATATTCCATGATCCGTGTAATCACGAAGATCCATGAACCATTTCTGTACAATGCTCCAGTACCCCTTTCATTAAAATGCTCCATGGCACTTGTCATCACCATGCTCCAGGAACCCTTCCA
Organism: Balaenoptera borealis; assembly: GCF_965194805.1. Lineage (NCBI taxonomy): Eukaryota > Metazoa > Chordata > Mammalia > Artiodactyla > Balaenopteridae > Balaenoptera > Balaenoptera borealis. The sequence goes on from NW_028123546.1 coordinate 360,813, forward strand.
TCACAATAATCCATGACCCGTTTCCTCACAATTCTCCAGGACCGCTTTCATCACAATGCTCCATTCCCTTGTCATCTCAATGCTTCATGGCCCCTGTAATCACAATGATCCATGCCTTGTCCTCAAAATGCTCCAGAACTCTTGTCATCACAATGCTCCATGCCCATGTCATCACAATGCTGCATGACCCCTGTCATCACAATGCTGCATGACACCTGTCATCACAATGCTCCCTGCCCGTATCATCACAATGCTCCATTACCCATGTCATCGTAGTGATCCATGACCCCTGTCATCACAATGCTCCATGACACCTGTCATCACAATGCTCCGTGGTCTTTGTCATCACAATGCTCCATGACCACTGTCATCACCATGCCCCATGATCCCAGTCATCACAATGCTCCATAGCCCTTGTCATCACAATGCTCCATTATCCCTGTCACCACAATGTTCCATGACTCTTGTCATCAAAATGCCTCATGATCCTTTTAATCACAATGCTCCATGACTCCTTTCATCACAGGCTCCATGATACTTGTCATTACACTGCCCCATGACCTTTTTCAGAACAATGCTCCATGATACCAGTCATCACAATGCTCCATGACCATTGTCGTCACAATGCTCTATGCCCCTTTCAACACAATGCTCCATGACAACTGTCATCACAATGCTCCATGGCCTTTGTCATCACAATTATACATGGCCCCTATCATCACAGTGCTCCATGACACCTTTCATCACAATGCTCCATGACCACTGTCATCACAATGCCCCATGACCCCTGTCATCACAATGCTCCATGGCCCCTGTCATTACAATGCTCCATGACCACTGTCATCACAATATTCCATGATCGGTGTAATCACAATGACCCATGACACCTTTCCTCAGAAGGCTCCAGTATGCCTGTCATCACAATGCTCCAATGTCCGTCTCATCACAATGCTCCATGATCCCTGTCAGCACAACGTTACATGACAATTGTCATCACAATGCTCCATGACACCTGTCACCTCAATGTTGCCTGCCCATGTCATCAAAATGCTCCATGTCCCCTGTAATCACAAGGTTCCATTACACCTGTCATCACAGTGTTCCTTGCCCATGTCATCACAATGCTCCATTACCAATGTAATCAAAAGGTTCGCCTGCCCTTGTCATCAAAATGCTCCATGGCCCCTTTAATCACAATGCTCCATGAAACATGTCATCACAATGTTCCATGACACTTGTCATCACAATGCTCCATGACCCCTGTAATCACAATGCTCCATGACCTAGTCATCACAATGCTCCAGAACTCTTGTCATCGTAATGATGAATGCCCGTGACATCACAAAGCTCCATGATACTTGTCATCACAATGTTCCATGGCCTTGTCATCACAATACTCCATGGACCCTGTCATCACAGTGCTCCATGATACCTTTCATCACAATTCTAGATGACCACTGTCATCACAATGCCCCAAGACACATGTCATCACAATTCGCCATGGCCCTTGTCATCACAATGCTCCATGACCCGTGTCATCACAATGGTCCAGGACACTTGTCATCACAATGATCCATGACCACTTACATCACAATGCTCCTTGACTCCTGTCATCACAATGCTCCATAGCGTATGCATTCGCAATGCTACATGGTCCCTGTAATCCCAATGCTCCATGAACCCTGTCATCACAATGTTCCATGACAGTTGTCATCACAATGCTCCATGGCCCCTGTCAGCACAATGTTCCATGACAGATGTCATCACTGTCCTCCATGGTCCCTGGAATCACAATGCTCCATTCCCTTGTCAACACAATGCTCCAGAACTCTTGTCATCATAATGCTCGATGCCCGTCTCTTCACAATTCTCCATGACATTTTTCATCAAAATGCTCCATGGCCTTTGTCATCACAATGCTCCATGGCCCCTGTTATCACAGTGCTCCATGTTACCTTTCATCACAATTCTAGATGACCACTGTCATCACAATGCCCCATGACCCCTGTCATCACAATGCTCCATAACCCCTGTCATCACAATATTCACTGCCCATGTAATCACAATGCTCCTGGTCCCTTGTAATCACAATGTTCCATACCCTTGTCATCACAATGCTCCAGAACTCTTGTCATCATAATGCTCCATGCCCGTGTCATCACAATGCTCCATGGCCCCTGTCATCACAGTGCTCCGTGATACATTTCATCATAATGATAGATGACCACTGTCATCACAATGCTCCATGACACCTGTCATCAGAATTGGCCATGGCCCTTGTCATCACAATGCTCCATGATACTTATCTTCACAATGTTCCATGGCGCATTTCATCACAATGCTCCGTGACCACTGTCATCAAATTGCTGCATGATGCCTGTCATCCCGATGCTCCATGGCCTTTGTCATCAAAATTCTACATGGCCCCTGTAATAACAGTGCTTCAGGACAACTTTTATCACAATGCTCCATGACCACTCTCATCACAATGCCAGATAAGACCTTTCATGACAATGCGCCATGGCCGTTGTCATCACAATATTCTATGACTTCTGTCATCACAATGCTCCATGCCCCTGTCATCACAATGCCCCATCACCCCTGGTATTACAATGCTCCATGACCCCTGTCATCACAATGCTCTGAAACCCTTCTCATCACAATATTCCATGATCCGTGTAATCACGAAGATCCATGAACCATTTCTGTACAATGCTCCAGTACCCCTTTCATTAAAATGCTCCATGGCACTTGTCATCACCATGCTCCAGGAACCCTTCCATCACAATAATCCATGACCCGTTTCCTCACAATTCTCCAGGACCGCTTTCATCACAATGCTCCATTCCCTTGTCATCTCAATGCTTCATGGCCCCTGTAATCACAATGATCCATGCCTTGTCCTCAAAATGCTCCAGAACTCTTGTCATCACAATGCTCCATGCCCATGTCATCACAATGCTGCATGACCCCTGTCATCACAATGCTGCATGACACCTGTCATCACAATGCTCCATGCCCATATCATCACAATGCTCCATTACCCATGTCATCGTAGTGATCCATGACCCCTGTCATCACAATGCTCCATGACCCCTGTCATCACAATGCTCCGTGGTCTTTGTCATCACAATGCTCCATGACCACTGTCATCACCATGCCCCATGATCCCAGTCATCACAATGCTCCATAGCCCTTGTCATCACAATGCTCCATTATCCCTGTCACCACAATGTTCCATGACTCTTGTCATCAAAATGCCTCATGATCCTTTTAATCACAATGCTCCATGACTCCTTTCATCACAGGCTCCATGATACTTGTCATTACACTGCCCCATGACCTTTTTCAGAACAATGCTCCATGATACCAGTCATCACAATGCTCCATGACCATTGTCGTCACAATGCTCTATGCCCCTTTCAACACAATGCTCCATGACAACTGTCATCACAATGCTCCATGGCCTTTGTCATCACAATTATACATGGCCCCTATCATCACAGTGCTCCATGACACCTTTCATCACAATGCTCCATGACCACTGTCATCACAATGCCCCATGACCCCTGTCATCACAATGCTCCATGGCCCCTGTCATTACAATGCTCCATGACCACTGTCATCACAATATTCCATGATCGGTGTAATCACAATGACCCATGACACCTTTCCTCAGAAGGCTCCAGTATGCCTGTCATCACAATGCTCCAATGTCCGTCTCATCACAATGCTCCATGATCCCTGTCAGCACAACGTTACATGACAATTGTCATCACAATGCTCCATGACACCTGTCACCTCAATGTTGCCTGCCCATGTCATCAAAATGCTCCATGTCCCCTGTAATCACAAGGTTCCATTACACCTGTCATCACAGTGTTCCTTGCCCATGTCATCACAATGCTCCATTACCAATGTAATCAAAAGGTTCGCCTGCCCTTGTCATCAAAATGCTCCATGGCCCCTTTAATCACAATGCTCCATGAAACATGTCATCACAATGTTCCATGACACTTGTCATCACAATGCTCCATGACCCCTGTAATCACAATGCTCCATGACCTAGTCATCACAATGCTCCAGAACTCTTGTCATCGTAATGATGAATGCCCGTGACATCACAAAGCTCCATGATACTTGTCATCACAATGTTCCATGGCCTTGTCATCACAATACTCCATGGACCCTGTCATCACAGTGCTCCATGATACCTTTCATCACAATTCTAGATGACCACTGTCATCACAATGCCCCAAGACACATGTCATCACAATTCGCCATGGCCCTTGTCATCACAATGCTCCATGACCCGTGTCATCACAATGGTCCAGGACACTTGTCATCACAATGATCCATGACCACTTACATCACAATGCTCCTTGACTCCTGTCATCACAATGCTCCATAGCGTATGCATTCGCAATGCTACATGGTCCCTGTAATCCCAATGCTCCATGAACCCTGTCATCACAATGTTCCATGACAGTTGTCATCACAATGCTCCATGGCCCCTGTCAGCACAATGTTCCATGACAGATGTCATCACTGTCCTCCATGGTCCCTGGAATCACAATGCTCCATTCCCTTGTCAACACAATGCTCCAGAACTCTTGTCATCATAATGCTCGATGCCCGTCTCTTCACAATTCTCCATGACATTTTTCATCAAAATGCTCCATGGCCTTTGTCATCACAATGCTCCATGGCCCCTGTTATCACAGTGCTCCATGTTACCTTTCATCACAATTCTAGATGACCACTGTCATCACAATGCCCCATGACCCCTGTCATCACAATGCTCCATAACCCCTGTCATCACAATATTCACTGCCCATGTAATCACAATGCTCCTGGTCCCTTGTAATCACAATGTTCCATACCCTTGTCATCACAATGCTCCAGAACTCTTGTCATCATAATGCTCCATGCCCGTGTCATCACAATGCTCCATGGCCCCTGTCATCACAGTGCTCCGTGATACATTTCATCATAATGATAGATGACCACTGTCATCACAATGCTCCATGACACCTGTCATCAGAATTGGCCATGGCCCTTGTCATCACAATGCTCCATGATACTTATCTTCACAATGTTCCATGGCGCATTTCATCACAATGCTCCGTGACCACTGTCATCAAATTGCTGCATGATGCCTGTCATCCCGATGCTCCATGGCCTTTGTCATCAAAATTCTACATGGCCCCTGTAATAACAGTGCTTCAGGACAACTTTTATCACAATGCTCCATGACCACTCTCATCACAATGCCAGATAAGACCTTTCATGACAATGCGCCATGGCCGTTGTCATCACAATATTCTATGACTTCTGTCATCACAATGCTCCATGCCCCTGTCATCACAATGCCCCATCACCCCTGGTATTACAATGCTCCATGACCCCTGTCATCACAATGCTCTGAAACCCTTCTCATCACAATATTCCATGATCCGTGTAATCACGAAGATCCATGAACCATTTCTGTACAATGCTCCAGTACCCCTTTCATTAAAATGCTCCATGGCACTTGTCATCACCATGCTCCAGGAACCCTTCCATCACAATAATCCATGACCCGTTTCCTCACAATTCTCCAGGACCGCTTTCATCACAATGCTCCATTCCCTTGTCATCTCAATGCTTCATGGCCCCTGTAATCACAATGATCCATGCCTTGTCCTCAAAATGCTCCAGAACTCTTGTCATCACAATGCTCCATGCCCATGTCATCACAATGCTGCATGACCCCTGTCATCACAATGCTGCATGACACCTGTCATCACAATGCTCCATGCCCATATCATCACAATGCTCCATTACCCATGTCATCGTAGTGATCCATGACCCCTGTCATCACAATGCTCCATGACACCTGTCATCACAATGCTCCGTGGTCTTTGTCATCACAATGCTCCATGACCACTGTCATCACCATGCCCCATGATCCCAGTCATCACAATGCTCCATAGCCCTTGTCATCACAATGCTCCATTATCCCTGTCACCACAATGTTCCATGACTCTTGTCATCAAAATGCCTCATGATCCTTTTAATCACAATGCTCCATGACTCCTTTCATCACAGGCTCCATGATACTTGTCATTACACTGCCCCATGACCTTTTTCAGAACAATGCTCCATGATACCAGTCATCACAATGCTCCATGACCATTGTCGTCACAATGCTCTATGCCCCTTTCAACACAATGCTCCATGACAACTGTCATCACAATGCTCCATGGCCTTTGTCATCACAATTATACATGGCCCCTATCATCACAGTGCTCCATGACACCTTTCATCACAATGCTCCATGACCACTGTCATCACAATGCCCCATGACCCCTGTCATCACAATGCTCCATGGCCCCTGTCATTACAATGCTCCATGACCACTGTCATCACAATATTCCATGATCGGTGTAATCACAATGACCCATGACACCTTTCCTCAGAAGGCTCCAGTATGCCTGTCATCACAATGCTCCAATGTCCGTCTCATCACAATGCTCCATGATCCCTGTCAGCACAACGTTACATGACAATTGTCATCACAATGCTCCATGACACCTGTCACCTCAATGTTGCCTGCCCATGTCATCAAAATGCTCCATGTCCCCTGTAATCACAAGGTTCCATTACACCTGTCATCACAGTGTTCCTTGCCCATGTCATCACAATGCTCCATTACCAATGTAATCAAAAGGTTCGCCTGCCCTTGTCATCAAAATGCTCCATGGCCCCTTTAATCACAATGCTCCATGAAACATGTCATCACAATGTTCCATGACACTTGTCATCACAATGCTCCATGACCCCTGTAATCACAATGCTCCATGACCTAGTCATCACAATGCTCCAGAACTCTTGTCATCGTAATGATGAATGCCCGTGACATCACAAAGCTCCATGATACTTGTCATCACAATGTTCCATGGCCTTGTCATCACAATACTCCATGGACCCTGTCATCACAGTGCTCCATGATACCTTTCATCACAATTCTAGATGACCACTGTCATCACAATGCCCCAAGACACATGTCATCACAATTCGCCATGGCCCTTGTCATCACAATGCTCCATGACCCGTGTCATCACAATGGTCCAGGACACTTGTCATCACAATGATCCATGACCACTTACATCACAATGCTCCTTGACTCCTGTCATCACAATGCTCCATAGCGTATGCATTCGCAATGCTACATGGTCCCTGTAATCCCAATGCTCCATGAACCCTGTCATCACAATGTTCCATGACAGTTGTCATCACAATGCTCCATGGCCCCTGTCAGCACAATGTTCCATGACAGATGTCATCACTGTCCTCCATGGTCCCTGGAATCACAATGCTCCATTCCCTTGTCAACACAATGCTCCAGAACTCTTGTCATCATAATGCTCCATGTCCGTCTCATCACAATGCTCCATGACATTTTTCATCAAAATGCTCCATGGCCTTTGTCATCACAATGCTCCATGGCCCCTGTTATCACAGTGCTCCATGTTACCTTTCATCACAATTCTAGATGACCACTGTCATCACAATGCCCCATGACCCCTGTCATCACAATGCTCCATAACCCCTGTCATCACAATATTCACTGCCCATGTAATCACAATGCTGCTGGTCCCTTGTAATCACAATGTTCCATACCCTTGTCATCACAATGCTCCAGAACTCTTGTCATCATAATGCTCCATGCCCGTGTCATCACAATGCTCCATGGCCCCTGTCATCACAGTGCTCCGTGATACATTTCATCATAATGATAGATGACCACTGTCATCACAATGCTCCATGACACCTGTCATCAGAATTGGCCATGGCCCTTGTCATCACAATGCTCCATGATACTTATCTTCACAATGTTCCATGGCGCATTTCATCACAATGCTCCGTGACCACTGTCATCAAATTGCTGCATGATGCCTGTCATCCCGATGCTCCATGGCCTTTGTCATCAAAATTCTACATGGCCCCTGTAATAACAGTGCTTCAGGACAACTTTTATCACAATGCTCCATGACCACTCTCATCACAATGCCAGATAAGACCTTTCATGACAATGCGCCATGGCCGTTGTCATCACAATATTCTATGACTTCTGTCATCACAATGCTCCATGCCCCTGTCATCACAATGCCCCATCACCCCTGGTATTACAATACTCCATGACCCCTGTCATCACAATGCTCCAAAACCCTTGTCATCACAATATTCCATGATCCGTGTAATCACGAAGATCCATGAACCATTTCTGTACAATGCTCCAGTACCCCTTTCATTAAAATGCTCCATGGCACTTGTCATCACCATGCTCCAGGAACCCTTCCATCACAATAATCCATGACCCGTTTCCTCACAATTCTCCAGGACCGCTTTCATCACAATGCTCCATTCCCTTGTCATCTCAATGCTTCATGGCCCCTGTAATCACAATGATCCATGCCTTGTCCTCAAAATGCTCCAGAACTCTTGTCATCACAATGCTCCATGCCCATGTCATCACAATGCTGCATGACCCCTGTCATCACAATGCTGCATGACACCTGTCATCACAATGCTGCCTGCCCGTATCATCACAATGCTCCATTACCCATGTCATCGTAGTGATCCATGACCCCTGTCATCACAATGCTCCATGACCCCTGTCATCACAATGCTCCGTGGTCTTTGTCATCACAATGCTCCATGACCACTGTCATCACCATGCCCCATGATCCCAGTCATCACAATGCTCCATAGCCCTTGTCATCACAATGCTCCATTATCCCTGTCACCACAATGTTCCATGACTCTTGTCATCAAAATGCCTCATGATCCTTTTAATCACAATGCTCCATGACTCCTTTCATCACAGGCTCCATGATACTTGTCATTACACTGCCCCATGACCTTTTTCAGAACAATGCTCCATGATACCAGTCATCACAATGCTCCATGACCATTGTCGTCACAATGCTCTATGCCCCTTTCAACACAATGCTCCATGACAACTGTCATCACAATGCTCCATGGCCTTTGTCATCACAATTATACATGGCCCCTATCATCACAGTGCTCCATGACACCTTTCATCACAATGCTCCATGACCACTGTCATCACAATGCCCCATGACCCCTGTCATCACAATGCTCCATGGCCCCTGTCATTACAATGCTCCATGACCACTGTCATCACAATATTCCATGATCGGTGTAATCACAATGACCCATGACACCTTTCCTCAGAAGGCTCCAGTATGCCTGTCATCACAATGCTCCAATGTCCGTCTCATCACAATGCTCCATGATCCCTGTCAGCACAACGTTACATGACAATTGTCATCACAATGCTCCATGACACCTGTCACCTCAATGTTGCCTGCCCATGTCATCAAAATGCTCCATGTCCCCTGTAATCACAAGGTTCCATTACACCTGTCATCACAGTGTTCCTTGCCCATGTCATCACAATGCTCCATTACCAATGTAATCAAAAGGTTCGCCTGCCCTTGTCATCAAAATGCTCCATGGCCCCTTTAATCACAATGCTCCATGAAACATGTCATCACAATGTTCCATGACACTTGTCATCACAATGCTCCATGACCCCTGTAATCACAATGCTCCATGACCTAGTCATCACAATGCTCCAGAACTCTTGTCATCGTAATGATGAATGCCCGTGACATCACAAAGCTCCATGATACTTGTCATCACAATGTTCCATGGCCTTGTCATCACAATACTCCATGGACCCTGTCATCACAGTGCTCCATGATACCTTTCATCACAATTCTAGATGACCACTGTCATCACAATGCCCCAAGACACATGTCATCACAATTCGCCATGGCCCTTGTCATCACAATGCTCCATGACCCGTGTCATCACAATGGTCCAGGACACTTGTCATCACAATGATCCATGACCACTTACATCACAATGCTCCTTGACTCCTGTCATCACAATGCTCCATAGCGTATGCATTCGCAATGCTACATGGTCCCTGTAATCCCAATGCTCCATGAACCCTGTCATCACAATGTTCCATGACAGTTGTCATCACAATGCTCCATGGCCCCTGTCAGCACAATGTTCCATGACAGATGTCATCACTGTCCTCCATGGTCCCTGGAATCACAATGCTCCATTCCCTTGTCAACACAATGCTCCAGAACTCTTGTCATCATAATGCTCGATGCCCGTCTCTTCACAATTCTCCATGACATTTTTCATCAAAATGCTCCATGGCCTTTGTCATCACAATGCTCCATGGCCCCTGTTATCACAGTGCTCCATGTTACCTTTCATCACAATTCTAGATGACCACTGTCATCACAATGCCCCATGACCCCTGTCATCACAATGCTCCATAACCCCTGTCATCACAATATTCACTGCCCATGTAATCACAATGCTGCTGGTCCCTTGTAATCACAATGTTCCATACCCTTGTCATCACAATGCTCCAGAACTCTTGTCATCATAATGCTCCATGCCCGTGCCATCACAATGCTCCATGGCCCCTGTCATCACAGTGCTCCGTGATACATTTCATCATAATGATAGATGACCACTGTCATCACAATGCTCCATGACACCTGTCATCAGAATTGGCCATGGCCCTTGTCATCACAATGCTCCATGATACTTATCTTCACAATGTTCCATGGCGCATTTCATCACAATGCTCCGTGACCACTGTCATCAAATTGCTGCATGATGCCTGTCATCCCGATGCTCCATGGCCTTTGTCATCAAAATTCTACATGGCCCCTGTAATAACAGTGCTTCAGGACAACTTTTATCACAATGCTCCATGACCACTCTCATCACAATGCCAGATAAGACCTTTCATGACAATGCGCCATGGCCGTTGTCATCACAATATTCTATGACTTCTGTCATCACAATGCTCCATGCCCCTGTCATCACAATGCCCCATCACCCCTGGTATTACAATGCTCCATGACCCCTGTCATCACAATGCTCCGAAACCCTTGTCATCACAATATTCCATGATCCGTGTAATCACGAAGATCCATGAACCATTTCTGTACAATGCTCCAGTACCCCTTTCATTAAAATGCTCCATGGCACTTGTCATCACCATGCTCCAGGAACCCTTCCATCACAATAATCCATGACCCGTTTCCTCACAATTCTCCAGGACCGCTTTCATCACAATGCTCCATTCCCTTGTCATCTCAATGCTTCATGGCCCCTGTAATCACAATGATCCATGCCTTGTCCTCAAAATGCTCCAGAACTCTTGTCATCACAATGCTCCATGCCCATGTCATCACAATGCTGCATGACCCCTGTCATCACAATGCTGCATGACACCTGTCATCACAATGCTCCCTGCCCGTATCATCACAATGCTCCATTACCCATGTCATCGTAGTGATCCATGACCCCTGTCATCACAATGCTCCATGACACCTGTCATCACAATGCTCCGTGGTCTTTGTCATCACAATGCTCCATGACCACTGTCATCACCATGCCCCATGATCCCAGTCATCACAATGCTCCATAGCCCTTGTCATCACAATGCTCCATTATCCCTGTCACCACAATGTTCCATGACTCTTGTCATCAAAATGCCTCATGATCCTTTTAATCACAATGCTCCATGACTCCTTTCATCACAGGCTCCATGATACTTGTCATTACACTGCCCCATGACCTTTTTCAGAACAATGCTCCATGATACCAGTCATCACAATGCTCCATGACCATTGTCGTCACAATGCTCTATGCCCCTTTCAACACAATGCTCCATGACAACTGTCATCACAATGCTCCATGGCCTTTGTCATCACAATTATACATGGCCCCTATCATCACAGTGCTCCATGACACCTTTCATCACAATGCTCCATGACCACTGTCATCACAATGCCCCATGACCCCTGTCATCACAATGCTCCATGGCCCCTGTCATTACAATGCTCCATGACCACTGTCATCACAATATTCCATGATCGGTGTAATCACAATGACCCATGACACCTTTCCTCAGAAGGCTCCAGTATGCCTGTCATCACAATGCTCCAATGTCCGTCTCATCACAATGCTCCATGATCCCTGTCAGCACAACGTTACATGACAATTGTCATCACAATGCTCCATGACACCTGTCACCTCAATGTTGCCTGCCCATGTCATCAAAATGCTCCATGTCCCCTGTAATCACAAGGTTCCATTACACCTGTCATCACAGTGTTCCTTGCCCATGTCATCACAATGCTCCATTACCAATGTAATCAAAAGGTTCGCCTGCCCTTGTCATCAAAATGCTCCATGGCCCCTTTAATCACAATGCTCCATGAAACATGTCATCACAATGTTCCATGACACTTGTCATCACAATGCTCCATGACCCCTGTAATCACAATGCTCCATGACCTAGTCATCACAATGCTCCAGAACTCTTGTCATCGTAATGATGAATGCCCGTGACATCACAAAGCTCCATGATACTTGTCATCACAATGTTCCATGGCCTTGTCATCACAATACTCCATGGACCCTGTCATCACAGTGCTCCATGATACCTTTCATCACAATTCTAGATGACCACTGTCATCACAATGCCCCAAGACACATGTCATCACAATTCGCCATGGCCCTTGTCATCACAATGCTCCATGACCCGTGTCATCACAATGGTCCAGGACACTTGTCATCACAATGATCCATGACCACTTACATCACAATGCTCCTTGACTCCTGTCATCACAATGCTCCATAGCGTATGCATTCGCAATGCTACATGGTCCCTGTAATCCCAATGCTCCATGAACCCTGTCATCACAATGTTCCATGACAGTTGTCATCACAATGCTCCATGGCCCCTGTCAGCACAATGTTCCATGACAGATGTCATCACTGTCCTCCATGGTCCCTGGAATCACAATGCTCCATTCCCTTGTCAACACAATGCTCCAGAACTCTTGTCATCATAATGCTCGATGCCCGTCTCTTCACAATTCTCCATGACATTTTTCATCAAAATGCTCCATGGCCTTTGTCATCACAATGCTCCATGGCCCCTGTTATCACAGTGCTCCATGTTACCTTTCATCACAATTCTAGATGACCACTGTCATCACAATGCCCCATGACCCCTGTCATCACAATGCTCCATAACCCCTGTCATCACAATATTCACTGCCCATGTAATCACAATGCTGCTGGTCCCTTGTAATCACAATGTTCCATACCCTTGTCATCACAATGCTCCAGAACTCTTGTCATCATAATGCTCCATGCCCGTGTCATCACAATGCTCCATGGCCCCTGTCATCACAGTGCTCCGTGATACATTTCATCATAATGATAGATGACCATTGTCATCACAATGCTCCATGACACCTGTCATCAGAATTGGCCATGGCCCTTGTCATCACAATGCTCCATGATACTTATCTTCACAATGTTCCATGACACATTTCATCACAATGCTCCGTGACCACTTTCATCAAATTGCTGCATGATGCCTGTCATCCCGATGCTCCATGGCCTTTGTCATCAAAATTCTACATGGCCCCTGTAATAACAGTGCTTCAGGACAACTTTTATCACAATGCTCCATGACCACTCTCATCACAATGCCAGATAAGACCTTTCATGACAATGCGCCATGGCCGTTGTCATCACAATATTCTATGACTTCTGTCATCACAATGCCCCATCACCCCTGGTATTACAATGCTCCATGACCCCTGTCATCACAATGCTCCGAAACCCTTGTCATCACAATATTCCATGATCCGTGTAATCACGAAGATCCATGAACCATTTCTGTACAATGCTCCAGTACCCCTTTCATTAAAATGCTCCATGGCACTTGTCATCACCATGCTCCAGGAACCCTTCCATCACAATAATCCATGACCCGTTTCCTCACAATTCTCCAGGACCGCTTTCATCACAATGCTCCATTCCCTTGTCATCTCAATGCTTCATGGCCCCTGTAATCACAATGATCCATGCCTTGTCCTCAAAATGCTCCAGAACTCTTGTCATCACAATGCTCCATGCCCATGTCATCACAATGCTGCATGACCCCTGTCATCACAATGCTGCATGACACCTGTCATCACAATGCTGCCTGCCCGTATCATCACAATGCTCCATTACCCATGTCATCGTAGTGATCCATGACCCCTGTCATCACAATGCTCCATGACACCTGTCATCACAATGCTCCGTGGTCTTTGTCATCACAATGCTCCATGACCACTGTCATCACCATGCCCCATGATCCCAGTCATCACAATGCTCCATAGCCCTTGTCATCACAATGCTCCATTATCCCTGTCACCACAATGTTCCATGACTCTTGTCATCAAAATGCCTCATGATCCTTTTAATCACAATGCTCCATGACTCCTTTCATCACAGGCTCCATGATACTTGTCATTACACTGCCCCATGACCTTTTTCAGAACAATGCTCCATGATACCAGTCATCACAATGCTCCATGACCATTGTCGTCACAATGCTCCATGCCCCTTTCAACACAATGCTCCATGACAACTGTCATCACAATGCTCCATGGCCTTTGTCATCACAATTATACATGGCCCCTATCATCACAGTGCTCCATGACACCTTTCATCACAATGCTCCATGACCACTGTCATCACAATGCCCCATGACCCCTGTCATCACAATGCTCCATGGCCCCTGTCATTACAATGCTCCATGACCACTGTCATCACAATATTCCATGATCGGTGTAATCACAATGACCCATGACACCTTTCCTCAGAAGGCTCCAGTATGCCTGTCATCACAATGCTCCAATGTCCGTCTCATCACAATGCTCCATGATCCCTGTCAGCACAACGTTACATGACAATTGTCATCACAATGCTCCATGACACCTGTCACCTCAATGTTGCCTGCCCATGTCATCAAAATGCTCCATGTCCCCTGTAATCACAAGGTTCCATTACACCTGTCATCACAGTGTTCCTTGCCCATGTCATCACAATGCTCCATTACCAATGTAATCAAAAGGTTCGCCTGCCCTTGTCATCAAAATGCTCCATGGCCCCTTTAATCACAATGCTCCATGAAACATGTCATCACAATGTTCCATGACACTTGTCATCACAATGCTCCATGACCCCTGTAATCACAATGCTCCATGACCTAGTCATCACAATGCTCCAGAACTCTTGTCATCGTAATGATGAATGCCCGTGACATCACAAAGCTCCATGATACTTGTCATCACAATGTTCCATGGCCTTGTCATCACAATACTCCATGGACCCTGTCATCACAGTGCTCCATGATACCTTTCATCTCAATTCTAGATGACCACTGTCATCACAATGCCCCAAGACACATGTCATCACAATTCGCCATGGCCCTTGTCATCACAATGCTCCATGACCCGTGTCATCACAATGGTCCAGGACACTTGTCATCACAATGATCCATGACCACTTACATCACAATGCTCCTTGACTCCTGTCATCACAATGCTCCATAGCGTATGCATTCGCAATGCTACATGGTCCCTGTAATCCCAATGCTCCATGAACCCTGTCATCACAATGTTCCATGACAGTTGTCATCACAATGCTCCATGGCCCCTGTCAGCACAATGTTCCATGACAGATGTCATCACTGTCCTCCATGGTCCCTGGAATCACAATGCTCCATTCCCTTGTCAACACAATGCTCCAGAACTCTTGTCATCATAATGCTCGATGCCCGTCTCTTCACAATTCTCCATGACATTTTTCATCAAAATGCTCCATGGCCTTTGTCATCACAATGCTCCATGGCCCCTGTTATCACAGTGCTCCATGTTACCTTTCATCACAATTCTAGATGACCACTGTCATCACAATGCCCCATGACCCCTGTCATCACAATGCTCCATAACCCCTGTCATCACAATATTCACTGCCCATGTAATCACAATGCTGCTGGTCCCTTGTAATCACAATGTTCCATACCCTTGTCATCACAATGCTCCAGAACTCTTGTCATCATAATGCTCCATGCCCGTGTCATCACAATGCTCCATGGCCCCTGTCATCACAGTGCTCCGTGATACATTTCATCATAATGATAGATGACCACTGTCATCACAATGCTCCATGACACCTGTCATCAGAATTGGCCATGGCCCTTGTCATCACAATGCTCCATGATACTTATCTTCACAATGTTCCATGGCGCATTTCATCACAATGCTCCGTGACCACTGTCATCAAATTGCTGCATGATGCCTGTCATCCCGATGCTCCATGGCCTTTGTCATCAAAATTCTACATGGCCCCTGTAATAACAGTGCTTCAGGACAACTTTTATCACAATGCTCCATGACCACTCTCATCACAATGCCAGATAAGACCTTTCATGACAATGCGCCATGGCCGTTGTCATCACAATATTCTATGACTTCTGTCATCACAATGCTCCATGCCCCTGTCATCACAATGCCCCATCACCCCTGGTATTACAATGCTCCATGACCCCTGTCATCACAATGCTCCGAAACCCTTGTCATCACAATATTCCATGATCCGTGTAATCACGAAGATCCATGAACCATTTCTGTACAATGCTCCAGTACCCCTTTCATTAAAATGCTCCATGGCACTTGTCATCACCATGCTCCAGGAACCCTTCCATCACAATAATCCATGACCCGTTTCCTCACAATTCTCCAGGACCGCTTTCATCACAATGCTCCATTCCCTTGTCATCTCAATGCTTCATGGCCCCTGTAATCACAATGATCCATGCCTTGTCCTCAAAATGCTCCAGAACTCTTGTCATCACAATGCTCCATGCCCATGTCATCACAATGCTGCATGACCCCTGTCATCACAATGCTGCATGACACCTGTCATCACAATGCTCCATGCCCGTATCATCACAATGCTCCATTACCCATGTCATCGTAGTGATCCATGACCCCTGTCATCACAATGCTCCATGACCCCTGTCATCACAATGCTCCGTGGTCTTTGTCATCACAATGCTCCATGACCACTGTCATCACCATGCCCCATGATCCCAGTCATCACAATGCTCCATAGCCCTTGTCATCACAATGCTCCATTATCCCTGTCACCACAATGTTCCATGACTCTTGTCATCAAAATGCCTCATGATCCTTTTAATCACAATGCTCCATGACTCCTTTCATCACAGGCTCCATGATACTTGTCATTACACTGCCTCATGACCTTTTTCAGAACAATGCTCCATGATACCAGTCATCACAATGCTCCATGACCATTGTCGTCACAATGCTCTATGCCCCTTTCAACACAATGCTCCATGACAACTGTCATCACAATGCTCCATGGCCTTTGTCATCACAATTATACATGGCCCCTATCATCACAGTGCTCCATGACACCTTTCATCACAATGCTCCATGACCACTGTCATCACAATGCCCCATGACCCCTGTCATCACAATGCTCCATGGCCCCTGTCATTACAATGCTCCATGACCACTGTCATCACAATATTCCATGATCGGTGTAATCACAATGACCCATGACACCTTTCCTCAGAAGGCTCCAGTATGCCTGTCATCACAATGCTCCAATGTCCGTCTCATCACAATGCTCCATGATCCCTGTCAGCACAACGTTACATGACAATTGTCATCACAATGCTCCATGACACCTGTCACCTCAATGTTGCCTGCCCATGTCATCAAAATGCTCCATGTCCCCTGTAATCACAAGGTTCCATTACACCTGTCATCACAGTGTTCCTTGCCCATGTCATCACAATGCTCCATTACCAATGTAATCAAAAGGTTCGCCTGCCCTTGTCATCAAAATGCTCCATGGCCCCTTTAATCACAATGCTCCATGAAACATGTCATCACAATGTTCCATGACACTTGTCATCACAATGCTCCATGACCCCTGTAATAACAATGCTCCATGACCTAGTCATCACAATGCTCCAGAACTCTTGTCATCGTAATGATGAATGCCCGTGACATCACAAAGCTCCATGATACTTGTCATCACAATGTTCCATGGCCTTGTCATCACAATACTCCATGGACCCTGTCATCACAGTGCTCCATGATACCTTTCATCACAATTCTAGATGACCACTGTCATCACAATGCCCCAAGACACATGTCATCACAATTCGCCATGGCCCTTGTCATCACAATGCTCCATGACCCGTGTCATCACAATGGTCCAGGACACTTGTCATCACAATGATCCATGACCACTTACATCACAATGCTCCTTGACTCCTGTCATCACAATGCTCCATAGCGTATGCATTCGCAATGCTACATGGTCCCTGTAATCCCAATGCTCCATGAACCCTGTCATCACAATGTTCCATGACAGTTGTCATCACAATGCTCCATGGCCCCTGTCAGCACAATGTTCCATGACAGATGTCATCACTGTCCTCCATGGTCCCTGGAATCACAATGCTCCATTCCCTTGTCAACACAATGCTCCAGAACTCTTGTCATCATAATGCTCGATGCCCGTCTCTTCACAATTCTCCATGACATTTTTCATCAAAATGCTCCATGGCCTTTGTCATCACAATGCTCCATGGCCCCTGTTATCACAGTGCTCCATGTTACCTTTCATCACAATTCTAGATGACCACTGTCATCACAATGCCCCATGACCCCTGTCATCACAATGCTCCATAACCCCTGTCATCACAATATTCACTGCCCATGTAATCACAATGCTGCTGGTCCCTTGTAATCACAATGTTCCATACCCTTGTCATCACAATGCTCCAGAACTCTTGTCATCATAATGCTCCATGCCCGTGTCATCACAATGCTCCATGGCCCCTGTCATCACAGTGCTCCGTGATACATTTCATCATAATGATAGATGACCATTGTCATCACAATGCTCCATGACACCTGTCATCAGAATTGGCCATGGCCCTTGTCATCACAATGCTCCATGATACTTATCTTCACAATGTTCCATGACACATTTCATCACAATGCTCCGTGACCACTTTCATCAAATTGCTGCATGATGCCTGTCATCCCGATGCTCCATGGCCTTTGTCATCAAAATTCTACATGGCCCCTGTAATAACAGTGCTTCAGGACAACTTTTATCACAATGCTCCATGACCACTCTCATCACAATGCCAGATAAGACCTTTCATGACAATGCGCCATGGCCGTTGTCATCACAATATTCTATGACTTCTGTCATCACAATGCCCCATCACCCCTGGTATTACAATGCTCCATGACCCCTGTCATCACAATGCTCCGAAACCCTTGTCATCACAATATTCCATGATCCGTGTAATCACGAAGATCCATGAACCATTTCTGTACAATGCTCCAGTACCCCTTTCATTAAAATGCTCCATGGCACTTGTCATCACCATGCTCCAGGAACCCTTCCATCACAATAATCCATGACCCGTTTCCTCACAATTCTCCAGGACCGCTTTCATCACAATGCTCCATTCCCTTGTCATCTCAATGCTTCATGGCCCCTGTAATCACAATGATCCATGCCTTGTCCTCAAAATGCTCCAGAACTCTTGTCATCACAATGCTCCATGCCCATGTCATCACAATGCTGCATGACCCCTGTCATCACAATGCTGCATGACACCTGTCATCACAATGCTGCCTGCCCGTATCATCACAATGCTCCATTACCCATGTCATCGTAGTGATCCATGACCCCTGTCATCACAATGCTCCATGACACCTGTCATCACAATGCTCCGTGGTCTTTGTCATCACAATGCTCCATGACCACTGTCATCACCATGCCCCATGATCCCAGTCATCACAATGCTCCATAGCCCTTGTCATCACAATGCTCCATTATCCCTGTCACCACAATGTTCCATGACTCTTGTCATCAAAATGCCTCATGATCCTTTTAATCACAATGCTCCATGACTCCTTTCATCACAGGCTCCATGATACTTGTCATTACACTGCCCCATGACCTTTTTCAGAACAATGCTCCATGATACCAGTCATCACAATGCTCCATGACCATTGTCGTCACAATGCTCCATGCCCCTTTCAACACAATGCTCCATGACAACTGTCATCACAATGCTCCATGGCCTTTGTCATCACAATTATACATGGCCCCTATCATCACAGTGCTCCATGACACCTTTCATCACAATGCTCCATGACCACTGTCATCACAATGCCCCATGACCCCTGTCATCACAATGCTCCATGGCCCCTGTCATTACAATGCTCCATGACCACTGTCATCACAATATTCCATGATCGGTGTAATCACAATGACCCATGACACCTTTCCTCAGAAGGCTCCAGTATGCCTGTCATCACAATGCTCCAATGTCCGTCTCATCACAATGCTCCATGATCCCTGTCAGCACAACGTTACATGACAATTGTCATCACAATGCTCCATGACACCTGTCACCTCAATGTTGCCTGCCCATGTCATCAAAATGCTCCATGTCCCCTGTAATCACAAGGTTCCATTACACCTGTCATCACAGTGTTCCTTGCCCATGTCATCACAATGCTCCATTACCAATGTAATCAAAAGGTTCGCCTGCCCTTGTCATCAAAATGCTCCATGGCCCCTTTAATCACAATGCTCCATGAAACATGTCATCACAATGTTCCATGACACTTGTCATCACAATGCTCCATGACCCCTGTAATCACAATGCTCCATGACCTAGTCATCACAATGCTCCAGAACTCTTGTCATCGTAATGATGAATGCCCGTGACATCACAAAGCTCCATGATACTTGTCATCACAATGTTCCATGGCCTTGTCATCACAATACTCCATGGACCCTGTCATCACAGTGCTCCATGATACCTTTCATCTCAATTCTAGATGACCACTGTCATCACAATGCCCCAAGACACATGTCATCACAATTCGCCATGGCCCTTGTCATCACAATGCTCCATGACCCGTGTCATCACAATGGTCCAGGACACTTGTCATCACAATGATCCATGACCACTTACATCACAATGCTCCTTGACTCCTGTCATCACAATGCTCCATAGCGTATGCATTCGCAATGCTACATGGTCCCTGTAATCCCAATGCTCCATGAACCCTGTCATCACAATGTTCCATGACAGTTGTCATCACAATGCTCCATGGCCCCTGTCAGCACAATGTTCCATGACAGATGTCATCACTGTCCTCCATGGTCCCTGGAATCACAATGCTCCATTCCCTTGTCAACACAATGCTCCAGAACTCTTGTCATCATAATGCTCGATGCCCGTCTCTTCACAATTCTCCATGACATTTTTCATCAAAATGCTCCATGGCCTTTGTCATCACAATGCTCCATGGCCCCTGTTATCACAGTGCTCCATGTTACCTTTCATCACAATTCTAGATGACCACTGTCATCACAATGCCCCATGACCCCTGTCATCACAATGCTCCATAACCCCTGTCATCACAATATTCACTGCCCATGTAATCACAATGCTGCTGGTCCCTTGTAATCACAATGTTCCATACCCTTGTCATCACAATGCTCCAGAACTCTTGTCATCATAATGCTCCATGCCCGTGTCATCACAATGCTCCATGGCCCCTGTCATCACAGTGCTCCGTGATACATTTCATCATAATGATAGATGACCACTGTCATCACAATGCTCCATGACACCTGTCATCAGAATTGGCCATGGCCCTTGTCATCACAATGCTCCATGATACTTATCTTCACAATGTTCCATGGCGCATTTCATCACAATGCTCCGTGACCACTGTCATCAAATTGCTGCATGATGCCTGTCATCCCGATGCTCCATGGCCTTTGTCATCAAAATTCTACATGGCCCCTGTAATAACAGTGCTTCAGGACAACTTTTATCACAATGCTCCATGACCACTCTCATCACAATGCCAGATAAGACCTTTCATGACAATGCGCCATGGCCGTTGTCATCACAATATTCTATGACTTCTGTCATCACAATGCTCCATGCCCCTGTCATCACAATGCCCCATCACCCCTGGTATTACAATGCTCCATGACCCCTGTCATCACAATGCTCCGAAACCCTTGTCATCACAATATTCCATGATCCGTGTAATCACGAAGATCCATGAACCATTTCTGTACAATGCTCCAGTACCCCTTTCATTAAAATGCTCCATGGCACTTGTCATCACCATGCTCCAGGAACCCTTCCATCACAATAATCCATGACCCGTTTCCTCACAATTCTCCAGGACCGCTTTCATCACAATGCTCCATTCCCTTGTCATCTCAATGCTTCATGGCCCCTGTAATCACAATGATCCATGCCTTGTCCTCAAAATGCTCCAGAACTCTTGTCATCACAATGCTCCACGCCCATGTCATCACAATGCTGCATGACCCCTGTCATCACAATGCTGCATGACACCTGTCATCACAATGCTCCATGCCCGTATCATCACAATGCTCCATTACCCATGTCATCGTAGTGATCCATGACCCCTGTCATCACAATGCTCCATGACACCTGTCATCACAATGCTCCGTGGTCTTTGTCATCACAATGCTCCATGACCACTGTCATCACCATGCCCCATGATCCCAGTCATCACAATGCTCCATAGCCCTTGTCATCACAATGCTCCATTATCCCTGTCACCACAATGTTCCATGACTCTTGTCATCAAAATGCCTCATGATCCTTTTAATCACAATGCTCCATGACTCCTTTCATCACAGGCTCCATGATACTTGTCATTACACTGCCCCATGACCTTTTTCAGAACAATGCTCCATGATACCAGTCATCACAATGCTCCATGACCATTGTCGTCACAATGCTCTATGCCCCTTTCAACACAATGCTCCATGACAACTGTCATCACAATGCTCCATGGCCTTTGTCATCACAATTATACATGGCCCCTATCATCACAGTGCTCCATGACACCTTTCATCACAATGCTCCATGACCACTGTCATCACAATGCCCCATGACCCCTGTCATCACAATGCTCCATGGCCCCTGTCATTACAATGCTCCATGACCACTGTCATCACAATATTCCATGATCGGTGTAATCACAATGACCCATGACACCTTTCCTCAGAAGGCTCCAGTATGCCTGTCATCACAATGCTCCAATGTCCGTCTCATCACAATGCTCCATGATCCCTGTCAGCACAACGTTACATGACAATTGTCATCACAATGCTCCATGACACCTGTCACCTCAATGTTGCCTGCCCATGTCATCAAAATGCTCCATGTCCCCTGTAATCACAAGGTTCCATTACACCTGTCATCACAGTGTTCCTTGCCCATGTCATCACAATGCTCCATTACCAATGTAATCAAAAGGTTCGCCTGCCCTTGTCATCAAAATGCTCCATGGCCCCTTTAATCACAATGCTCCATGAAACATGTCATCACAATGTTCCATGACACTTGTCATCACAATGCTCCATGACCCCTGTAATCACAATGCTCCATGACCTAGTCATCACAATGCTCCAGAACTCTTGTCATCGTAATGATGAATGCCCGTGACATCACAAAGCTCCATGATACTTGTCATCACAATGTTCCATGGCCTTGTCATCACAATACTCCATGGACCCTGTCATCACAGTGCTCCATGATACCTTTCATCACAATTCTAGATGACCACTGTCATCACAATGCCCCAAGACACATGTCATCACAATTCGCCATGGCCCTTGTCATCACAATGCTCCATGACCCGTGTCATCACAATGGTCCAGGACACTTGTCATCACAATGATCCATGACCACTTACATCACAATGCTCCTTGACTCCTGTCATCACAATGCTCCATAGCGTATGCATTCGCAATGCTACATGGTCCCTGTAATCCCAATGCTCCATGAACCCTGTCATCACAATGTTCCATGACAGTTGTCATCACAATGCTCCATGGCCCCTGTCAGCACAATGTTCCATGACAGATGTCATCACTGTCCTCCATGGTCCCTGGAATCACAATGCTCCATTCCCTTGTCAACACAATGCTCCAGAACTCTTGTCATCATAATGCTCGATGCCCGTCTCTTCACAATTCTCCATGACATTTTTCATCAAAATGCTCCATGGCCTTTGTCATCACAATGCTCCATGGCCCCTGTTATCACAGTGCTCCATGTTACCTTTCATCACAATTCTAGATGACCACTGTCATCACAATGCCCCATGACCCCTGTCATCACAATGCTCCATAACCCCTGTCATCACAATATTCACTGCCCATGTAATCACAATGCTGCTGGTCCCTTGTAATCACAATGTTCCATACCCTTGTCATCACAATGCTCCAGAACTCTTGTCATCATAATGCTCCATGCCCGTGTCATCACAATGCTCCATGGCCCCTGTCATCACAGTGCTCCGTGATACATTTCATCATAATGATAGATGACCATTGTCATCACAATGCTCCATGACACCTGTCATCAGAATTGGCCATGGCCCTTGTCATCACAATGCTCCATGATACTTATCTTCACAATGTTCCATGACGCATTTCATCACAATGCTCCGTGACCACTTTCATCAAATTGCTGCATGATGCCTGTCATCCCGATGCTCCATGGCCTTTGTCATCAAAATTCTACATGGCCCCTGTAATAACAGTGCTTCAGGACAACTTTTATCACAATGCTCCATGACCACTCTCATCACAATGCCAGATAAGACCTTTCATGACAATGCGCCATGGCCGTTGTCATCACAATATTCTATGACTTCTGTCATCACAATGCCCCATCACCCCTGGTATTACAATGCTCCATGACCACTGTCATCACAATGCCCCATGACCCCTGTCATCACAATGCTCCATGGCCCCTGTCATTACAATGCTCCATGACCACTGTCATCACAATATTCCATGATCGGTGTAATCACAATGACCCATGACACCTTTCCTCAGAAGGCTCCAGTATGCCTGTCATCACAATGCTCCAATGTCCGTCTCATCACAATGCTCCATGATCCCTGTCAGCACAACGTTACATGACAATTGTCATCACAATGCTCCATGACACCTGTCACCTCAATGTTGCCTGCCCATGTCATCAAAATGCTCCATGTCCCCTGTAATCACAAGGTTCCATTACACCTGTCATCACAGTGTTCCTTGCCCATGTCATCACAATGCTCCATTACCAATGTAATCAAAAGGTTCGCCTGCCCTTGTCATCAAAATGCTCCATGGCCCCTTTAATCACAATGCTCCATGAAACATGTCATCACAATGTTCCATGACACTTGTCATCACAATGCTCCATGACCCCTGTAATCACAATGCTCCATGACCTAGTCATCACAATGCTCCAGAACTCTTGTGATCGTAATGATGAATGCCCGTGACATCACAAAGCTCCATGATACTTGTCATCACAATGTTCCATGGCCTTGTCATCACAATACTCCATGGACCCTGTCATCACAGTGCTCCATGATACCTTTCATCTCAATTCTAGATGACCACTGTCATCACAATGCCCCAAGACACATGTCATCACAATTCGCCATGGCCCTTGTCATCACAATGCTCCATGACCCGTGTCATCACAATGGTCCAGGACACTTGTCATCACAATGATCCATGACCACTTACATCACAATGCTCCTTGACTCCTGTCATCACAATGCTCCATAGCGTATGCATTCGCAATGCTACATGGTCCCTGTAATCCCAATGCTCCATGAACCCTGTCATCACAATGTTCCATGACAGTTGTCATCACAATGCTCCATGGCCCCTGTCAGCACAATGTTCCATGACAGATGTCATCACTGTCCTCCATGGTCCCTGGAATCACAATGCTCCATTCCCTTGTCAACACAATGCTCCAGAACTCTTGTCATCATAATGCTCCATGTCCGTCTCATCACAATGCTCCATGACATTTTTCATCAAAATGCTCCATGGCCTTTGTCATCACAATGCTCCATGGCCCCTGTTATCACAGTGCTCCATGTTACCTTTCATCACAATTCTAGATGACCACTGTCATCACAATGCCCCATGACCCCTGTCATCACAATGCTCCATAACCCCTGTCATCACAATATTCACTGCCCATGTAATCACAATGCTCCTTGTCCCTTGTAATCACAATGTTCCATACCCTTGTCATCACAATGCTCCAGAACTCTTGTCATCATAATGCTCCATGCCCGTGTCATCACAATGCTCCATGGCCCCTGTCATCACAGTGCTCCGTGATACATTTCATCATAATGATAGATGACCACTGTCATCACAATGCTCCATGACACCTGTCATCAGAATTGGCCATGGCCCTTGTCATCACAATGCTCCATGATACTTATCTTCACAATGTTCCATGGCGCATTTCATCACAATGCTCCGTGACCACTGTCATCAAATTGCTGCATGATGCCTGTCATCCCGATGCTCCATGGCCTTTGTCATCAAAATTCTACATGGCCCCTGTAATAACAGTGCTTCAGGACAACTTTTATCACAATGCTCCATGACCACTCTCATCACAATGCCAGATAAGACCTTTCATGACAATGCGCCATGGCCGTTGTCATCACAATATTCTATGACTTCTGTCATCACAATGCTCCATGCCCCTGTCATCACAATGCCCCATCACCCCTGGTATTACAATGCTCCATGACCCCTGTCATCACAATGCTCTGAAACCCTTCTCATCACAATATTCCATGATCCGTGTAATCACGAAGATCCATGAACCATTTCTGTACAATGCTCCAGTACCCCTTTCATTAAAATGCTCCATGGCACTTGTCATCACCATGCTCCAGGAACCCTTCCATCACAATAATCCATGACCCGTTTCCTCACAATTCTCCAGGACCGCTTTCATCACAATGCTCCATTCCCTTGTCATCTCAATGCTTCATGGCCCCTGTAATCACAATGATCCATGCCTTGTCCTCAAAATGCTCCAGAACTCTTGTCATCACAATGCTCCACGCCCATGTCATCACAATGCTGCATGACCCCTGTCATCACAATGCTGCATGACACCTGTCATCACAATGCTCCATGCCCGTATCATCACAATGCTCCATTACCCATGTCATCGTAGTGATCCATGACCCCTGTCATCACAATGCTCCATGACCCCTGTCATCACAATGCTCCGTGGTCTTTGTCATCACAATGCTCCATGACCACTGTCATCACCATGCCCCATGATCCCAGTCATCACAATGCTCCATAGCCCTTGTCATCACAATGCTCCATTATCCCTGTCACCACAATGTTCCATGACTCTTGTCATCAAAATGCCTCATGATCCTTTTAATCACAATGCTCCATGACTCCTTTCATCACAGGCTCCATGATACTTGTCATTACACTGCCCCATGACCTTTTTCAGAACAATGCTCCATGATACCAGTCATCACAATGCTCCATGACCATTGTCGTCACAATGCTCTATGCCCCTTTCAACACAATGCTCCATGACAACTGTCATCACAATGCTCCATGGCCTTTGTCATCACAATTATACATGGCCCCTATTATCACAGTGCTCCATGACACCTTTCATCACAATGCTCCATGACCACTGTCATCACAATGCCCCATGACCCCTGTCATCACAATGCTCCATGGCCCCTGTCATTACAATGCTCCATGACCACTGTCATCACAATATTCCATGATCGGTGTAATCACAATGACCCATGACACCTTTCCTCAGAAGGCTCCAGTATGCCTGTCATCACAATGCTCCAATGTCCGTCTCATCACAATGCTCCATGATCCCTGTCAGCACAACGTTACATGACAATTGTCATCACAATGCTCCATGACACCTGTCACCTCAATGTTGCCTGCCCATGTCATCAAAATGCTCCATGTCCCCTGTAATCACAAGGTTCCATTACACCTGTCATCACAGTGTTCCTTGCCCATGTCATCACAATGCTCCATTACCAATGTAATCAAAAGGTTCGCCTGCCCTTGTCATCAAAATGCTCCATGGCCCCTTTAATCACAATGCTCCATGAAACATGTCATCACAATGTTCCATGACACTTGTCATCACAATGCTCCATGACCCCTGTAATCACAATGCTCCATGACCTAGTCATCACAATGCTCCAGAACTCTTGTCATCGTAATGATGAATGCCCGTGACATCACAAAGCTCCATGATACTTGTCATCACAATGTTCCATGGCCTTGTCATCACAATACTCCATGGACCCTGTCATCACAGTGCTCCATGATACCTTTCATCACAATTCTAGATGACCACTGTCATCACAATGCCCCAAGACACATGTCATCACAATTCGCCATGGCCCTTGTCATCACAATGCTCCATGACCCGTGTCATCACAATGGTCCAGGACACTTGTCATCACAATGATCCATGACCACTTACATCACAATGCTCCTTGACTCCTGTCATCACAATGCTCCATAGCGTATGCATTCGCAATGCTACATGGTCCCTGTAATCCCAATGCTCCATGAACCCTGTCATCACAATGTTCCATGACAGTTGTCATCACAATGCTCCATGGCCCCTGTCAGCACAATGTTCCATGACAGATGTCATCACTGTCCTCCATGGTCCCTGGAATCACAATGCTCCATTCCCTTGTCAACACAATGCTCCAGAACTCTTGTCATCATAATGCTCGATGCCCGTCTCTTCACAATTCTCCATGACATTTTTCATCAAAATGCTCCATGGCCTTTGTCATCACAATGCTCCATGGCCCCTGTTATCACAGTGCTCCATGTTACCTTTCATCACAATTCTAGATGACCACTGTCATCACAATGCCCCATGACCCCTGTCATCACAATGCTCCATAACCCCTGTCATCACAATATTCACTGCCCATGTAATCACAATGCTCCTGGTCCCTTGTAATCACAATGTTCCATACCCTTGTCATCACAATGCTCCAGAACTCTTGTCATCATAATGCTCCATGCCCGTGTCATCACAATGCTCCATGGCCCCTGTCATCACAGTGCTCCGTGATACATTTCATCATAATGATAGATGACCACTGTCATCACAATGCTCCATGACACCTGTCATCAGAATTGGCCATGGCCCTTGTCATCACAATGCTCCATGATACTTATCTTCACAATGTTCCATGGCGCATTTCATCACAATGCTCCGTGACCACTGTCATCAAATTGCTGCATGATGCCTGTCATCCCGATGCTCCATGGCCTTTGTCATCAAAATTCTACATGGCCCCTGTAATAACAGTGCTTCAGGACAACTTTTATCACAATGCTCCATGACCACTCTCATCACAATGCCAGATAAGACCTTTCATGACAATGCGCCATGGCCGTTGTCATCACAATATTCTATGACTTCTGTCATCACAATGCTCCATGCCCCTGTCATCACAATGCCCCATCACCCCTGGTATTACAATGCTCCATGACCCCTGTCATCACAATGCTCCGAAACCCTTGTCATCACAATATTCCATGATCCGTGTAATCACGAAGATCCATGAACCATTTCTGTACAATGCTCCAGTACCCCTTTCATTAAAATGCTCCATGGCACTTGTCATCACCATGCTCCAGGAACCCTTCCATCACAATAATCCATGACCCGTTTCCTCACAATTCTCCAGGACCGCTTTCATCACAATGCTCCATTCCCTTGTCATCTCAATGCTTCATGGCCCCTGTAATCACAATGATCCATGCCTTGTCCTCAAAATGCTCCAGAACTCTTGTCATCACAATGCTCCATGCCCATGTCATCACAATGCTGCATGACCCCTGTCATCACAATGCTGCATGACACCTGTCATCACAATGCTGCCTGCCCGTATCATCACAATGCTCCATTACCCATGTCATCGTAGTGATCCATGACCCCTGTCATCACAATGCTCCATGACACCTGTCATCACAATGCTCCGTGGTCTTTGTCATCACAATGCTCCATGACCACTGTCATCACCATGCCCCATGATCCCAGTCATCACAATGCTCCATAGCCCTTGTCATCACAATGCTCCATTATCCCTGTCACCACAATGTTCCATGACTCTTGTCATCAAAATGCCTCATGATCCTTTTAATCACAATGCTCCATGACTCCTTTCATCACAGGCTCCATGATACTTGTCATTACACTGCCCCATGACCTTTTTCAGAACAATGCTCCATGATACCAGTCATCACAATGCTCCATGACCATTGTCGTCACAATGCTCTATGCCCCTTTCAACACAATGCTCCATGACAACTGTCATCACAATGCTCCATGGCCTTTGTCATCACAATTATACATGGCCCCTATCATCACAGTGCTCCATGACACCTTTCATCACAATGCTCCATGACCACTGTCATCACAATGCCCCATGACCCCTGTCATCACAATGCTCCATGGCCCCTGTCATTACAATGCTCCATGACCACTGTCATCACAATATTCCATGATCGGTGTAATCACAATGACCCATGACACCTTTCCTCAGAAGGCTCCAGTATGCCTGTCATCACAATGCTCCAATGTCCGTCTCATCACAATGCTCCATGATCCCTGTCAGCACAACGTTACATGACAATTGTCATCACAATGCTCCATGACACCTGTCACCTCAATGTTGCCTGCCCATGTCATCAAAATGCTCCATGTCCCCTGTAATCACAAGGTTCCATTACACCTGTCATCACAGTGTTCCTTGCCCATGTCATCACAATGCTCCATTACCAATGTAATCAAAAGGTTCGCCTGCCCTTGTCATCAAAATGCTCCATGGCCCCTTTAATCACAATGCTCCATGAAACATGTCATCACAATGTTCCATGACACTTGTCATCACAATGCTCCATGACCCCTGTAATCACAATGCTCCATGACCTAGTCATCACAATGCTCCAGAACTCTTGTCATCGTAATGATGAATGCCCGTGACATCACAAAGCTCCATGATACTTGTCATCACAATGTTCCATGGCCTTGTCATCACAATACTCCATGGACCCTGTCATCACAGTGCTCCATGATACCTTTCATCACAATTCTAGATGACCACTGTCATCACAATGCCCCAAGACACATGTCATCACAATTCGCCATGGCCCTTGTCATCACAATGCTCCATGACCCGTGTCATCACAATGGTCCAGGACACTTGTCATCACAATGATCCATGACCACTTACATCACAATGCTCCTTGACTCCTGTCATCACAATGCTCCATAGCGTATGCATTCGCAATGCTACATGGTCCCTGTAATCCCAATGCTCCATGAACCCTGTCATCACAATGTTCCATGACAGTTGTCATCACAATGCTCCATGGCCCCTGTCAGCACAATGTTCCATGACAGATGTCATCACTGTCCTCCATGGTCCCTGGAATCACAATGCTCCATTCCCTTGTCAACACAATGCTCCAGAACTCTTGTCATCATAATGCTCGATGCCCGTCTCTTCACAATTCTCCATGACATTTTTCATCAAAATGCTCCATGGCCTTTGTCATCACAATGCTCCATGGCCCCTGTTATCACAGTGCTCCATGTTACCTTTCATCACAATTCTAGATGACCACTGTCATCACAATGCCCCATGACCCCTGTCATCACAATGCTCCATAACCCCTGTCATCACAATATTCACTGCCCATGTAATCACAATGCTCCTGGTCCCTTGTAATCACAATGTTCCATACCCTTGTCATCACAATGCTCCAGAACTCTTGTCATCATAATGCTCCATGCCCGTGTCATCACAATGCTCCATGGCCCCTGTCATCACAGTGCTCCGTGATACATTTCATCATAATGATAGATGACCACTGTCATCACAATGCTCCATGACACCTGTCATCAGAATTGGCCATGGCCCTTGTCATCACAATGCTCCATGATACTTATCTTCACAATGTTCCATGGCGCATTTCATCACAATGCTCCGTGACCACTGTCATCAAATTGCTGCATGATGCCTGTCATCCCGATGCTCCATGGCCTTTGTCATCAAAATTCTACATGGCCCCTGTAATAACAGTGCTTCAGGACAACTTTTATCACAATGCTCCATGACCACTCTCATCACAATGCCAGATAAGACCTTTCATGACAATGCGCCATGGCCGTTGTCATCACAATATTCTATGACTTCTGTCATCACAATGCTCCATGCCCCTGTCATCACAATGCCCCATCACCCCTGGTATTACAATGCTCCATGACCCCTGTCATCACAATGCTCTGAAACCCTTCTCATCACAATATTCCATGATCCGTGTAATCACGAAGATCCATGAACCATTTCTGTACAATGCTCCAGTACCCCTTTCATTAAAATGCTCCATGGCACTTGTCATCACCATGCTCCAGGAACCCTTCCATCACAATAATCCATGACCCGTTTCCTCACAATTCTCCAGGACCGCTTTCATCACAATGCTCCATTCCCTTGTCATCTCAATGCTTCATGGCCCCTGTAATCACAATGATCCATGCCTTGTCCTCAAAATGCTCCAGAACTCTTGTCATCACAATGCTCCATGCCCATGTCATCACAATGCTGCATGACCCCTGTCATCACAATGCTGCATGACACCTGTCATCACAATGCTCCATGCCCATATCATCACAATGCTCCATTACCCATGTCATCGTAGTGATCCATGACCCCTGTCATCACAATGCTCCATGACACCTGTCATCACAATGCTCCGTGGTCTTTGTCATCACAATGCTCCATGACCACTGTCATCACCATGCCCCATGATCCCAGTCATCACAATGCTCCATAGCCCTTGTCATCACAATGCTCCATTATCCCTGTCACCACAATGTTCCATGACTCTTGTCATCAAAATGCCTCATGATCCTTTTAATCACAATGCTCCATGACTCCTTTCATCACAGGCTCCATGATACTTGTCATTACACTGCCCCATGACCTTTTTCAGAACAATGCTCCATGATACCAGTCATCACAATGCTCCATGACCATTGTCGTCACAATGCTCTATGCCCCTTTCAACACAATGCTCCATGACAACTGTCATCACAATGCTCCATGGCCTTTGTCATCACAATTATACATGGCCCCTATCATCACAGTGCTCCATGACACCTTTCATCACAATGCTCCATGACCACTGTCATCACAATGCCCCATGACCCCTGTCATCACAATGCTCCATGGCCCCTGTCATTACAATGCTCCATGACCACTGTCATCACAATATTCCATGATCGGTGTAATCACAATGACCCATGACACCTTTCCTCAGAAGGCTCCAGTATGCCTGTCATCACAATGCTCCAATGTCCGTCTCATCACAATGCTCCATGATCCCTGTCAGCACAACGTTACATGACAATTGTCATCACAATGCTCCATGACACCTGTCACCTCAATGTTGCCTGCCCATGTCATCAAAATGCTCCATGTCCCCTGTAATCACAAGGTTCCATTACACCTGTCATCACAGTGTTCCTTGCCCATGTCATCACAATGCTCCATTACCAATGTAATCAAAAGGTTCGCCTGCCCTTGTCATCAAAATGCTCCATGGCCCCTTTAATCACAATGCTCCATGAAACATGTCATCACAATGTTCCATGACACTTGTCATCACAATGCTCCATGACCCCTGTAATCACAATGCTCCATGACCTAGTCATCACAATGCTCCAGAACTCTTGTCATCGTAATGATGAATGCCCGTGACATCACAAAGCTCCATGATACTTGTCATCACAATGTTCCATGGCCTTGTCATCACAATACTCCATGGACCCTGTCATCACAGTGCTCCATGATACCTTTCATCACAATTCTAGATGACCACTGTCATCACAATGCCCCAAGACACATGTCATCACAATTCGCCATGGCCCTTGTCATCACAATGCTCCATGACCCGTGTCATCACAATGGTCCAGGACACTTGTCATCACAATGATCCATGACCACTTACATCACAATGCTCCTTGACTCCTGTCATCACAATGCTCCATAGCGTATGCATTCGCAATGCTACATGGTCCCTGTAATCCCAATGCTCCATGAACCCTGTCATCACAATGTTCCATGACAGTTGTCATCACAATGCTCCATGGCCCCTGTCAGCACAATGTTCCATGACAGATGTCATCACTGTCCTCCATGGTCCCTGGAATCACAATGCTCCATTCCCTTGTCAACACAATGCTCCAGAACTCTTGTCATCATAATGCTCCATGTCCGTCTCATCACAATGCTCCATGACATTTTTCATCAAAATGCTCCATGGCCTTTGTCATCACAATGCTCCATGGCCCCTGTTATCACAGTGCTCCATGTTACCTTTCATCACAATTCTAGATGACCACTGTCATCACAATGCCCCATGACCCCTGTCATCACAATGCTCCATAACCCCTGTCATCACAATATTCACTGCCCATGTAATCACAATGCTGCTGGTCCCTTGTAATCACAATGTTCCATACCCTTGTCATCACAATGCTCCAGAACTCTTGTCATCATAATGCTCCATGCCCGTGTCATCACAATGCTCCATGGCCCCTGTCATCACAGTGCTCCGTGATACATTTCATCATAATGATAGATGACCACTGTCATCACAATGCTCCATGACACCTGTCATCAGAATTGGCCATGGCCCTTGTCATCACAATGCTCCATGATACTTATCTTCACAATGTTCCATGGCGCATTTCATCACAATGCTCCGTGACCACTGTCATCAAATTGCTGCATGATGCCTGTCATCCCGATGCTCCATGGCCTTTGTCATCAAAATTCTACATGGCCCCTGTAATAACAGTGCTTCAGGACAACTTTTATCACAATGCTCCATGACCACTCTCATCACAATGCCAGATAAGACCTTTCATGACAATGCGCCATGGCCGTTGTCATCACAATATTCTATGACTTCTGTCATCACAATGCTCCATGCCCCTGTCATCACAATGCCCCATCACCCCTGGTATTACAATACTCCATGACCCCTGTCATCACAATGCTCCAAAACCCTTGTCATCACAATATTCCATGATCCGTGTAATCACGAAGATCCATGAACCATTTCTGTACAATGCTCCAGTACCCCTTTCATTAAAATGCTCCATGGCACTTGTCATCACCATGCTCCAGGAACCCTTCCATCACAATAATCCATGACCCGTTTCCTCACAATTCTCCAGGACCGCTTTCATCACAATGCTCCATTCCCTTGTCATCTCAATGCTTCATGGCCCCTGTAATCACAATGATCCATGCCTTGTCCTCAAAATGCTCCAGAACTCTTGTCATCACAATGCTCCATGCCCATGTCATCACAATGCTGCATGACCCCTGTCATCACAATGCTGCATGACACCTGTCATCACAATGCTCCATGCCCGTATCATCACAATGCTCCATTACCCATGTCATCGTAGTGATCCATGACCCCTGTCATCACAATGCTCCATGACCCCTGTCATCACAATGCTCCGTGGTCTTTGTCATCACAATGCTCCATGACCACTGTCATCACCATGCCCCATGATCCCAGTCATCACAATGCTCCATAGCCCTTGTCATCACAATGCTCCATTATCCCTGTCACCACAATGTTCCATGACTCTTGTCATCAAAATGCCTCATGATCCTTTTAATCACAATGCTCCATGACTCCTTTCATCACAGGCTCCATGATACTTGTCATTACACTGCCCCATGACCTTTTTCAGAACAATGCTCCATGATACCAGTCATCACAATGCTCCATGACCATTGTCGTCACAATGCTCTATGCCCCTTTCAACACAATGCTCCATGACAACTGTCATCACAATGCTCCATGGCCTTTGTCATCACAATTATACATGGCCCCTATCATCACAGTGCTCCATGACACCTTTCATCACAATGCTCCATGACCACTGTCATCACAATGCCCCATGACCCCTGTCATCACAATGCTCCATGGCCCCTGTCATTACAATGCTCCATGACCACTGTCATCACAATATTCCATGATCGGTGTAATCACAATGACCCATGACACCTTTCCTCAGAAGGCTCCAGTATGCCTGTCATCACAATGCTCCAATGTCCGTCTCATCACAATGCTCCATGATCCCTGTCAGCACAACGTTACATGACAATTGTCATCACAATGCTCCATGACACCTGTCACCTCAATGTTGCCTGCCCATGTCATCAAAATGCTCCATGTCCCCTGTAATCACAAGGTTCCATTACACCTGTCATCACAGTGTTCCTTGCCCATGTCATCACAATGCTCCATTACCAATGTAATCAAAAGGTTCGCCTGCCCTTGTCATCAAAATGCTCCATGGCCCCTTTAATCACAATGCTCCATGAAACATGTCATCACAATGTTCCATGACACTTGTCATCACAATGCTCCATGACCCCTGTAATCACAATGCTCCATGACCTAGTCATCACAATGCTCCAGAACTCTTGTCATCGTAATGATGAATGCCCGTGACATCACAAAGCTCCATGATACTTGTCATCACAATGTTCCATGGCCTTGTCATCACAATACTCCATGGACCCTGTCATCACAGTGCTCCATGATACCTTTCATCACAATTCTAGATGACCACTGTCATCACAATGCCCCAAGACACATGTCATCACAATTCGCCATGGCCCTTGTCATCACAATGCTCCATGACCCGTGTCATCACAATGGTCCAGGACACTTGTCATCACAATGATCCATGACCACTTACATCACAATGCTCCTTGACTCCTGTCATCACAATGCTCCATAGCGTATGCATTCGCAATGCTACATGGTCCCTGTAATCCCAATGCTCCATGAACCCTGTCATCACAATGTTCCATGACAGTTGTCATCACAATGCTCCATGGCCCCTGTCAGCACAATGTTCCATGACAGATGTCATCACTGTCCTCCATGGTCCCTGGAATCACAATGCTCCATTCCCTTGTCAACACAATGCTCCAGAACTCTTGTCATCATAATGCTCGATGCCCGTCTCTTCACAATTCTCCATGACATTTTTCATCAAAATGCTCCATGGCCTTTGTCATCACAATGCTCCATGGCCCCTGTTATCACAGTGCTCCATGTTACCTTTCATCACAATTCTAGATGACCACTGTCATCACAATGCCCCATGACCCCTGTCATCACAATGCTCCATAACCCCTGTCATCACAATATTCACTGCCCATGTAATCACAATGCTGCTGGTCCCTTGTAATCACAATGTTCCATACCCTTGTCATCACAATGCTCCAGAACTCTTGTCATCATAATGCTCCATGCCCGTGCCATCACAATGCTCCATGGCCCCTGTCATCACAGTGCTCCGTGATACATTTCATCATAATGATAGATGACCACTGTCATCACAATGCTCCATGACACCTGTCATCAGAATTGGCCATGGCCCTTGTCATCACAATGCTCCATGATACTTATCTTCACAATGTTCCATGGCGCATTTCATCACAATGCTCCGTGACCACTGTCATCAAATTGCTGCATGATGCCTGTCATCCCGATGCTCCATGGCCTTTGTCATCAAAATTCTACATGGCCCCTGTAATAACAGTGCTTCAGGACAACTTTTATCACAATGCTCCATGACCACTCTCATCACAATGCCAGATAAGACCTTTCATGACAATGCGCCATGGCCGTTGTCATCACAATATTCTATGACTTCTGTCATCACAATGCTCCATGCCCCTGTCATCACAATGCCCCATCACCCCTGGTATTACAATGCTCCATGACCCCTGTCATCACAATGCTCCGAAACCCTTGTCATCACAATATTCCATGATCCGTGTAATCACGAAGATCCATGAACCATTTCTGTACAATGCTCCAGTACCCCTTTCATTAAAATGCTCCATGGCACTTGTCATCACCATGCTCCAGGAACCCTTCCATCACAATAATCCATGACCCGTTTCCTCACAATTCTCCAGGACCGCTTTCATCACAATGCTCCATTCCCTTGTCATCTCAATGCTTCATGGCCCCTGTAATCACAATGATCCATGCCTTGTCCTCAAAATGCTCCAGAACTCTTGTCATCACAATGCTCCATGCCCATGTCATCACAATGCTGCATGACCCCTGTCATCACAATGCTGCATGACACCTGTCATCACAATGCTCCCTGCCCGTATCATCACAATGCTCCATTACCCATGTCATCGTAGTGATCCATGACCCCTGTCATCACAATGCTCCATGACACCTGTCATCACAATGCTCCGTGGTCTTTGTCATCACAATGCTCCATGACCACTGTCATCACCATGCCCCATGATCCCAGTCATCACAATGCTCCATAGCCCTTGTCATCACAATGCTCCATTATCCCTGTCACCACAATGTTCCATGACTCTTGTCATCAAAATGCCTCATGATCCTTTTAATCACAATGCTCCATGACTCCTTTCATCACAGGCTCCATGATACTTGTCATTACACTGCCCCATGACCTTTTTCAGAACAATGCTCCATGATACCAGTCATCACAATGCTCCATGACCATTGTCGTCACAATGCTCTATGCCCCTTTCAACACAATGCTCCATGACAACTGTCATCACAATGCTCCATGGCCTTTGTCATCACAATTATACATGGCCCCTATCATCACAGTGCTCCATGACACCTTTCATCACAATGCTCCATGACCACTGTCATCACAATGCCCCATGACCCCTGTCATCACAATGCTCCATGGCCCCTGTCATTACAATGCTCCATGACCACTGTCATCACAATATTCCATGATCGGTGTAATCACAATGACCCATGACACCTTTCCTCAGAAGGCTCCAGTATGCCTGTCATCACAATGCTCCAATGTCCGTCTCATCACAATGCTCCATGATCCCTGTCAGCACAACGTTACATGACAATTGTCATCACAATGCTCCATGACACCTGTCACCTCAATGTTGCCTGCCCATGTCATCAAAATGCTCCATGTCCCCTGTAATCACAAGGTTCCATTACACCTGTCATCACAGTGTTCCTTGCCCATGTCATCACAATGCTCCATTACCAATGTAATCAAAAGGTTCGCCTGCCCTTGTCATCAAAATGCTCCATGGCCCCTTTAATCACAATGCTCCATGAAACATGTCATCACAATGTTCCATGACACTTGTCATCACAATGCTCCATGACCCCTGTAATCACAATGCTCCATGACCTAGTCATCACAATGCTCCAGAACTCTTGTCATCGTAATGATGAATGCCCGTGACATCACAAAGCTCCATGATACTTGTCATCACAATGTTCCATGGCCTTGTCATCACAATACTCCATGGACCCTGTCATCACAGTGCTCCATGATACCTTTCATCACAATTCTAGATGACCACTGTCATCACAATGCCCCAAGACACATGTCATCACAATTCGCCATGGCCCTTGTCATCACAATGCTCCATGACCCGTGTCATCACAATGGTCCAGGACACTTGTCATCACAATGATCCATGACCACTTACATCACAATGCTCCTTGACTCCTGTCATCACAATGCTCCATAGCGTATGCATTCGCAATGCTACATGGTCCCTGTAATCCCAATGCTCCATGAACCCTGTCATCACAATGTTCCATGACAGTTGTCATCACAATGCTCCATGGCCCCTGTCAGCACAATGTTCCATGACAGATGTCATCACTGTCCTCCATGGTCCCTGGAATCACAATGCTCCATTCCCTTGTCAACACAATGCTCCAGAACTCTTGTCATCATAATGCTCGATGCCCGTCTCTTCACAATTCTCCATGACATTTTTCATCAAAATGCTCCATGGCCTTTGTCATCACAATGCTCCATGGCCCCTGTTATCACAGTGCTCCATGTTACCTTTCATCACAATTCTAGATGACCACTGTCATCACAATGCCCCATGACCCCTGTCATCACAATGCTCCATAACCCCTGTCATCACAATATTCACTGCCCATGTAATCACAATGCTCCTGGTCCCTTGTAATCACAATGTTCCATACCCTTGTCATCACAATGCTCCAGAACTCTTGTCATCATAATGCTCCATGCCCGTGTCATCACAATGCTCCATGGCCCCTGTCATCACAGTGCTCCGTGATACATTTCATCATAATGATAGATGACCACTGTCATCACAATGCTCCATGACACCTGTCATCAGAATTGGCCATGGCCCTTGTCATCACAATGCTCCATGATACTTATCTTCACAATGTTCCATGGCGCATTTCATCACAATGCTCCGTGACCACTGTCATCAAATTGCTGCATGATGCCTGTCATCCCGATGCTCCATGGCCTTTGTCATCAAAATTCTACATGGCCCCTGTAATAACAGTGCTTCAGGACAACTTTTATCACAATGCTCCATGACCACTCTCATCACAATGCCAGATAAGACCTTTCATGACAATGCGCCATGGCCGTTGTCATCACAATATTCTATGACTTCTGTCATCACAATGCTCCATGCCCCTGTCATCACAATGCCCCATCACCCCTGGTATTACAATGCTCCATGACCCCTGTCATCACAATGCTCTGAAACCCTTCTCATCACAATATTCCATGATCCGTGTAATCACGAAGATCCATGAACCATTTCTGTACAATGCTCCAGTACCCCTTTCATTAAAATGCTCCATGGCACTTGTCATCACCATGCTCCAGGAACCCTTCCATCACAATAATCCATGACCCGTTTCCTCACAATTCTCCAGGACCGCTTTCATCACAATGCTCCATTCCCTTGTCATCTCAATGCTTCATGGCCCCTGTAATCACAATGATCCATGCCTTGTCCTCAAAATGCTCCAGAACTCTTGTCATCACAATGCTCCATGCCCATGTCATCACAATGCTGCATGACCCCTGTCATCACAATGCTGCATGACACCTGTCATCACAATGCTCCATGCCCATATCATCACAATGCTCCATTACCCATGTCATCGTAGTGATCCATGACCCCTGTCATCACAATGCTCCATGACCCCTGTCATCACAATGCTCCGTGGTCTTTGTCATCACAATGCTCCATGACCACTGTCATCACCATGCCCCATGATCCCAGTCATCACAATGCTCCATAGCCCTTGTCATCACAATGCTCCATTATCCCTGTCACCACAATGTTCCATGACTCTTGTCATCAAAATGCCTCATGATCCTTTTAATCACAATGCTCCATGACTCCTTTCATCACAGGCTCCATGATACTTGTCATTACACTGCCCCATGACCTTTTTCAGAACAATGCTCCATGATACCAGTCATCACAATGCTCCATGACCATTGTCGTCACAATGCTCTATGCCCCTTTCAACACAATGCTCCATGACAACTGTCATCACAATGCTCCATGGCCTTTGTCATCACAATTATACATGGCCCCTATCATCACAGTGCTCCATGACACCTTTCATCACAATGCTCCATGACCACTGTCATCACAATGCCCCATGACCCCTGTCATCACAATGCTCCATGGCCCCTGTCATTACAATGCTCCATGACCACTGTCATCACAATATTCCATGATCGGTGTAATCACAATGACCCATGACACCTTTCCTCAGAAGGCTCCAGTATGCCTGTCATCACAATGCTCCAATGTCCGTCTCATCACAATGCTCCATGATCCCTGTCAGCACAACGTTACATGACAATTGTCATCACAATGCTCCATGACACCTGTCACCTCAATGTTGCCTGCCCATGTCATCAAAATGCTCCATGTCCCCTGTAATCACAAGGTTCCATTACACCTGTCATCACAGTGTTCCTTGCCCATGTCATCACAATGCTCCATTACCAATGTAATCAAAAGGTTCGCCTGCCCTTGTCATCAAAATGCTCCATGGCCCCTTTAATCACAATGCTCCATGAAACATGTCATCACAATGTTCCATGACACTTGTCATCACAATGCTCCATGACCCCTGTAATCACAATGCTCCATGACCTAGTCATCACAATGCTCCAGAACTCTTGTCATCGTAATGATGAATGCCCGTGACATCACAAAGCTCCATGATACTTGTCATCACAATGTTCCATGGCCTTGTCATCACAATACTCCATGGACCCTGTCATCACAGTGCTCCATGATACCTTTCATCACAATTCTAGATGACCACTGTCATCACAATGCCCCAAGACACATGTCATCACAATTCGCCATGGCCCTTGTCATCACAATGCTCCATGACCCGTGTCATCACAATGGTCCAGGACACTTGTCATCACAATGATCCATGACCACTTACATCACAATGCTCCTTGACTCCTGTCATCACAATGCTCCATAGCGTATGCATTCGCAATGCTACATGGTCCCTGTAATCCCAATGCTCCATGAACCCTGTCATCACAATGTTCCATGACAGTTGTCATCACAATGCTCCATGGCCCCTGTCAGCACAATGTTCCATGACAGATGTCATCACTGTCCTCCATGGTCCCTGGAATCACAATGCTCCATTCCCTTGTCAACACAATGCTCCAGAACTCTTGTCATCATAATGCTCGATGCCCGTCTCTTCACAATTCTCCATGACATTTTTCATCAAAATGCTCCATGGCCTTTGTCATCACAATGCTCCATGGCCCCTGTTATCACAGTGCTCCATGTTACCTTTCATCACAATTCTAGATGACCACTGTCATCACAATGCCCCATGACCCCTGTCATCACAATGCTCCATAACCCCTGTCATCACAATATTCACTGCCCATGTAATCACAATGCTGCTGGTCCCTTGTAATCACAATGTTCCATACCCTTGTCATCACAATGCTCCAGAACTCTTGTCATCATAATGCTCCATGCCCGTGCCATCACAATGCTCCATGGCCCCTGTCATCACAGTGCTCCGTGATACATTTCATCATAATGATAGATGACCACTGTCATCACAATGCTCCATGACACCTGTCATCAGAATTGGCCATGGCCCTTGTCATCACAATGCTCCATGATACTTATCTTCACAATGTTCCATGGCGCATTTCATCACAATGCTCCGTGACCACTGTCATCAAATTGCTGCATGATGCCTGTCATCCCGATGCTCCATGGCCTTTGTCATCAAAATTCTACATGGCCCCTGTAATAACAGTGCTTCAGGACAACTTTTATCACAATGCTCCATGACCACTCTCATCACAATGCCAGATAAGACCTTTCATGACAATGCGCCATGGCCGTTGTCATCACAATATTCTATGACTTCTGTCATCACAATGCTCCATGCCCCTGTCATCACAATGCCCCATCACCCCTGGTATTACAATGCTCCATGACCCCTGTCATCACAATGCTCCGAAACCCTTGTCATCACAATATTCCATGATCCGTGTAATCACGAAGATCCATGAACCATTTCTGTACAATGCTCCAGTACCCCTTTCATTAAAATGCTCCATGGCACTTGTCATCACCATGCTCCAGGAACCCTTCCATCACAATAATCCATGACCCGTTTCCTCACAATTCTCCAGGACCGCTTTCATCACAATGCTCCATTCCCTTGTCATCTCAATGCTTCATGGCCCCTGTAATCACAATGATCCATGCCTTGTCCTCAAAATGCTCCAGAACTCTTGTCATCACAATGCTCCATGCCCATGTCATCACAATGCTGCATGACCCCTGTCATCACAATGCTGCATGACACCTGTCATCACAATGCTCCCTGCCCGTATCATCACAATGCTCCATTACCCATGTCATCGTAGTGATCCATGACCCCTGTCATCACAATGCTCCATGACACCTGTCATCACAATGCTCCGTGGTCTTTGTCATCACAATGCTCCATGACCACTGTCATCACCATGCCCCATGATCCCAGTCATCACAATGCTCCATAGCCCTTGTCATCACAATGCTCCATTATCCCTGTCACCACAATGTTCCATGACTCTTGTCATCAAAATGCCTCATGATCCTTTTAATCACAATGCTCCATGACTCCTTTCATCAC
Organism: Balaenoptera borealis; assembly: GCF_965194805.1. Classification (NCBI taxonomy): domain Eukaryota; kingdom Metazoa; phylum Chordata; class Mammalia; order Artiodactyla; family Balaenopteridae; genus Balaenoptera; species Balaenoptera borealis. The sequence continues at coordinate 404,859 of NW_028123546.1, forward strand.
AGGCTCCATGATACTTGTCATTACACTGCCCCATGACCTTTTTCAGAACAATGCTCCATGATACCAGTCATCACAATGCTCCATGACCATTGTCGTCACAATGCTCTATGCCCCTTTCAACACAATGCTCCATGACAACTGTCATCACAATGCTCCATGGCCTTTGTCATCACAATTATACATGGCCCCTATCATCACAGTGCTCCATGACACCTTTCATCACAATGCTCCATGACCACTGTCATCACAATGCCCCATGACCCCTGTCATCACAATGCTCCATGGCCCCTGTCATTACAATGCTCCATGACCACTGTCATCACAATATTCCATGATCGGTGTAATCACAATGACCCATGACACCTTTCCTCAGAAGGCTCCAGTATGCCTGTCATCACAATGCTCCAATGTCCGTCTCATCACAATGCTCCATGATCCCTGTCAGCACAACGTTACATGACAATTGTCATCACAATGCTCCATGACACCTGTCACCTCAATGTTGCCTGCCCATGTCATCAAAATGCTCCATGTCCCCTGTAATCACAAGGTTCCATTACACCTGTCATCACAGTGTTCCTTGCCCATGTCATCACAATGCTCCATTACCAATGTAATCAAAAGGTTCGCCTGCCCTTGTCATCAAAATGCTCCATGGCCCCTTTAATCACAATGCTCCATGAAACATGTCATCACAATGTTCCATGACACTTGTCATCACAATGCTCCATGACCCCTGTAATCACAATGCTCCATGACCTAGTCATCACAATGCTCCAGAACTCTTGTCATCGTAATGATGAATGCCCGTGACATCACAAAGCTCCATGATACTTGTCATCACAATGTTCCATGGCCTTGTCATCACAATACTCCATGGACCCTGTCATCACAGTGCTCCATGATACCTTTCATCACAATTCTAGATGACCACTGTCATCACAATGCCCCAAGACACATGTCATCACAATTCGCCATGGCCCTTGTCATCACAATGCTCCATGACCCGTGTCATCACAATGGTCCAGGACACTTGTCATCACAATGATCCATGACCACTTACATCACAATGCTCCTTGACTCCTGTCATCACAATGCTCCATAGCGTATGCATTCGCAATGCTACATGGTCCCTGTAATCCCAATGCTCCATGAACCCTGTCATCACAATGTTCCATGACAGTTGTCATCACAATGCTCCATGGCCCCTGTCAGCACAATGTTCCATGACAGATGTCATCACTGTCCTCCATGGTCCCTGGAATCACAATGCTCCATTCCCTTGTCAACACAATGCTCCAGAACTCTTGTCATCATAATGCTCGATGCCCGTCTCTTCACAATTCTCCATGACATTTTTCATCAAAATGCTCCATGGCCTTTGTCATCACAATGCTCCATGGCCCCTGTTATCACAGTGCTCCATGTTACCTTTCATCACAATTCTAGATGACCACTGTCATCACAATGCCCCATGACCCCTGTCATCACAATGCTCCATAACCCCTGTCATCACAATATTCACTGCCCATGTAATCACAATGCTCCTGGTCCCTTGTAATCACAATGTTCCATACCCTTGTCATCACAATGCTCCAGAACTCTTGTCATCATAATGCTCCATGCCCGTGTCATCACAATGCTCCATGGCCCCTGTCATCACAGTGCTCCGTGATACATTTCATCATAATGATAGATGACCACTGTCATCACAATGCTCCATGACACCTGTCATCAGAATTGGCCATGGCCCTTGTCATCACAATGCTCCATGATACTTATCTTCACAATGTTCCATGGCGCATTTCATCACAATGCTCCGTGACCACTGTCATCAAATTGCTGCATGATGCCTGTCATCCCGATGCTCCATGGCCTTTGTCATCAAAATTCTACATGGCCCCTGTAATAACAGTGCTTCAGGACAACTTTTATCACAATGCTCCATGACCACTCTCATCACAATGCCAGATAAGACCTTTCATGACAATGCGCCATGGCCGTTGTCATCACAATATTCTATGACTTCTGTCATCACAATGCTCCATGCCCCTGTCATCACAATGCCCCATCACCCCTGGTATTACAATGCTCCATGACCCCTGTCATCACAATGCTCTGAAACCCTTCTCATCACAATATTCCATGATCCGTGTAATCACGAAGATCCATGAACCATTTCTGTACAATGCTCCAGTACCCCTTTCATTAAAATGCTCCATGGCACTTGTCATCACCATGCTCCAGGAACCCTTCCATCACAATAATCCATGACCCGTTTCCTCACAATTCTCCAGGACCGCTTTCATCACAATGCTCCATTCCCTTGTCATCTCAATGCTTCATGGCCCCTGTAATCACAATGATCCATGCCTTGTCCTCAAAATGCTCCAGAACTCTTGTCATCACAATGCTCCATGCCCATGTCATCACAATGCTGCATGACCCCTGTCATCACAATGCTGCATGACACCTGTCATCACAATGCTCCATGCCCATATCATCACAATGCTCCATTACCCATGTCATCGTAGTGATCCATGACCCCTGTCATCACAATGCTCCATGACCCCTGTCATCACAATGCTCCGTGGTCTTTGTCATCACAATGCTCCATGACCACTGTCATCACCATGCCCCATGATCCCAGTCATCACAATGCTCCATAGCCCTTGTCATCACAATGCTCCATTATCCCTGTCACCACAATGTTCCATGACTCTTGTCATCAAAATGCCTCATGATCCTTTTAATCACAATGCTCCATGACTCCTTTCATCACAGGCTCCATGATACTTGTCATTACACTGCCCCATGACCTTTTTCAGAACAATGCTCCATGATACCAGTCATCACAATGCTCCATGACCATTGTCGTCACAATGCTCTATGCCCCTTTCAACACAATGCTCCATGACAACTGTCATCACAATGCTCCATGGCCTTTGTCATCACAATTATACATGGCCCCTATCATCACAGTGCTCCATGACACCTTTCATCACAATGCTCCATGACCACTGTCATCACAATGCCCCATGACCCCTGTCATCACAATGCTCCATGGCCCCTGTCATTACAATGCTCCATGACCACTGTCATCACAATATTCCATGATCGGTGTAATCACAATGACCCATGACACCTTTCCTCAGAAGGCTCCAGTATGCCTGTCATCACAATGCTCCAATGTCCGTCTCATCACAATGCTCCATGATCCCTGTCAGCACAACGTTACATGACAATTGTCATCACAATGCTCCATGACACCTGTCACCTCAATGTTGCCTGCCCATGTCATCAAAATGCTCCATGTCCCCTGTAATCACAAGGTTCCATTACACCTGTCATCACAGTGTTCCTTGCCCATGTCATCACAATGCTCCATTACCAATGTAATCAAAAGGTTCGCCTGCCCTTGTCATCAAAATGCTCCATGGCCCCTTTAATCACAATGCTCCATGAAACATGTCATCACAATGTTCCATGACACTTGTCATCACAATGCTCCATGACCCCTGTAATCACAATGCTCCATGACCTAGTCATCACAATGCTCCAGAACTCTTGTCATCGTAATGATGAATGCCCGTGACATCACAAAGCTCCATGATACTTGTCATCACAATGTTCCATGGCCTTGTCATCACAATACTCCATGGACCCTGTCATCACAGTGCTCCATGATACCTTTCATCACAATTCTAGATGACCACTGTCATCACAATGCCCCAAGACACATGTCATCACAATTCGCCATGGCCCTTGTCATCACAATGCTCCATGACCCGTGTCATCACAATGGTCCAGGACACTTGTCATCACAATGATCCATGACCACTTACATCACAATGCTCCTTGACTCCTGTCATCACAATGCTCCATAGCGTATGCATTCGCAATGCTACATGGTCCCTGTAATCCCAATGCTCCATGAACCCTGTCATCACAATGTTCCATGACAGTTGTCATCACAATGCTCCATGGCCCCTGTCAGCACAATGTTCCATGACAGATGTCATCACTGTCCTCCATGGTCCCTGGAATCACAATGCTCCATTCCCTTGTCAACACAATGCTCCAGAACTCTTGTCATCATAATGCTCGATGCCCGTCTCTTCACAATTCTCCATGACATTTTTCATCAAAATGCTCCATGGCCTTTGTCATCACAATGCTCCATGGCCCCTGTTATCACAGTGCTCCATGTTACCTTTCATCACAATTCTAGATGACCACTGTCATCACAATGCCCCATGACCCCTGTCATCACAATGCTCCATAACCCCTGTCATCACAATATTCACTGCCCATGTAATCACAATGCTCCTGGTCCCTTGTAATCACAATGTTCCATACCCTTGTCATCACAATGCTCCAGAACTCTTGTCATCATAATGCTCCATGCCCGTGTCATCACAATGCTCCATGGCCCCTGTCATCACAGTGCTCCGTGATACATTTCATCATAATGATAGATGACCACTGTCATCACAATGCTCCATGACACCTGTCATCAGAATTGGCCATGGCCCTTGTCATCACAATGCTCCATGATACTTATCTTCACAATGTTCCATGGCGCATTTCATCACAATGCTCCGTGACCACTGTCATCAAATTGCTGCATGATGCCTGTCATCCCGATGCTCCATGGCCTTTGTCATCAAAATTCTACATGGCCCCTGTAATAACAGTGCTTCAGGACAACTTTTATCACAATGCTCCATGACCACTCTCATCACAATGCCAGATAAGACCTTTCATGACAATGCGCCATGGCCGTTGTCATCACAATATTCTATGACTTCTGTCATCACAATGCTCCATGCCCCTGTCATCACAATGCCCCATCACCCCTGGTATTACAATGCTCCATGACCCCTGTCATCACAATGCTCCGAAACCCTTGTCATCACAGTATTCCATGATCCGTGTAATCACGAAGATCCATGAACCATTTCTGTACAATGCTCCAGTACCCCTTTCATTAAAATGCTCCATGGCACTTGTCATCACCATGCTCCAGGAACCCTTCCATCACAATAATCCATGACCCGTTTCCTCACAATTCTCCAGGACCGCTTTCATCACAATGCTCCATTCCCTTGTCATCTCAATGCTTCATGGCCCCTGTAATCACAATGATCCATGCCTTGTCCTCAAAATGCTCCAGAACTCTTGTCATCACAATGCTCCATGCCCATGTCATCACAATGCTGCATGACCCCTGTCATCACAATGCTGCATGACACCTGTCATCACAATGCTCCATGCCCATATCATCACAATGCTCCATTACCCATGTCATCGTAGTGATCCATGACCCCTGTCATCACAATGCTCCATGACACCTGTCATCACAATGCTCCGTGGTCTTTGTCATCACAATGCTCCATGACCACTGTCATCACCATGCCCCATGATCCCAGTCATCACAATGCTCCATAGCCCTTGTCATCACAATGCTCCATTATCCCTGTCACCACAATGTTCCATGACTCTTGTCATCAAAATGCCTCATGATCCTTTTAATCACAATGCTCCATGACTCCTTTCATCACAGGCTCCATGATACTTGTCATTACACTGCCCCATGACCTTTTTCAGAACAATGCTCCATGATACCAGTCATCACAATGCTCCATGACCATTGTCGTCACAATGCTCTATGCCCCTTTCAACACAATGCTCCATGACAACTGTCATCACAATGCTCCATGGCCTTTGTCATCACAATTATACATGGCCCCTATCATCACAGTGCTCCATGACACCTTTCATCACAATGCTCCATGACCACTGTCATCACAATGCCCCATGACCCCTGTCATCACAATGCTCCATGGCCCCTGTCATTACAATGCTCCATGACCACTGTCATCACAATATTCCATGATCGGTGTAATCACAATGACCCATGACACCTTTCCTCAGAAGGCTCCAGTATGCCTGTCATCACAATGCTCCAATGTCCGTCTCATCACAATGCTCCATGATCCCTGTCAGCACAACGTTACATGACAATTGTCATCACAATGCTCCATGACACCTGTCACCTCAATGTTGCCTGCCCATGTCATCAAAATGCTCCATGTCCCCTGTAATCACAAGGTTCCATTACACCTGTCATCACAGTGTTCCTTGCCCATGTCATCACAATGCTCCATTACCAATGTAATCAAAAGGTTCGCCTGCCCTTGTCATCAAAATGCTCCATGGCCCCTTTAATCACAATGCTCCATGAAACATGTCATCACAATGTTCCATGACACTTGTCATCACAATGCTCCATGACCCCTGTAATCACAATGCTCCATGACCTAGTCATCACAATGCTCCAGAACTCTTGTCATCGTAATGATGAATGCCCGTGACATCACAAAGCTCCATGATACTTGTCATCACAATGTTCCATGGCCTTGTCATCACAATACTCCATGGACCCTGTCATCACAGTGCTCCATGATACCTTTCATCACAATTCTAGATGACCACTGTCATCACAATGCCCCAAGACACATGTCATCACAATTCGCCATGGCCCTTGTCATCACAATGCTCCATGACCCGTGTCATCACAATGGTCCAGGACACTTGTCATCACAATGATCCATGACCACTTACATCACAATGCTCCTTGACTCCTGTCATCACAATGCTCCATAGCGTATGCATTCGCAATGCTACATGGTCCCTGTAATCCCAATGCTCCATGAACCCTGTCATCACAATGTTCCATGACAGTTGTCATCACAATGCTCCATGGCCCCTGTCAGCACAATGTTCCATGACAGATGTCATCACTGTCCTCCATGGTCCCTGGAATCACAATGCTCCATTCCCTTGTCAACACAATGCTCCAGAACTCTTGTCATCATAATGCTCCATGTCCGTCTCATCACAATGCTCCATGACATTTTTCATCAAAATGCTCCATGGCCTTTGTCATCACAATGCTCCATGGCCCCTGTTATCACAGTGCTCCATGTTACCTTTCATCACAATTCTAGATGACCACTGTCATCACAATGCCCCATGACCCCTGTCATCACAATGCTCCATAACCCCTGTCATCACAATATTCACTGCCCATGTAATCACAATGCTGCTGGTCCCTTGTAATCACAATGTTCCATACCCTTGTCATCACAATGCTCCAGAACTCTTGTCATCATAATGCTCCATGCCCGTGTCATCACAATGCTCCATGGCCCCTGTCATCACAGTGCTCCGTGATACATTTCATCATAATGATAGATGACCACTGTCATCACAATGCTCCATGACACCTGTCATCAGAATTGGCCATGGCCCTTGTCATCACAATGCTCCATGATACTTATCTTCACAATGTTCCATGGCGCATTTCATCACAATGCTCCGTGACCACTGTCATCAAATTGCTGCATGATGCCTGTCATCCCGATGCTCCATGGCCTTTGTCATCAAAATTCTACATGGCCCCTGTAATAACAGTGCTTCAGGACAACTTTTATCACAATGCTCCATGACCACTCTCATCACAATGCCAGATAAGACCTTTCATGACAATGCGCCATGGCCGTTGTCATCACAATATTCTATGACTTCTGTCATCACAATGCTCCATGCCCCTGTCATCACAATGCCCCATCACCCCTGGTATTACAATACTCCATGACCCCTGTCATCACAATGCTCCAAAACCCTTGTCATCACAATATTCCATGATCCGTGTAATCACGAAGATCCATGAACCATTTCTGTACAATGCTCCAGTACCCCTTTCATTAAAATGCTCCATGGCACTTGTCATCACCATGCTCCAGGAACCCTTCCATCACAATAATCCATGACCCGTTTCCTCACAATTCTCCAGGACCGCTTTCATCACAATGCTCCATTCCCTTGTCATCTCAATGCTTCATGGCCCCTGTAATCACAATGATCCATGCCTTGTCCTCAAAATGCTCCAGAACTCTTGTCATCACAATGCTCCATGCCCATGTCATCACAATGCTGCATGACCCCTGTCATCACAATGCTGCATGACACCTGTCATCACAATGCTCCATGCCCGTATCATCACAATGCTCCATTACCCATGTCATCGTAGTGATCCATGACCCCTGTCATCACAATGCTCCATGACCCCTGTCATCACAATGCTCCGTGGTCTTTGTCATCACAATGCTCCATGACCACTGTCATCACCATGCCCCATGATCCCAGTCATCACAATGCTCCATAGCCCTTGTCATCACAATGCTCCATTATCCCTGTCACCACAATGTTCCATGACTCTTGTCATCAAAATGCCTCATGATCCTTTTAATCACAATGCTCCATGACTCCTTTCATCACAGGCTCCATGATACTTGTCATTACACTGCCCCATGACCTTTTTCAGAACAATGCTCCATGATACCAGTCATCACAATGCTCCATGACCATTGTCGTCACAATGCTCTATGCCCCTTTCAACACAATGCTCCATGACAACTGTCATCACAATGCTCCATGGCCTTTGTCATCACAATTATACATGGCCCCTATCATCACAGTGCTCCATGACACCTTTCATCACAATGCTCCATGACCACTGTCATCACAATGCCCCATGACCCCTGTCATCACAATGCTCCATGGCCCCTGTCATTACAATGCTCCATGACCACTGTCATCACAATATTCCATGATCGGTGTAATCACAATGACCCATGACACCTTTCCTCAGAAGGCTCCAGTATGCCTGTCATCACAATGCTCCAATGTCCGTCTCATCACAATGCTCCATGATCCCTGTCAGCACAACGTTACATGACAATTGTCATCACAATGCTCCATGACACCTGTCACCTCAATGTTGCCTGCCCATGTCATCAAAATGCTCCATGTCCCCTGTAATCACAAGGTTCCATTACACCTGTCATCACAGTGTTCCTTGCCCATGTCATCACAATGCTCCATTACCAATGTAATCAAAAGGTTCGCCTGCCCTTGTCATCAAAATGCTCCATGGCCCCTTTAATCACAATGCTCCATGAAACATGTCATCACAATGTTCCATGACACTTGTCATCACAATGCTCCATGACCCCTGTAATCACAATGCTCCATGACCTAGTCATCACAATGCTCCAGAACTCTTGTCATCGTAATGATGAATGCCCGTGACATCACAAAGCTCCATGATACTTGTCATCACAATGTTCCATGGCCTTGTCATCACAATACTCCATGGACCCTGTCATCACAGTGCTCCATGATACCTTTCATCACAATTCTAGATGACCACTGTCATCACAATGCCCCAAGACACATGTCATCACAATTCGCCATGGCCCTTGTCATCACAATGCTCCATGACCCGTGTCATCACAATGGTCCAGGACACTTGTCATCACAATGATCCATGACCACTTACATCACAATGCTCCTTGACTCCTGTCATCACAATGCTCCATAGCGTATGCATTCGCAATGCTACATGGTCCCTGTAATCCCAATGCTCCATGAACCCTGTCATCACAATGTTCCATGACAGTTGTCATCACAATGCTCCATGGCCCCTGTCAGCACAATGTTCCATGACAGATGTCATCACTGTCCTCCATGGTCCCTGGAATCACAATGCTCCATTCCCTTGTCAACACAATGCTCCAGAACTCTTGTCATCATAATGCTCGATGCCCGTCTCTTCACAATTCTCCATGACATTTTTCATCAAAATGCTCCATGGCCTTTGTCATCACAATGCTCCATGGCCCCTGTTATCACAGTGCTCCATGTTACCTTTCATCACAATTCTAGATGACCACTGTCATCACAATGCCCCATGACCCCTGTCATCACAATGCTCCATAACCCCTGTCATCACAATATTCACTGCCCATGTAATCACAATGCTGCTGGTCCCTTGTAATCACAATGTTCCATACCCTTGTCATCACAATGCTCCAGAACTCTTGTCATCATAATGCTCCATGCCCGTGTCATCACAATGCTCCATGGCCCCTGTCATCACAGTGCTCCGTGATACATTTCATCATAATGATAGATGACCATTGTCATCACAATGCTCCATGACACCTGTCATCAGAATTGGCCATGGCCCTTGTCATCACAATGCTCCATGATACTTATCTTCACAATGTTCCATGACGCATTTCATCACAATGCTCCGTGACCACTTTCATCAAATTGCTGCATGATGCCTGTCATCCCGATGCTCCATGGCCTTTGTCATCAAAATTCTACATGGCCCCTGTAATAACAGTGCTTCAGGACAACTTTTATCACAATGCTCCATGACCACTCTCATCACAATGCCAGATAAGACCTTTCATGACAATGCGCCATGGCCGTTGTCATCACAATATTCTATGACTTCTGTCATCACAATGCCCCATCACCCCTGGTATTACAATGCTCCATGACCACTGTCATCACAATGCCCCATGACCCCTGTCATCACAATGCTCCATGGCCCCTGTCATTACAATGCTCCATGACCACTGTCATCACAATATTCCATGATCGGTGTAATCACAATGACCCATGACACCTTTCCTCAGAAGGCTCCAGTATGCCTGTCATCACAATGCTCCAATGTCCGTCTCATCACAATGCTCCATGATCCCTGTCAGCACAACGTTACATGACAATTGTCATCACAATGCTCCATGACACCTGTCACCTCAATGTTGCCTGCCCATGTCATCAAAATGCTCCATGTCCCCTGTAATCACAAGGTTCCATTACACCTGTCATCACAGTGTTCCTTGCCCATGTCATCACAATGCTCCATTACCAATGTAATCAAAAGGTTCGCCTGCCCTTGTCATCAAAATGCTCCATGGCCCCTTTAATCACAATGCTCCATGAAACATGTCATCACAATGTTCCATGACACTTGTCATCACAATGCTCCATGACCCCTGTAATCACAATGCTCCATGACCTAGTCATCACAATGCTCCAGAACTCTTGTGATCGTAATGATGAATGCCCGTGACATCACAAAGCTCCATGATACTTGTCATCACAATGTTCCATGGCCTTGTCATCACAATACTCCATGGACCCTGTCATCACAGTGCTCCATGATACCTTTCATCTCAATTCTAGATGACCACTGTCATCACAATGCCCCAAGACACATGTCATCACAATTCGCCATGGCCCTTGTCATCACAATGCTCCATGACCCGTGTCATCACAATGGTCCAGGACACTTGTCATCACAATGATCCATGACCACTTACATCACAATGCTCCTTGACTCCTGTCATCACAATGCTCCATAGCGTATGCATTCGCAATGCTACATGGTCCCTGTAATCCCAATGCTCCATGAACCCTGTCATCACAATGTTCCATGACAGTTGTCATCACAATGCTCCATGGCCCCTGTCAGCACAATGTTCCATGACAGATGTCATCACTGTCCTCCATGGTCCCTGGAATCACAATGCTCCATTCCCTTGTCAACACAATGCTCCAGAACTCTTGTCATCATAATGCTCCATGTCCGTCTCATCACAATGCTCCATGACATTTTTCATCAAAATGCTCCATGGCCTTTGTCATCACAATGCTCCATGGCCCCTGTTATCACAGTGCTCCATGTTACCTTTCATCACAATTCTAGATGACCACTGTCATCACAATGCCCCATGACCCCTGTCATCACAATGCTCCATAACCCCTGTCATCACAATATTCACTGCCCATGTAATCACAATGCTCCTTGTCCCTTGTAATCACAATGTTCCATACCCTTGTCATCACAATGCTCCAGAACTCTTGTCATCATAATGCTCCATGCCCGTGTCATCACAATGCTCCATGGCCCCTGTCATCACAGTGCTCCGTGATACATTTCATCATAATGATAGATGACCACTGTCATCACAATGCTCCATGACACCTGTCATCAGAATTGGCCATGGCCCTTGTCATCACAATGCTCCATGATACTTATCTTCACAATGTTCCATGGCGCATTTCATCACAATGCTCCGTGACCACTGTCATCAAATTGCTGCATGATGCCTGTCATCCCGATGCTCCATGGCCTTTGTCATCAAAATTCTACATGGCCCCTGTAATAACAGTGCTTCAGGACAACTTTTATCACAATGCTCCATGACCACTCTCATCACAATGCCAGATAAGACCTTTCATGACAATGCGCCATGGCCGTTGTCATCACAATATTCTATGACTTCTGTCATCACAATGCTCCATGCCCCTGTCATCACAATGCCCCATCACCCCTGGTATTACAATGCTCCATGACCCCTGTCATCACAATGCTCTGAAACCCTTCTCATCACAATATTCCATGATCCGTGTAATCACGAAGATCCATGAACCATTTCTGTACAATGCTCCAGTACCCCTTTCATTAAAATGCTCCATGGCACTTGTCATCACCATGCTCCAGGAACCCTTCCATCACAATAATCCATGACCCGTTTCCTCACAATTCTCCAGGACCGCTTTCATCACAATGCTCCATTCCCTTGTCATCTCAATGCTTCATGGCCCCTGTAATCACAATGATCCATGCCTTGTCCTCAAAATGCTCCAGAACTCTTGTCATCACAATGCTCCATGCCCATGTCATCACAATGCTGCATGACCCCTGTCATCACAATGCTGCATGACACCTGTCATCACAATGCTCCATGCCCGTATCATCACAATGCTCCATTACCCATGTCATCGTAGTGATCCATGACCCCTGTCATCACAATGCTCCATGACCCCTGTCATCACAATGCTCCGTGGTCTTTGTCATCACAATGCTCCATGACCACTGTCATCACCATGCCCCATGATCCCAGTCATCACAATGCTCCATAGCCCTTGTCATCACAATGCTCCATTATCCCTGTCACCACAATGTTCCATGACTCTTGTCATCAAAATGCCTCATGATCCTTTTAATCACAATGCTCCATGACTCCTTTCATCACAGGCTCCATGATACTTGTCATTACACTGCCCCATGACCTTTTTCAGAACAATGCTCCATGATACCAGTCATCACAATGCTCCATGACCATTGTCGTCACAATGCTCTATGCCCCTTTCAACACAATGCTCCATGACAACTGTCATCACAATGCTCCATGGCCTTTGTCATCACAATTATACATGGCCCCTATTATCACAGTGCTCCATGACACCTTTCATCACAATGCTCCATGACCACTGTCATCACAATGCCCCATGACCCCTGTCATCACAATGCTCCATGGCCCCTGTCATTACAATGCTCCATGACCACTGTCATCACAATATTCCATGATCGGTGTAATCACAATGACCCATGACACCTTTCCTCAGAAGGCTCCAGTATGCCTGTCATCACAATGCTCCAATGTCCGTCTCATCACAATGCTCCATGATCCCTGTCAGCACAACGTTACATGACAATTGTCATCACAATGCTCCATGACACCTGTCACCTCAATGTTGCCTGCCCATGTCATCAAAATGCTCCATGTCCCCTGTAATCACAAGGTTCCATTACACCTGTCATCACAGTGTTCCTTGCCCATGTCATCACAATGCTCCATTACCAATGTAATCAAAAGGTTCGCCTGCCCTTGTCATCAAAATGCTCCATGGCCCCTTTAATCACAATGCTCCATGAAACATGTCATCACAATGTTCCATGACACTTGTCATCACAATGCTCCATGACCCCTGTAATCACAATGCTCCATGACCTAGTCATCACAATGCTCCAGAACTCTTGTCATCGTAATGATGAATGCCCGTGACATCACAAAGCTCCATGATACTTGTCATCACAATGTTCCATGGCCTTGTCATCACAATACTCCATGGACCCTGTCATCACAGTGCTCCATGATACCTTTCATCACAATTCTAGATGACCACTGTCATCACAATGCCCCAAGACACATGTCATCACAATTCGCCATGGCCCTTGTCATCACAATGCTCCATGACCCGTGTCATCACAATGGTCCAGGACACTTGTCATCACAATGATCCATGACCACTTACATCACAATGCTCCTTGACTCCTGTCATCACAATGCTCCATAGCGTATGCATTCGCAATGCTACATGGTCCCTGTAATCCCAATGCTCCATGAACCCTGTCATCACAATGTTCCATGACAGTTGTCATCACAATGCTCCATGGCCCCTGTCAGCACAATGTTCCATGACAGATGTCATCACTGTCCTCCATGGTCCCTGGAATCACAATGCTCCATTCCCTTGTCAACACAATGCTCCAGAACTCTTGTCATCATAATGCTCGATGCCCGTCTCTTCACAATTCTCCATGACATTTTTCATCAAAATGCTCCATGGCCTTTGTCATCACAATGCTCCATGGCCCCTGTTATCACAGTGCTCCATGTTACCTTTCATCACAATTCTAGATGACCACTGTCATCACAATGCCCCATGACCCCTGTCATCACAATGCTCCATAACCCCTGTCATCACAATATTCACTGCCCATGTAATCACAATGCTCCTGGTCCCTTGTAATCACAATGTTCCATACCCTTGTCATCACAATGCTCCAGAACTCTTGTCATCATAATGCTCCATGCCCGTGTCATCACAATGCTCCATGGCCCCTGTCATCACAGTGCTCCGTGATACATTTCATCATAATGATAGATGACCACTGTCATCACAATGCTCCATGACACCTGTCATCAGAATTGGCCATGGCCCTTGTCATCACAATGCTCCATGATACTTATCTTCACAATGTTCCATGGCGCATTTCATCACAATGCTCCGTGACCACTGTCATCAAATTGCTGCATGATGCCTGTCATCCCGATGCTCCATGGCCTTTGTCATCAAAATTCTACATGGCCCCTGTAATAACAGTGCTTCAGGACAACTTTTATCACAATGCTCCATGACCACTCTCATCACAATGCCAGATAAGACCTTTCATGACAATGCGCCATGGCCGTTGTCATCACAATATTCTATGACTTCTGTCATCACAATGCTCCATGCCCCTGTCATCACAATGCCCCATCACCCCTGGTATTACAATGCTCCATGACCCCTGTCATCACAATGCTCCGAAACCCTTGTCATCACAATATTCCATGATCCGTGTAATCACGAAGATCCATGAACCATTTCTGTACAATGCTCCAGTACCCCTTTCATTAAAATGCTCCATGGCACTTGTCATCACCATGCTCCAGGAACCCTTCCATCACAATAATCCATGACCCGTTTCCTCACAATTCTCCAGGACCGCTTTCATCACAATGCTCCATTCCCTTGTCATCTCAATGCTTCATGGCCCCTGTAATCACAATGATCCATGCCTTGTCCTCAAAATGCTCCAGAACTCTTGTCATCACAATGCTCCATGCCCATGTCATCACAATGCTGCATGACCCCTGTCATCACAATGCTGCATGACACCTGTCATCACAATGCTGCCTGCCCGTATCATCACAATGCTCCATTACCCATGTCATCGTAGTGATCCATGACCCCTGTCATCACAATGCTCCATGACACCTGTCATCACAATGCTCCGTGGTCTTTGTCATCACAATGCTCCATGACCACTGTCATCACCATGCCCCATGATCCCAGTCATCACAATGCTCCATAGCCCTTGTCATCACAATGCTCCATTATCCCTGTCACCACAATGTTCCATGACTCTTGTCATCAAAATGCCTCATGATCCTTTTAATCACAATGCTCCATGACTCCTTTCATCACAGGCTCCATGATACTTGTCATTACACTGCCCCATGACCTTTTTCAGAACAATGCTCCATGATACCAGTCATCACAATGCTCCATGACCATTGTCGTCACAATGCTCTATGCCCCTTTCAACACAATGCTCCATGACAACTGTCATCACAATGCTCCATGGCCTTTGTCATCACAATTATACATGGCCCCTATCATCACAGTGCTCCATGACACCTTTCATCACAATGCTCCATGACCACTGTCATCACAATGCCCCATGACCCCTGTCATCACAATGCTCCATGGCCCCTGTCATTACAATGCTCCATGACCACTGTCATCACAATATTCCATGATCGGTGTAATCACAATGACCCATGACACCTTTCCTCAGAAGGCTCCAGTATGCCTGTCATCACAATGCTCCAATGTCCGTCTCATCACAATGCTCCATGATCCCTGTCAGCACAACGTTACATGACAATTGTCATCACAATGCTCCATGACACCTGTCACCTCAATGTTGCCTGCCCATGTCATCAAAATGCTCCATGTCCCCTGTAATCACAAGGTTCCATTACACCTGTCATCACAGTGTTCCTTGCCCATGTCATCACAATGCTCCATTACCAATGTAATCAAAAGGTTCGCCTGCCCTTGTCATCAAAATGCTCCATGGCCCCTTTAATCACAATGCTCCATGAAACATGTCATCACAATGTTCCATGACACTTGTCATCACAATGCTCCATGACCCCTGTAATCACAATGCTCCATGACCTAGTCATCACAATGCTCCAGAACTCTTGTCATCGTAATGATGAATGCCCGTGACATCACAAAGCTCCATGATACTTGTCATCACAATGTTCCATGGCCTTGTCATCACAATACTCCATGGACCCTGTCATCACAGTGCTCCATGATACCTTTCATCACAATTCTAGATGACCACTGTCATCACAATGCCCCAAGACACATGTCATCACAATTCGCCATGGCCCTTGTCATCACAATGCTCCATGACCCGTGTCATCACAATGGTCCAGGACACTTGTCATCACAATGATCCATGACCACTTACATCACAATGCTCCTTGACTCCTGTCATCACAATGCTCCATAGCGTATGCATTCGCAATGCTACATGGTCCCTGTAATCCCAATGCTCCATGAACCCTGTCATCACAATGTTCCATGACAGTTGTCATCACAATGCTCCATGGCCCCTGTCAGCACAATGTTCCATGACAGATGTCATCACTGTCCTCCATGGTCCCTGGAATCACAATGCTCCATTCCCTTGTCAACACAATGCTCCAGAACTCTTGTCATCATAATGCTCGATGCCCGTCTCTTCACAATTCTCCATGACATTTTTCATCAAAATGCTCCATGGCCTTTGTCATCACAATGCTCCATGGCCCCTGTTATCACAGTGCTCCATGTTACCTTTCATCACAATTCTAGATGACCACTGTCATCACAATGCCCCATGACCCCTGTCATCACAATGCTCCATAACCCCTGTCATCACAATATTCACTGCCCATGTAATCACAATGCTCCTGGTCCCTTGTAATCACAATGTTCCATACCCTTGTCATCACAATGCTCCAGAACTCTTGTCATCATAATGCTCCATGCCCGTGTCATCACAATGCTCCATGGCCCCTGTCATCACAGTGCTCCGTGATACATTTCATCATAATGATAGATGACCACTGTCATCACAATGCTCCATGACACCTGTCATCAGAATTGGCCATGGCCCTTGTCATCACAATGCTCCATGATACTTATCTTCACAATGTTCCATGGCGCATTTCATCACAATGCTCCGTGACCACTGTCATCAAATTGCTGCATGATGCCTGTCATCCCGATGCTCCATGGCCTTTGTCATCAAAATTCTACATGGCCCCTGTAATAACAGTGCTTCAGGACAACTTTTATCACAATGCTCCATGACCACTCTCATCACAATGCCAGATAAGACCTTTCATGACAATGCGCCATGGCCGTTGTCATCACAATATTCTATGACTTCTGTCATCACAATGCTCCATGCCCCTGTCATCACAATGCCCCATCACCCCTGGTATTACAATGCTCCATGACCCCTGTCATCACAATGCTCTGAAACCCTTCTCATCACAATATTCCATGATCCGTGTAATCACGAAGATCCATGAACCATTTCTGTACAATGCTCCAGTACCCCTTTCATTAAAATGCTCCATGGCACTTGTCATCACCATGCTCCAGGAACCCTTCCATCACAATAATCCATGACCCGTTTCCTCACAATTCTCCAGGACCGCTTTCATCACAATGCTCCATTCCCTTGTCATCTCAATGCTTCATGGCCCCTGTAATCACAATGATCCATGCCTTGTCCTCAAAATGCTCCAGAACTCTTGTCATCACAATGCTCCATGCCCATGTCATCACAATGCTGCATGACCCCTGTCATCACAATGCTGCATGACACCTGTCATCACAATGCTCCATGCCCATATCATCACAATGCTCCATTACCCATGTCATCGTAGTGATCCATGACCCCTGTCATCACAATGCTCCATGACACCTGTCATCACAATGCTCCGTGGTCTTTGTCATCACAATGCTCCATGACCACTGTCATCACCATGCCCCATGATCCCAGTCATCACAATGCTCCATAGCCCTTGTCATCACAATGCTCCATTATCCCTGTCACCACAATGTTCCATGACTCTTGTCATCAAAATGCCTCATGATCCTTTTAATCACAATGCTCCATGACTCCTTTCATCACAGGCTCCATGATACTTGTCATTACACTGCCCCATGACCTTTTTCAGAACAATGCTCCATGATACCAGTCATCACAATGCTCCATGACCATTGTCGTCACAATGCTCTATGCCCCTTTCAACACAATGCTCCATGACAACTGTCATCACAATGCTCCATGGCCTTTGTCATCACAATTATACATGGCCCCTATCATCACAGTGCTCCATGACACCTTTCATCACAATGCTCCATGACCACTGTCATCACAATGCCCCATGACCCCTGTCATCACAATGCTCCATGGCCCCTGTCATTACAATGCTCCATGACCACTGTCATCACAATATTCCATGATCGGTGTAATCACAATGACCCATGACACCTTTCCTCAGAAGGCTCCAGTATGCCTGTCATCACAATGCTCCAATGTCCGTCTCATCACAATGCTCCATGATCCCTGTCAGCACAACGTTACATGACAATTGTCATCACAATGCTCCATGACACCTGTCACCTCAATGTTGCCTGCCCATGTCATCAAAATGCTCCATGTCCCCTGTAATCACAAGGTTCCATTACACCTGTCATCACAGTGTTCCTTGCCCATGTCATCACAATGCTCCATTACCAATGTAATCAAAAGGTTCGCCTGCCCTTGTCATCAAAATGCTCCATGGCCCCTTTAATCACAATGCTCCATGAAACATGTCATCACAATGTTCCATGACACTTGTCATCACAATGCTCCATGACCCCTGTAATCACAATGCTCCATGACCTAGTCATCACAATGCTCCAGAACTCTTGTCATCGTAATGATGAATGCCCGTGACATCACAAAGCTCCATGATACTTGTCATCACAATGTTCCATGGCCTTGTCATCACAATACTCCATGGACCCTGTCATCACAGTGCTCCATGATACCTTTCATCACAATTCTAGATGACCACTGTCATCACAATGCCCCAAGACACATGTCATCACAATTCGCCATGGCCCTTGTCATCACAATGCTCCATGACCCGTGTCATCACAATGGTCCAGGACACTTGTCATCACAATGATCCATGACCACTTACATCACAATGCTCCTTGACTCCTGTCATCACAATGCTCCATAGCGTATGCATTCGCAATGCTACATGGTCCCTGTAATCCCAATGCTCCATGAACCCTGTCATCACAATGTTCCATGACAGTTGTCATCACAATGCTCCATGGCCCCTGTCAGCACAATGTTCCATGACAGATGTCATCACTGTCCTCCATGGTCCCTGGAATCACAATGCTCCATTCCCTTGTCAACACAATGCTCCAGAACTCTTGTCATCATAATGCTCCATGTCCGTCTCATCACAATGCTCCATGACATTTTTCATCAAAATGCTCCATGGCCTTTGTCATCACAATGCTCCATGGCCCCTGTTATCACAGTGCTCCATGTTACCTTTCATCACAATTCTAGATGACCACTGTCATCACAATGCCCCATGACCCCTGTCATCACAATGCTCCATAACCCCTGTCATCACAATATTCACTGCCCATGTAATCACAATGCTGCTGGTCCCTTGTAATCACAATGTTCCATACCCTTGTCATCACAATGCTCCAGAACTCTTGTCATCATAATGCTCCATGCCCGTGTCATCACAATGCTCCATGGCCCCTGTCATCACAGTGCTCCGTGATACATTTCATCATAATGATAGATGACCACTGTCATCACAATGCTCCATGACACCTGTCATCAGAATTGGCCATGGCCCTTGTCATCACAATGCTCCATGATACTTATCTTCACAATGTTCCATGGCGCATTTCATCACAATGCTCCGTGACCACTGTCATCAAATTGCTGCATGATGCCTGTCATCCCGATGCTCCATGGCCTTTGTCATCAAAATTCTACATGGCCCCTGTAATAACAGTGCTTCAGGACAACTTTTATCACAATGCTCCATGACCACTCTCATCACAATGCCAGATAAGACCTTTCATGACAATGCGCCATGGCCGTTGTCATCACAATATTCTATGACTTCTGTCATCACAATGCTCCATGCCCCTGTCATCACAATGCCCCATCACCCCTGGTATTACAATACTCCATGACCCCTGTCATCACAATGCTCCAAAACCCTTGTCATCACAATATTCCATGATCCGTGTAATCACGAAGATCCATGAACCATTTCTGTACAATGCTCCAGTACCCCTTTCATTAAAATGCTCCATGGCACTTGTCATCACCATGCTCCAGGAACCCTTCCATCACAATAATCCATGACCCGTTTCCTCACAATTCTCCAGGACCGCTTTCATCACAATGCTCCATTCCCTTGTCATCTCAATGCTTCATGGCCCCTGTAATCACAATGATCCATGCCTTGTCCTCAAAATGCTCCAGAACTCTTGTCATCACAATGCTCCATGCCCATGTCATCACAATGCTGCATGACCCCTGTCATCACAATGCTGCATGACACCTGTCATCACAATGCTGCCTGCCCGTATCATCACAATGCTCCATTACCCATGTCATCGTAGTGATCCATGACCCCTGTCATCACAATGCTCCATGACCCCTGTCATCACAATGCTCCGTGGTCTTTGTCATCACAATGCTCCATGACCACTGTCATCACCATGCCCCATGATCCCAGTCATCACAATGCTCCATAGCCCTTGTCATCACAATGCTCCATTATCCCTGTCACCACAATGTTCCATGACTCTTGTCATCAAAATGCCTCATGATCCTTTTAATCACAATGCTCCATGACTCCTTTCATCACAGGCTCCATGATACTTGTCATTACACTGCCCCATGACCTTTTTCAGAACAATGCTCCATGATACCAGTCATCACAATGCTCCATGACCATTGTCGTCACAATGCTCTATGCCCCTTTCAACACAATGCTCCATGACAACTGTCATCACAATGCTCCATGGCCTTTGTCATCACAATTATACATGGCCCCTATCATCACAGTGCTCCATGACACCTTTCATCACAATGCTCCATGACCACTGTCATCACAATGCCCCATGACCCCTGTCATCACAATGCTCCATGGCCCCTGTCATTACAATGCTCCATGACCACTGTCATCACAATATTCCATGATCGGTGTAATCACAATGACCCATGACACCTTTCCTCAGAAGGCTCCAGTATGCCTGTCATCACAATGCTCCAATGTCCGTCTCATCACAATGCTCCATGATCCCTGTCAGCACAACGTTACATGACAATTGTCATCACAATGCTCCATGACACCTGTCACCTCAATGTTGCCTGCCCATGTCATCAAAATGCTCCATGTCCCCTGTAATCACAAGGTTCCATTACACCTGTCATCACAGTGTTCCTTGCCCATGTCATCACAATGCTCCATTACCAATGTAATCAAAAGGTTCGCCTGCCCTTGTCATCAAAATGCTCCATGGCCCCTTTAATCACAATGCTCCATGAAACATGTCATCACAATGTTCCATGACACTTGTCATCACAATGCTCCATGACCCCTGTAATCACAATGCTCCATGACCTAGTCATCACAATGCTCCAGAACTCTTGTCATCGTAATGATGAATGCCCGTGACATCACAAAGCTCCATGATACTTGTCATCACAATGTTCCATGGCCTTGTCATCACAATACTCCATGGACCCTGTCATCACAGTGCTCCATGATACCTTTCATCACAATTCTAGATGACCACTGTCATCACAATGCCCCAAGACACATGTCATCACAATTCGCCATGGCCCTTGTCATCACAATGCTCCATGACCCGTGTCATCACAATGGTCCAGGACACTTGTCATCACAATGATCCATGACCACTTACATCACAATGCTCCTTGACTCCTGTCATCACAATGCTCCATAGCGTATGCATTCGCAATGCTACATGGTCCCTGTAATCCCAATGCTCCATGAACCCTGTCATCACAATGTTCCATGACAGTTGTCATCACAATGCTCCATGGCCCCTGTCAGCACAATGTTCCATGACAGATGTCATCACTGTCCTCCATGGTCCCTGGAATCACAATGCTCCATTCCCTTGTCAACACAATGCTCCAGAACTCTTGTCATCATAATGCTCGATGCCCGTCTCTTCACAATTCTCCATGACATTTTTCATCAAAATGCTCCATGGCCTTTGTCATCACAATGCTCCATGGCCCCTGTTATCACAGTGCTCCATGTTACCTTTCATCACAATTCTAGATGACCACTGTCATCACAATGCCCCATGACCCCTGTCATCACAATGCTCCATAACCCCTGTCATCACAATATTCACTGCCCATGTAATCACAATGCTGCTGGTCCCTTGTAATCACAATGTTCCATACCCTTGTCATCACAATGCTCCAGAACTCTTGTCATCATAATGCTCCATGCCCGTGCCATCACAATGCTCCATGGCCCCTGTCATCACAGTGCTCCGTGATACATTTCATCATAATGATAGATGACCACTGTCATCACAATGCTCCATGACACCTGTCATCAGAATTGGCCATGGCCCTTGTCATCACAATGCTCCATGATACTTATCTTCACAATGTTCCATGGCGCATTTCATCACAATGCTCCGTGACCACTGTCATCAAATTGCTGCATGATGCCTGTCATCCCGATGCTCCATGGCCTTTGTCATCAAAATTCTACATGGCCCCTGTAATAACAGTGCTTCAGGACAACTTTTATCACAATGCTCCATGACCACTCTCATCACAATGCCAGATAAGACCTTTCATGACAATGCGCCATGGCCGTTGTCATCACAATATTCTATGACTTCTGTCATCACAATGCTCCATGCCCCTGTCATCACAATGCCCCATCACCCCTGGTATTACAATGCTCCATGACCCCTGTCATCACAATGCTCCGAAACCCTTGTCATCACAATATTCCATGATCCGTGTAATCACGAAGATCCATGAACCATTTCTGTACAATGCTCCAGTACCCCTTTCATTAAAATGCTCCATGGCACTTGTCATCACCATGCTCCAGGAACCCTTCCATCACAATAATCCATGACCCGTTTCCTCACAATTCTCCAGGACCGCTTTCATCACAATGCTCCATTCCCTTGTCATCTCAATGCTTCATGGCCCCTGTAATCACAATGATCCATGCCTTGTCCTCAAAATGCTCCAGAACTCTTGTCATCACAATGCTCCATGCCCATGTCATCACAATGCTGCATGACCCCTGTCATCACAATGCTGCATGACACCTGTCATCACAATGCTCCCTGCCCGTATCATCACAATGCTCCATTACCCATGTCATCGTAGTGATCCATGACCCCTGTCATCACAATGCTCCATGACACCTGTCATCACAATGCTCCGTGGTCTTTGTCATCACAATGCTCCATGACCACTGTCATCACCATGCCCCATGATCCCAGTCATCACAATGCTCCATAGCCCTTGTCATCACAATGCTCCATTATCCCTGTCACCACAATGTTCCATGACTCTTGTCATCAAAATGCCTCATGATCCTTTTAATCACAATGCTCCATGACTCCTTTCATCACAGGCTCCATGATACTTGTCATTACACTGCCCCATGACCTTTTTCAGAACAATGCTCCATGATACCAGTCATCACAATGCTCCATGACCATTGTCGTCACAATGCTCTATGCCCCTTTCAACACAATGCTCCATGACAACTGTCATCACAATGCTCCATGGCCTTTGTCATCACAATTATACATGGCCCCTATCATCACAGTGCTCCATGACACCTTTCATCACAATGCTCCATGACCACTGTCATCACAATGCCCCATGACCCCTGTCATCACAATGCTCCATGGCCCCTGTCATTACAATGCTCCATGACCACTGTCATCACAATATTCCATGATCGGTGTAATCACAATGACCCATGACACCTTTCCTCAGAAGGCTCCAGTATGCCTGTCATCACAATGCTCCAATGTCCGTCTCATCACAATGCTCCATGATCCCTGTCAGCACAACGTTACATGACAATTGTCATCACAATGCTCCATGACACCTGTCACCTCAATGTTGCCTGCCCATGTCATCAAAATGCTCCATGTCCCCTGTAATCACAAGGTTCCATTACACCTGTCATCACAGTGTTCCTTGCCCATGTCATCACAATGCTCCATTACCAATGTAATCAAAAGGTTCGCCTGCCCTTGTCATCAAAATGCTCCATGGCCCCTTTAATCACAATGCTCCATGAAACATGTCATCACAATGTTCCATGACACTTGTCATCACAATGCTCCATGACCCCTGTAATCACAATGCTCCATGACCTAGTCATCACAATGCTCCAGAACTCTTGTCATCGTAATGATGAATGCCCGTGACATCACAAAGCTCCATGATACTTGTCATCACAATGTTCCATGGCCTTGTCATCACAATACTCCATGGACCCTGTCATCACAGTGCTCCATGATACCTTTCATCACAATTCTAGATGACCACTGTCATCACAATGCCCCAAGACACATGTCATCACAATTCGCCATGGCCCTTGTCATCACAATGCTCCATGACCCGTGTCATCACAATGGTCCAGGACACTTGTCATCACAATGATCCATGACCACTTACATCACAATGCTCCTTGACTCCTGTCATCACAATGCTCCATAGCGTATGCATTCGCAATGCTACATGGTCCCTGTAATCCCAATGCTCCATGAACCCTGTCATCACAATGTTCCATGACAGTTGTCATCACAATGCTCCATGGCCCCTGTCAGCACAATGTTCCATGACAGATGTCATCACTGTCCTCCATGGTCCCTGGAATCACAATGCTCCATTCCCTTGTCAACACAATGCTCCAGAACTCTTGTCATCATAATGCTCGATGCCCGTCTCTTCACAATTCTCCATGACATTTTTCATCAAAATGCTCCATGGCCTTTGTCATCACAATGCTCCATGGCCCCTGTTATCACAGTGCTCCATGTTACCTTTCATCACAATTCTAGATGACCACTGTCATCACAATGCCCCATGACCCCTGTCATCACAATGCTCCATAACCCCTGTCATCACAATATTCACTGCCCATGTAATCACAATGCTCCTGGTCCCTTGTAATCACAATGTTCCATACCCTTGTCATCACAATGCTCCAGAACTCTTGTCATCATAATGCTCCATGCCCGTGTCATCACAATGCTCCATGGCCCCTGTCATCACAGTGCTCCGTGATACATTTCATCATAATGATAGATGACCACTGTCATCACAATGCTCCATGACACCTGTCATCAGAATTGGCCATGGCCCTTGTCATCACAATGCTCCATGATACTTATCTTCACAATGTTCCATGGCGCATTTCATCACAATGCTCCGTGACCACTGTCATCAAATTGCTGCATGATGCCTGTCATCCCGATGCTCCATGGCCTTTGTCATCAAAATTCTACATGGCCCCTGTAATAACAGTGCTTCAGGACAACTTTTATCACAATGCTCCATGACCACTCTCATCACAATGCCAGATAAGACCTTTCATGACAATGCGCCATGGCCGTTGTCATCACAATATTCTATGACTTCTGTCATCACAATGCTCCATGCCCCTGTCATCACAATGCCCCATCACCCCTGGTATTACAATGCTCCATGACCCCTGTCATCACAATGCTCTGAAACCCTTCTCATCACAATATTCCATGATCCGTGTAATCACGAAGATCCATGAACCATTTCTGTACAATGCTCCAGTACCCCTTTCATTAAAATGCTCCATGGCACTTGTCATCACCATGCTCCAGGAACCCTTCCATCACAATAATCCATGACCCGTTTCCTCACAATTCTCCAGGACCGCTTTCATCACAATGCTCCATTCCCTTGTCATCTCAATGCTTCATGGCCCCTGTAATCACAATGATCCATGCCTTGTCCTCAAAATGCTCCAGAACTCTTGTCATCACAATGCTCCATGCCCATGTCATCACAATGCTGCATGACCCCTGTCATCACAATGCTGCATGACACCTGTCATCACAATGCTCCATGCCCATATCATCACAATGCTCCATTACCCATGTCATCGTAGTGATCCATGACCCCTGTCATCACAATGCTCCATGACCCCTGTCATCACAATGCTCCGTGGTCTTTGTCATCACAATGCTCCATGACCACTGTCATCACCATGCCCCATGATCCCAGTCATCACAATGCTCCATAGCCCTTGTCATCACAATGCTCCATTATCCCTGTCACCACAATGTTCCATGACTCTTGTCATCAAAATGCCTCATGATCCTTTTAATCACAATGCTCCATGACTCCTTTCATCACAGGCTCCATGATACTTGTCATTACACTGCCCCATGACCTTTTTCAGAACAATGCTCCATGATACCAGTCATCACAATGCTCCATGACCATTGTCGTCACAATGCTCTATGCCCCTTTCAACACAATGCTCCATGACAACTGTCATCACAATGCTCCATGGCCTTTGTCATCACAATTATACATGGCCCCTATCATCACAGTGCTCCATGACACCTTTCATCACAATGCTCCATGACCACTGTCATCACAATGCCCCATGACCCCTGTCATCACAATGCTCCATGGCCCCTGTCATTACAATGCTCCATGACCACTGTCATCACAATATTCCATGATCGGTGTAATCACAATGACCCATGACACCTTTCCTCAGAAGGCTCCAGTATGCCTGTCATCACAATGCTCCAATGTCCGTCTCATCACAATGCTCCATGATCCCTGTCAGCACAACGTTACATGACAATTGTCATCACAATGCTCCATGACACCTGTCACCTCAATGTTGCCTGCCCATGTCATCAAAATGCTCCATGTCCCCTGTAATCACAAGGTTCCATTACACCTGTCATCACAGTGTTCCTTGCCCATGTCATCACAATGCTCCATTACCAATGTAATCAAAAGGTTCGCCTGCCCTTGTCATCAAAATGCTCCATGGCCCCTTTAATCACAATGCTCCATGAAACATGTCATCACAATGTTCCATGACACTTGTCATCACAATGCTCCATGACCCCTGTAATCACAATGCTCCATGACCTAGTCATCACAATGCTCCAGAACTCTTGTCATCGTAATGATGAATGCCCGTGACATCACAAAGCTCCATGATACTTGTCATCACAATGTTCCATGGCCTTGTCATCACAATACTCCATGGACCCTGTCATCACAGTGCTCCATGATACCTTTCATCACAATTCTAGATGACCACTGTCATCACAATGCCCCAAGACACATGTCATCACAATTCGCCATGGCCCTTGTCATCACAATGCTCCATGACCCGTGTCATCACAATGGTCCAGGACACTTGTCATCACAATGATCCATGACCACTTACATCACAATGCTCCTTGACTCCTGTCATCACAATGCTCCATAGCGTATGCATTCGCAATGCTACATGGTCCCTGTAATCCCAATGCTCCATGAACCCTGTCATCACAATGTTCCATGACAGTTGTCATCACAATGCTCCATGGCCCCTGTCAGCACAATGTTCCATGACAGATGTCATCACTGTCCTCCATGGTCCCTGGAATCACAATGCTCCATTCCCTTGTCAACACAATGCTCCAGAACTCTTGTCATCATAATGCTCGATGCCCGTCTCTTCACAATTCTCCATGACATTTTTCATCAAAATGCTCCATGGCCTTTGTCATCACAATGCTCCATGGCCCCTGTTATCACAGTGCTCCATGTTACCTTTCATCACAATTCTAGATGACCACTGTCATCACAATGCCCCATGACCCCTGTCATCACAATGCTCCATAACCCCTGTCATCACAATATTCACTGCCCATGTAATCACAATGCTGCTGGTCCCTTGTAATCACAATGTTCCATACCCTTGTCATCACAATGCTCCAGAACTCTTGTCATCATAATGCTCCATGCCCGTGCCATCACAATGCTCCATGGCCCCTGTCATCACAGTGCTCCGTGATACATTTCATCATAATGATAGATGACCACTGTCATCACAATGCTCCATGACACCTGTCATCAGAATTGGCCATGGCCCTTGTCATCACAATGCTCCATGATACTTATCTTCACAATGTTCCATGGCGCATTTCATCACAATGCTCCGTGACCACTGTCATCAAATTGCTGCATGATGCCTGTCATCCCGATGCTCCATGGCCTTTGTCATCAAAATTCTACATGGCCCCTGTAATAACAGTGCTTCAGGACAACTTTTATCACAATGCTCCATGACCACTCTCATCACAATGCCAGATAAGACCTTTCATGACAATGCGCCATGGCCGTTGTCATCACAATATTCTATGACTTCTGTCATCACAATGCTCCATGCCCCTGTCATCACAATGCCCCATCACCCCTGGTATTACAATGCTCCATGACCCCTGTCATCACAATGCTCCGAAACCCTTGTCATCACAATATTCCATGATCCGTGTAATCACGAAGATCCATGAACCATTTCTGTACAATGCTCCAGTACCCCTTTCATTAAAATGCTCCATGGCACTTGTCATCACCATGCTCCAGGAACCCTTCCATCACAATAATCCATGACCCGTTTCCTCACAATTCTCCAGGACCGCTTTCATCACAATGCTCCATTCCCTTGTCATCTCAATGCTTCATGGCCCCTGTAATCACAATGATCCATGCCTTGTCCTCAAAATGCTCCAGAACTCTTGTCATCACAATGCTCCATGCCCATGTCATCACAATGCTGCATGACCCCTGTCATCACAATGCTGCATGACACCTGTCATCACAATGCTCCCTGCCCGTATCATCACAATGCTCCATTACCCATGTCATCGTAGTGATCCATGACCCCTGTCATCACAATGCTCCATGACACCTGTCATCACAATGCTCCGTGGTCTTTGTCATCACAATGCTCCATGACCACTGTCATCACCATGCCCCATGATCCCAGTCATCACAATGCTCCATAGCCCTTGTCATCACAATGCTCCATTATCCCTGTCACCACAATGTTCCATGACTCTTGTCATCAAAATGCCTCATGATCCTTTTAATCACAATGCTCCATGACTCCTTTCATCACAGGCTCCATGATACTTGTCATTACACTGCCCCATGACCTTTTTCAGAACAATGCTCCATGATACCAGTCATCACAATGCTCCATGACCATTGTCGTCACAATGCTCTATGCCCCTTTCAACACAATGCTCCATGACAACTGTCATCACAATGCTCCATGGCCTTTGTCATCACAATTATACATGGCCCCTATCATCACAGTGCTCCATGACACCTTTCATCACAATGCTCCATGACCACTGTCATCACAATGCCCCATGACCCCTGTCATCACAATGCTCCATGGCCCCTGTCATTACAATGCTCCATGACCACTGTCATCACAATATTCCATGATCGGTGTAATCACAATGACCCATGACACCTTTCCTCAGAAGGCTCCAGTATGCCTGTCATCACAATGCTCCAATGTCCGTCTCATCACAATGCTCCATGATCCCTGTCAGCACAACGTTACATGACAATTGTCATCACAATGCTCCATGACACCTGTCACCTCAATGTTGCCTGCCCATGTCATCAAAATGCTCCATGTCCCCTGTAATCACAAGGTTCCATTACACCTGTCATCACAGTGTTCCTTGCCCTTGTCATCAAAATGCTCCATGGCCCCTTTAATCACAATGCTCCATGAAACATGTCATCACAATGTTCCATGACACTTGTCATCACAATGCTCCATGACCCCTGTAATCACAATGCTCCATGACCTAGTCATCACAATGCTCCAGAACTCTTGTCATCGTAATGATGAATGCCCGTGACATCACAAAGCTCCATGATACTTGTCATCACAATGTTCCATGGCCTTGTCATCACAATACTCCATGGACCCTGTCATCACAGTGCTCCATGATACCTTTCATCACAATTCTAGATGACCACTGTCATCACAATGCCCCAAGACACATGTCATCACAATTCGCCATGGCCCTTGTCATCACAATGCTCCATGACCCGTGTCATCACAATGGTCCAGGACACTTGTCATCACAATGATCCATGACCACTTACATCACAATGCTCCTTGACTCCTGTCATCACAATGCTCCATAGCGTATGCATTCGCAATGCTACATGGTCCCTGTAATCCCAATGCTCCATGAACCCTGTCATCACAATGTTCCATGACAGTTGTCATCACAATGCTCCATGGCCCCTGTCAGCACAATGTTCCATGACAGATGTCATCACTGTCCTCCATGGTCCCTGGAATCACAATGCTCCATTCCCTTGTCAACACAATGCTCCAGAACTCTTGTCATCATAATGCTCGATGCCCGTCTCTTCACAATTCTCCATGACATTTTTCATCAAAATGCTCCATGGCCTTTGTCATCACAATGCTCCATGGCCCCTGTTATCACAGTGCTCCATGTTACCTTTCATCACAATTCTAGATGACCACTGTCATCACAATGCCCCATGACCCCTGTCATCACAATGCTCCATAACCCCTGTCATCACAATATTCACTGCCCATGTAATCACAATGCTCCTGGTCCCTTGTAATCACAATGTTCCATACCCTTGTCATCACAATGCTCCAGAACTCTTGTCATCATAATGCTCCATGCCCGTGTCATCACAATGCTCCATGGCCCCTGTCATCACAGTGCTCCGTGATACATTTCATCATAATGATAGATGACCACTGTCATCACAATGCTCCATGACACCTGTCATCAGAATTGGCCATGGCCCTTGTCATCACAATGCTCCATGATACTTATCTTCACAATGTTCCATGGCGCATTTCATCACAATGCTCCGTGACCACTGTCATCAAATTGCTGCATGATGCCTGTCATCCCGATGCTCCATGGCCTTTGTCATCAAAATTCTACATGGCCCCTGTAATAACAGTGCTTCAGGACAACTTTTATCACAATGCTCCATGACCACTCTCATCACAATGCCAGATAAGACCTTTCATGACAATGCGCCATGGCCGTTGTCATCACAATATTCTATGACTTCTGTCATCACAATGCTCCATGCCCCTGTCATCACAATGCCCCATCACCCCTGGTATTACAATGCTCCATGACCCCTGTCATCACAATGCTCTGAAACCCTTCTCATCACAATATTCCATGATCCGTGTAATCACGAAGATCCATGAACCATTTCTGTACAATGCTCCAGTACCCCTTTCATTAAAATGCTCCATGGCACTTGTCATCACCATGCTCCAGGAACCCTTCCATCACAATAATCCATGACCCGTTTCCTCACAATTCTCCAGGACCGCTTTCATCACAATGCTCCATTCCCTTGTCATCTCAATGCTTCATGGCCCCTGTAATCACAATGATCCATGCCTTGTCCTCAAAATGCTCCAGAACTCTTGTCATCACAATGCTCCATGCCCATGTCATCACAATGCTGCATGACCCCTGTCATCACAATGCTGCATGACACCTGTCATCACAATGCTCCATGCCCATATCATCACAATGCTCCATTACCCATGTCATCGTAGTGATCCATGACCCCTGTCATCACAATGCTCCATGACCCCTGTCATCACAATGCTCCGTGGTCTTTGTCATCACAATGCTCCATGACCACTGTCATCACCATGCCCCATGATCCCAGTCATCACAATGCTCCATAGCCCTTGTCATCACAATGCTCCATTATCCCTGTCACCACAATGTTCCATGACTCTTGTCATCAAAATGCCTCATGATCCTTTTAATCACAATGCTCCATGACTCCTTTCATCACAGGCTCCATGATACTTGTCATTACACTGCCCCATGACCTTTTTCAGAACAATGCTCCATGATACCAGTCATCACAATGCTCCATGACCATTGTCGTCACAATGCTCTATGCCCCTTTCAACACAATGCTCCATGACAACTGTCATCACAATGCTCCATGGCCTTTGTCATCACAATTATACATGGCCCCTATCATCACAGTGCTCCATGACACCTTTCATCACAATGCTCCATGACCACTGTCATCACAATGCCCCATGACCCCTGTCATCACAATGCTCCATGGCCCCTGTCATTACAATGCTCCATGACCACTGTCATCACAATATTCCATGATCGGTGTAATCACAATGACCCATGACACCTTTCCTCAGAAGGCTCCAGTATGCCTGTCATCACAATGCTCCAATGTCCGTCTCATCACAATGCTCCATGATCCCTGTCAGCACAACGTTACATGACAATTGTCATCACAATGCTCCATGACACCTGTCACCTCAATGTTGCCTGCCCATGTCATCAAAATGCTCCATGTCCCCTGTAATCACAAGGTTCCATTACACCTGTCATCACAGTGTTCCTTGCCCATGTCATCACAATGCTCCATTACCAATGTAATCAAAAGGTTCGCCTGCCCTTGTCATCAAAATGCTCCATGGCCCCTTTAATCACAATGCTCCATGAAACATGTCATCACAATGTTCCATGACACTTGTCATCACAATGCTCCATGACCCCTGTAATCACAATGCTCCATGACCTAGTCATCACAATGCTCCAGAACTCTTGTCATCGTAATGATGAATGCCCGTGACATCACAAAGCTCCATGATACTTGTCATCACAATGTTCCATGGCCTTGTCATCACAATACTCCATGGACCCTGTCATCACAGTGCTCCATGATACCTTTCATCACAATTCTAGATGACCACTGTCATCACAATGCCCCAAGACACATGTCATCACAATTCGCCATGGCCCTTGTCATCACAATGCTCCATGACCCGTGTCATCACAATGGTCCAGGACACTTGTCATCACAATGATCCATGACCACTTACATCACAATGCTCCTTGACTCCTGTCATCACAATGCTCCATAGCGTATGCATTCGCAATGCTACATGGTCCCTGTAATCCCAATGCTCCATGAACCCTGTCATCACAATGTTCCATGACAGTTGTCATCACAATGCTCCATGGCCCCTGTCAGCACAATGTTCCATGACAGATGTCATCACTGTCCTCCATGGTCCCTGGAATCACAATGCTCCATTCCCTTGTCAACACAATGCTCCAGAACTCTTGTCATCATAATGCTCCATGTCCGTCTCATCACAATGCTCCATGACATTTTTCATCAAAATGCTCCATGGCCTTTGTCATCACAATGCTCCATGGCCCCTGTTATCACAGTGCTCCATGTTACCTTTCATCACAATTCTAGATGACCACTGTCATCACAATGCCCCATGACCCCTGTCATCACAATGCTCCATAACCCCTGTCATCACAATATTCACTGCCCATGTAATCACAATGCTCCTGGTCCCTTGTAATCACAATGTTCCATACCCTTGTCATCACAATGCTCCAGAACTCTTGTCATCATAATGCTCCATGCCCGTGTCATCACAATGCTCCATGGCCCCTGTCATCACAGTGCTCCGTGATACATTTCATCATAATGATAGATGACCACTGTCATCACAATGCTCCATGACACCTGTCATCAGAATTGGCCATGGCCCTTGTCATCACAATGCTCCATGATACTTATCTTCACAATGTTCCATGGCGCATTTCATCACAATGCTCCGTGACCACTGTCATCAAATTGCTGCATGATGCCTGTCATCCCGATGCTCCATGGCCTTTGTCATCAAAATTCTACATGGCCCCTGTAATAACAGTGCTTCAGGACAACTTTTATCACAATGCTCCATGACCACTCTCATCACAATGCCAGATAAGACCTTTCATGACAATGCGCCATGGCCGTTGTCATCACAATATTCTATGACTTCTGTCATCACAATGCTCCATGCCCCTGTCATCACAATGCCCCATCACCCCTGGTATTACAATGCTCCATGACCCCTGTCATCACAATGCTCTGAAACCCTTCTCATCACAATATTCCATGATCCGTGTAATCACGAAGATCCATGAACCATTTCTGTACAATGCTCCAGTACCCCTTTCATTAAAATGCTCCATGGCACTTGTCATCACCATGCTCCAGGAACCCTTCCATCACAATAATCCATGACCCGTTTCCTCACAATTCTCCAGGACCGCTTTCATCACAATGCTCCATTCCCTTGTCATCTCAATGCTTCATGGCCCCTGTAATCACAATGATCCATGCCTTGTCCTCAAAATGCTCCAGAACTCTTGTCATCACAATGCTCCATGCCCATGTCATCACAATGCTGCATGACCCCTGTCATCACAATGCTGCATGACACCTGTCATCACAATGCTCCATGCCCGTATCATCACAATGCTCCATTACCCATGTCATCGTAGTGATCCATGACCCCTGTCATCACAATGCTCCATGACCCCTGTCATCACAATGCTCCGTGGTCTTTGTCATCACAATGCTCCATGACCACTGTCATCACCATGCCCCATGATCCCAGTCATCACAATGCTCCATAGCCCTTGTCATCACAATGCTCCATTATCCCTGTCACCACAATGTTCCATGACTCTTGTCATCAAAATGCCTCATGATCCTTTTAATCACAATGCTCCATGACTCCTTTCATCACAGGCTCCATGATACTTGTCATTACACTGCCCCATGACCTTTTTCAGAACAATGCTCCATGATACCAGTCATCACAATGCTCCATGACCATTGTCGTCACAATGCTCTATGCCCCTTTCAACACAATGCTCCATGACAACTGTCATCACAATGCTCCATGGCCTTTGTCATCACAATTATACATGGCCCCTATCATCACAGTGCTCCATGACACCTTTCATCACAATGCTCCATGACCACTGTCATCACAATGCCCCATGACCCCTGTCATCACAATGCTCCATGGCCCCTGTCATTACAATGCTCCATGACCACTGTCATCACAATATTCCATGATCGGTGTAATCACAATGACCCATGACACCTTTCCTCAGAAGGCTCCAGTATGCCTGTCATCACAATGCTCCAATGTCCGTCTCATCACAATGCTCCATGATCCCTGTCAGCACAACGTTACATGACAATTGTCATCACAATGCTCCATGACACCTGTCACCTCAATGTTGCCTGCCCATGTCATCAAAATGCTCCATGTCCCCTGTAATCACAAGGTTCCATTACACCTGTCATCACAGTGTTCCTTGCCCATGTCATCACAATGCTCCATTACCAATGTAATCAAAAGGTTCGCCTGCCCTTGTCATCAAAATGCTCCATGGCCCCTTTAATCACAATGCTCCATGAAACATGTCATCACAATGTTCCATGACACTTGTCATCACAATGCTCCATGACCCCTGTAATCACAATGCTCCATGACCTAGTCATCACAATGCTCCAGAACTCTTGTCATCGTAATGATGAATGCCCGTGACATCACAAAGCTCCATGATACTTGTCATCACAATGTTCCATGGCCTTGTCATCACAATACTCCATGGACCCTGTCATCACAGTGCTCCATGATACCTTTCATCACAATTCTAGATGACCACTGTCATCACAATGCCCCAAGACACATGTCATCACAATTCGCCATGGCCCTTGTCATCACAATGCTCCATGACCCGTGTCATCACAATGGTCCAGGACACTTGTCATCACAATGATCCATGACCACTTACATCACAATGCTCCTTGACTCCTGTCATCACAATGCTCCATAGCGTATGCATTCGCAATGCTACATGGTCCCTGTAATCCCAATGCTCCATGAACCCTGTCATCACAATGTTCCATGACAGTTGTCATCACAATGCTCCATGGCCCCTGTCAGCACAATGTTCCATGACAGATGTCATCACTGTCCTCCATGGTCCCTGGAATCACAATGCTCCATTCCCTTGTCAACACAATGCTCCAGAACTCTTGTCATCATAATGCTCGATGCCCGTCTCTTCACAATTCTCCATGACATTTTTCATCAAAATGCTCCATGGCCTTTGTCATCACAATGCTCCATGGCCCCTGTTATCACAGTGCTCCATGTTACCTTTCATCACAATTCTAGATGACCACTGTCATCACAATGCCCCATGACCCCTGTCATCACAATGCTCCATAACCCCTGTCATCACAATATTCACTGCCCATGTAATCACAATGCTGCTGGTCCCTTGTAATCACAATGTTCCATACCCTTGTCATCACAATGCTCCAGAACTCTTGTCATCATAATGCTCCATGCCCGTGTCATCACAATGCTCCATGGCCCCTGTCATCACAGTGCTCCGTGATACATTTCATCATAATGATAGATGACCACTGTCATCACAATGCTCCATGACACCTGTCATCAGAATTGGCCATGGCCCTTGTCATCACAATGCTCCATGATACTTATCTTCACAATGTTCCATGACGCATTTCATCACAATGCTCCGTGACCACTTTCATCAAATTGCTGCATGATGCCTGTCATCCCGATGCTCCATGGCCTTTGTCATCAAAATTCTACATGGCCCCTGTAATAACAGTGCTTCAGGACAACTTTTATCACAATGCTCCATGACCACTCTCATCACAATGCCAGATAAGACCTTTCATGACAATGCGCCATGGCCGTTGTCATCACAATATTCTATGACTTCTGTCATCACAATGCCCCATCACCCCTGGTATTACAATGCTCCATGACCCCTGTCATCACAATGCTCCGAAACCCTTGTCATCACAATATTCCATGATCCGTGTAATCACGAAGATCCATGAACCATTTCTGTACAATGCTCCAGTACCCCTTTCATTAAAATGCTCCATGGCACTTGTCATCACCATGCTCCAGGAACCCTTCCATCACAATAATCCATGACCCGTTTCCTCACAATTCTCCAGGACCGCTTTCATCACAATGCTCCATTCCCTTGTCATCTCAATGCTTCATGGCCCCTGTAATCACAATGATCCATGCCTTGTCCTCAAAATGCTCCAGAACTCTTGTCATCACAATGCTCCATGCCCATGTCATCACAATGCTGCATGACCCCTGTCATCACAATGCTGCATGACACCTGTCATCACAATGCTGCCTGCCCGTATCATCACAATGCTCCATTACCCATGTCATCGTAGTGATCCATGACCCCTGTCATCACAATGCTCCATGACACCTGTCATCACAATGCTCCGTGGTCTTTGTCATCACAATGCTCCATGACCACTGTCATCACCATGCCCCATGATCCCAGTCATCACAATGCTCCATAGCCCTTGTCATCACAATGCTCCATTATCCCTGTCACCACAATGTTCCATGACTCTTGTCATCAAAATGCCTCATGATCCTTTTAATCACAATGCTCCATGACTCCTTTCATCACAGGCTCCATGATACTTGTCATTACACTGCCCCATGACCTTTTTCAGAACAATGCTCCATGATACCAGTCATCACAATGCTCCATGACCATTGTCGTCACAATGCTCTATGCCCCTTTCAACACAATGCTCCATGACAACTGTCATCACAATGCTCCATGGCCTTTGTCATCACAATTATACATGGCCCCTATCATCACAGTGCTCCATGACACCTTTCATCACAATGCTCCATGACCACTGTCATCACAATGCCCCATGACCCCTGTCATCACAATGCTCCATGGCCCCTGTCATTACAATGCTCCATGACCACTGTCATCACAATATTCCATGATCGGTGTAATCACAATGACCCATGACACCTTTCCTCAGAAGGCTCCAGTATGCCTGTCATCACAATGCTCCAATGTCCGTCTCATCACAATGCTCCATGATCCCTGTCAGCACAACGTTACATGACAATTGTCATCACAATGCTCCATGACACCTGTCACCTCAATGTTGCCTGCCCATGTCATCAAAATGCTCCATGTCCCCTGTAATCACAAGGTTCCATTACACCTGTCATCACAGTGTTCCTTGCCCATGTCATCACAATGCTCCATTACCAATGTAATCAAAAGGTTCGCCTGCCCTTGTCATCAAAATGCTCCATGGCCCCTTTAATCACAATGCTCCATGAAACATGTCATCACAATGTTCCATGACACTTGTCATCACAATGCTCCATGACCCCTGTAATCACAATGCTCCATGACCTAGTCATCACAATGCTCCAGAACTCTTGTCATCGTAATGATGAATGCCCGTGACATCACAAAGCTCCATGATACTTGTCATCACAATGTTCCATGGCCTTGTCATCACAATACTCCATGGACCCTGTCATCACAGTGCTCCATGATACCTTTCATCACAATTCTAGATGACCACTGTCATCACAATGCCCCAAGACACATGTCATCACAATTCGCCATGGCCCTTGTCATCACAATGCTCCATGACCCGTGTCATCACAATGGTCCAGGACACTTGTCATCACAATGATCCATGACCACTTACATCACAATGCTCCTTGACTCCTGTCATCACAATGCTCCATAGCGTATGCATTCGCAATGCTACATGGTCCCTGTAATCCCAATGCTCCATGAACCCTGTCATCACAATGTTCCATGACAGTTGTCATCACAATGCTCCATGGCCCCTGTCAGCACAATGTTCCATGACAGATGTCATCACTGTCCTCCATGGTCCCTGGAATCACAATGCTCCATTCCCTTGTCAACACAATGCTCCAGAACTCTTGTCATCATAATGCTCGATGCCCGTCTCTTCACAATTCTCCATGACATTTTTCATCAAAATGCTCCATGGCCTTTGTCATCACAATGCTCCATGGCCCCTGTTATCACAGTGCTCCATGTTACCTTTCATCACAATTCTAGATGACCACTGTCATCACAATGCCCCATGACCCCTGTCATCACAATGCTCCATAACCCCTGTCATCACAATATTCACTGCCCATGTAATCACAATGCTCCTGGTCCCTTGTAATCACAATGTTCCATACCCTTGTCATCACAATGCTCCAGAACTCTTGTCATCATAATGCTCCATGCCCGTGTCATCACAATGCTCCATGGCCCCTGTCATCACAGTGCTCCGTGATACATTTCATCATAATGATAGATGA
This sequence comes from Balaenoptera borealis, assembly GCF_965194805.1. NCBI lineage: Eukaryota > Metazoa > Chordata > Mammalia > Artiodactyla > Balaenopteridae > Balaenoptera > Balaenoptera borealis. The sequence goes on from NW_028123546.1 coordinate 444,491, forward strand.
CCACTGTCATCACAATGCTCCATGACACCTGTCATCAGAATGGGCCATGGCCCTTGTCATCACAATGCTCCATGATACTTATCTTCACAATGTTCCATGGCGCATTTCATCACAATGCTCCGTGACCACTGTCATCAAATTGCTGCATGATGCCTGTCATCCCGATGCTCCATGGCCTTTGTCATCAAAATTCTACATGGCCCCTGTAATAACAGTGCTTCAGGACAACTTTTATCACAATGCTCCATGACCACTCTCATCACAATGCCAGATAAGACCTTTCATGACAATGCGCCATGGCCGTTGTCATCACAATATTCTATGACTTCTGTCATCACAATGCTCCATGCCCCTGTCATCACAATGCCCCATCACCCCTGGTATTACAATGCTCCATGACCCCTGTCATCACAATGCTCCGAAACCCTTGTCATCACAATATTCCATGATCCGTGTAATCACGAAGATCCATGAACCATTTCTGTACAATGCTCCAGTACCCCTTTCATTAAAATGCTCCATGGCACTTGTCATCACCATGCTCCAGGAACCCTTCCATCACAATAATCCATGACCCGTTTCCTCACAATTCTCCAGGACCGCTTTCATCACAATGCTCCATTCCCTTGTCATCTCAATGCTTCATGGCCCCTGTAATCACAATGATCCATGCCTTGTCCTCAAAATGCTCCAGAACTCTTGTCATCACAATGCTCCATGCCCATGTCATCACAATGCTGCATGACCCCTGTCATCACAATGCTGCATGACACCTGTCATCACAATGCTCCATGCCCGTATCATCACAATGCTCCATTACCCATGTCATCGTAGTGATCCATGACCCCTGTCATCACAATGCTCCATGACACCTGTCATCACAATGCTCCGTGGTCTTTGTCATCACAATGCTCCATGACCACTGTCATCACCATGCCCCATGATCCCAGTCATCACAATGCTCCATAGCCCTTGTCATCACAATGCTCCATTATCCCTGTCACCACAATGTTCCATGACTCTTGTCATCAAAATGCCTCATGATCCTTTTAATCACAATGCTCCATGACTCCTTTCATCACAGGCTCCATGATACTTGTCATTACACTGCCCCATGACCTTTTTCAGAACAATGCTCCATGATACCAGTCATCACAATGCTCCATGACCATTGTCGTCACAATGCTCTATGCCCCTTTCAACACAATGCTCCATGACAACTGTCATCACAATGCTCCATGGCCTTTGTCATCACAATTATACATGGCCCCTATCATCACAGTGCTCCATGACACCTTTCATCACAATGCTCCATGACCACTGTCATCACAATGCCCCATGACCCCTGTCATCACAATGCTCCATGGCCCCTGTCATTACAATGCTCCATGACCACTGTCATCACAATATTCCATGATCGGTGTAATCACAATGACCCATGACACCTTTCCTCAGAAGGCTCCAGTATGCCTGTCATCACAATGCTCCAATGTCCGTCTCATCACAATGCTCCATGATCCCTGTCAGCACAACGTTACATGACAATTGTCATCACAATGCTCCATGACACCTGTCACCTCAATGTTGCCTGCCCATGTCATCAAAATGCTCCATGTCCCCTGTAATCACAAGGTTCCATTACACCTGTCATCACAGTGTTCCTTGCCCATGTCATCACAATGCTCCATTACCAATGTAATCAAAAGGTTCGCCTGCCCTTGTCATCAAAATGCTCCATGGCCCCTTTAATCACAATGCTCCATGAAACATGTCATCACAATGTTCCATGACACTTGTCATCACAATGCTCCATGACCCCTGTAATCACAATGCTCCATGACCTAGTCATCACAATGCTCCAGAACTCTTGTCATCGTAATGATGAATGCCCGTGACATCACAAAGCTCCATGATACTTGTCATCACAATGTTCCATGGCCTTGTCATCACAATACTCCATGGACCCTGTCATCACAGTGCTCCATGATACCTTTCATCACAATTCTAGATGACCACTGTCATCACAATGCCCCAAGACACATGTCATCACAATTCGCCATGGCCCTTGTCATCACAATGCTCCATGACCCGTGTCATCACAATGGTCCAGGACACTTGTCATCACAATGATCCATGACCACTTACATCACAATGCTCCTTGACTCCTGTCATCACAATGCTCCATAGCGTATGCATTCGCAATGCTACATGGTCCCTGTAATCCCAATGCTCCATGAACCCTGTCATCACAATGTTCCATGACAGTTGTCATCACAATGCTCCATGGCCCCTGTCAGCACAATGTTCCATGACAGATGTCATCACTGTCCTCCATGGTCCCTGGAATCACAATGCTCCATTCCCTTGTCAACACAATGCTCCAGAACTCTTGTCATCATAATGCTCGATGCCCGTCTCTTCACAATTCTCCATGACATTTTTCATCAAAATGCTCCATGGCCTTTGTCATCACAATGCTCCATGGCCCCTGTTATCACAGTGCTCCATGTTACCTTTCATCACAATTCTAGATGACCACTGTCATCACAATGCCCCATGACCCCTGTCATCACAATGCTCCATAACCCCTGTCATCACAATATTCACTGCCCATGTAATCACAATGCTCCTGGTCCCTTGTAATCACAATGTTCCATACCCTTGTCATCACAATGCTCCAGAACTCTTGTCATCATAATGCTCCATGCCCGTGTCATCACAATGCTCCATGGCCCCTGTCATCACAGTGCTCCGTGATACATTTCATCATAATGATAGATGACCACTGTCATCACAATGCTCCATGACACCTGTCATCAGAATGGGCCATGGCCCTTGTCATCACAATGCTCCATGATACTTATCTTCACAATGTTCCATGGCGCATTTCATCACAATGCTCCGTGACCACTGTCATCAAATTGCTGCATGATGCCTGTCATCCCGATGCTCCATGGCCTTTGTCATCAAAATTCTACATGGCCCCTGTAATAACAGTGCTTCAGGACAACTTTTATCACAATGCTCCATGACCACTCTCATCACAATGCCAGATAAGACCTTTCATGACAATGCGCCATGGCCGTTGTCATCACAATATTCTATGACTTCTGTCATCACAATGCTCCATGCCCCTGTCATCACAATGCCCCATCACCCCTGGTATTACAATGCTCCATGACCCCTGTCATCACAATGCTCCGAAACCCTTGTCATCACAATATTCCATGATCCGTGTAATCACGAAGATCCATGAACCATTTCTGTACAATGCTCCAGTACCCCTTTCATTAAAATGCTCCATGGCACTTGTCATCACCATGCTCCAGGAACCCTTCCATCACAATAATCCATGACCCGTTTCCTCACAATTCTCCAGGACCGCTTTCATCACAATGCTCCATTCCCTTGTCATCTCAATGCTTCATGGCCCCTGTAATCACAATGATCCATGCCTTGTCCTCAAAATGCTCCAGAACTCTTGTCATCACAATGCTCCATGCCCATGTCATCACAATGCTGCATGACCCCTGTCATCACAATGCTGCATGACACCTGTCATCACAATGCTCCATGCCCGTATCATCACAATGCTCCATTACCCATGTCATCGTAGTGATCCATGACCCCTGTCATCACAATGCTCCATGACACCTGTCATCACAATGCTCCGTGGTCTTTGTCATCACAATGCTCCATGACCACTGTCATCACCATGCCCCATGATCCCAGTCATCACAATGCTCCATAGCCCTTGTCATCACAATGCTCCATTATCCCTGTCACCACAATGTTCCATGACTCTTGTCATCAAAATGCCTCATGATCCTTTTAATCACAATGCTCCATGACTCCTTTCATCACAGGCTCCATGATACTTGTCATTACACTGCCCCATGACCTTTTTCAGAACAATGCTCCATGATACCAGTCATCACAATGCTCCATGACCATTGTCGTCACAATGCTCTATGCCCCTTTCAACACAATGCTCCATGACAACTGTCATCACAATGCTCCATGGCCTTTGTCATCACAATTATACATGGCCCCTATCATCACAGTGCTCCATGACACCTTTCATCACAATGCTCCATGACCACTGTCATCACAATGCCCCATGACCCCTGTCATCACAATGCTCCATGGCCCCTGTCATTACAATGCTCCATGACCACTGTCATCACAATATTCCATGATCGGTGTAATCACAATGACCCATGACACCTTTCCTCAGAAGGCTCCAGTATGCCTGTCATCACAATGCTCCAATGTCCGTCTCATCACAATGCTCCATGATCCCTGTCAGCACAACGTTACATGACAATTGTCATCACAATGCTCCATGACACCTGTCACCTCAATGTTGCCTGCCCATGTCATCAAAATGCTCCATGTCCCCTGTAATCACAAGGTTCCATTACACCTGTCATCACAGTGTTCCTTGCCCATGTCATCACAATGCTCCATTACCAATGTAATCAAAAGGTTCGCCTGCCCTTGTCATCAAAATGCTCCATGGCCCCTTTAATCACAATGCTCCATGAAACATGTCATCACAATGTTCCATGACACTTGTCATCACAATGCTCCATGACCCCTGTAATCACAATGCTCCATGACCTAGTCATCACAATGCTCCAGAACTCTTGTCATCGTAATGATGAATGCCCGTGACATCACAAAGCTCCATGATACTTGTCATCACAATGTTCCATGGCCTTGTCATCACAATACTCCATGGACCCTGTCATCACAGTGCTCCATGATACCTTTCATCACAATTCTAGATGACCACTGTCATCACAATGCCCCAAGACACATGTCATCACAATTCGCCATGGCCCTTGTCATCACAATGCTCCATGACCCGTGTCATCACAATGGTCCAGGACACTTGTCATCACAATGATCCATGACCACTTACATCACAATGCTCCTTGACTCCTGTCATCACAATGCTCCATAGCGTATGCATTCGCAATGCTACATGGTCCCTGTAATCCCAATGCTCCATGAACCCTGTCATCACAATGTTCCATGACAGTTGTCATCACAATGCTCCATGGCCCCTGTCAGCACAATGTTCCATGACAGATGTCATCACTGTCCTCCATGGTCCCTGGAATCACAATGCTCCATTCCCTTGTCAACACAATGCTCCAGAACTCTTGTCATCATAATGCTCGATGCCCGTCTCTTCACAATTCTCCATGACATTTTTCATCAAAATGCTCCATGGCCTTTGTCATCACAATGCTCCATGACCCCTGTTATCACAGTGCTCCATGTTACCTTTCATCACAATTCTAGATGACCACTGTCATCACAATGCCCCATGACCCCTGTCATCACAATGCTCCATAACCCCTGTCATCACAATATTCACTGCCCATGTAATCACAATGCTCCTGGTCCCTTGTAATCACAATGTTCCATACCCTTGTCATCACAATGCTCCAGAACTCTTGTCATCATAATGCTCCATGCCCGTGTCATCACAATGCTCCATGGCCCCTGTCATCACAGTGCTCCGTGATACATTTCATCATAATGATAGATGACCACTGTCATCACAATGCTCCATGACACCTGTCATCAGAATTGGCCATGGCCCTTGTCATCACAATGCTCCATGATACTTATCTTCACAATGTTCCATGGCGCATTTCATCACAATGCTCCGTGACCACTGTCATCAAATTGCTGCATGATGCCTGTCATCCCGATGCTCCATGGCCTTTGTCATCAAAATTCTACATGGCCCCTGTAATAACAGTGCTTCAGGACAACTTTTATCACAATGCTCCATGACCACTCTCATCACAATGCCAGATAAGACCTTTCATGACAATGCGCCATGGCCGTTGTCATCACAATATTCTATGACTTCTGTCATCACAATGCTCCATGCCCCTGTCATCACAATGCCCCATCACCCCTGGTATTACAATGCTCCATGACCCCTGTCATCACAATGCTCCGAAACCCTTGTCATCACAATATTCCATGATCCGTGTAATCACGAAGATCCATGAACCATTTCTGTACAATGCTCCAGTACCCCTTTCATTAAAATGCTCCATGGCACTTGTCATCACCATGCTCCAGGAACCCTTCCATCACAATAATCCATGACCCGTTTCCTCACAATTCTCCAGGACCGCTTTCATCACAATGCTCCACTCCCTTGTCATCTCAATGCTTCATGGCCCCTGTAATCACAATGATCCATGCCTTGTCCTCAAAATGCTCCAGAACTCTTGTCATCACAATGCTCCATGCCCATGTCATCACAATGCTGCATGACCCCTGTCATCACAATGCTGCATGACACCTGTCATCACAATGCTCCATGCCCGTATCATCACAATGCTCCATTACCCATGTCATCGTAGTGATCCATGACCCCTGTCATCACAATGCTCCATGACACCTGTCATCACAATGCTCCGTGGTCTTTGTCATCACAATGCTCCATGACCACTGTCATCACCATGCCCCATGATC